>NC_081845.1:58667493-58989326 GCF_963259705.1 Myotis daubentonii
GCTGAGTGAATGACTGAGGTGTGGCTAACCTTTGATTACTTTGTCAGATGGGATCTATATTTGGACAATTCATTCTCAAAAAGCCAGGTCTTCGTTAACAGGATCTTTAAACAAAGCTCAGAATGTCAGAATTTTTGCTTTTCATTTCCTATCTGCCACATTTTAATAGAATTATTTTAGCCCTGAATTACTTCTTCTAAGGTCAGAGACAAAAAATGCACCTATGCCTATATTAGGTCTTGAATTCTACAATGGCTGATATGTTCCATGGGTAGTGTCTTACATTATCTCAGATCTACAAGTACTTTGTAAAGGGATGTATTTATGGTTTTTCCAATTCAGTCCATGTAAACAGAAGGTGGGATAATTACACAAAAGCCAATTTCCAAGAGTGAAGCCAATCTTTGTGAGAATCAGGATCAACTTGTAGTGACAGTTAATTCAGCATAGATCGATCTTGCAGACAAATATTCCCTAAGGGACAGTCTGGATCTTGTTATTGGTCAAAAAGTCTTGTTTAAGTAGATTATGGGAAAAGGAAAAAAGAAATTCATAACAGGATGAGTACATGAGAAAGAAGTAGGAGAAAAAAAAACCCCCACAGAATGATTAGTAAATGTGCCACCTAAATCTTTTAAAATATAGTTCTATGTTTACATTCCCACGAGGAGTTTAAATGAAGGTCTGAGCACTATTTCTTGGTATGTTTGTTTTGAATAAAACCTCAATACCAGTAATGATTGTGCACTGTTCTTCCTTGTGCACTGTTCTTCCTTAGGTTGAGATAAATAACATTTCAAGAGCATCCACTTCTGGTGTATCTGGAGCTTCTTTTAAGCTTTTTTCTTTCTTTTCTCCATCTTGTACTTCATCAAAAACAACAACAAGACCAAAAAATTACTGGGTATCCATATGATATCAAGCACTTGAAGGATTTCTATTTTTCCTAAGAGGCAGCTAAGCAGACAAATACTTACAGTGTGGTATAATATAGAGAGTCATAAAGTAGGGGTCCCTAACACAGGCTCAGGGAAGTAGCAGAGGTTTTGCAGAGTGTGATGCTCGAATATATTCAGAAGTACTAATGGGAGTTGGTGAGGTGAAGGATGTATGTAGGGAAGATGAAAGGAAATTCATTAAGAGGGAGCAACAAATTCTAAGTGTCAGAGACAAGAAGGGGCACGATGTTGTAAACATTTCACATGGGATCTGAATTGGTAGAGGCAACAGCTGAGGCTACATAAAAAAGGCCCTTTATGCCTTGGTAAGTTTTTTGGACTTATTCTAAAAATTATTGGGGATAAGTTAAAGATTTTAAATGGGGAATCATAGTGTTAGTTGACAAATTATTCTCTCTTGCTCTGGTGAGTCTCTGCCTAATCCATCTGGTGTGATTGTACTTTAGGACCCTGTCTCTCTGGCTATGGATGATTGGCTAAATTGTAGATAGATGTCCTAATCAGATTAGCTCAAACAGATGTTGTTTCCTTTTAATTTGATTTAAGGACCACCAAAATGTAGAGATGGAAATGTTAATTTTGGAGCTCTGGAATTCCATATTCTGCCAAGCAGTTTTGGAAGCAGATAAGTTAATATAGAGCAATTATCAAGAGGAAAGCAGAGGTCTGCCCTAACCAGTTCGGCTCAGTGGATAGAGCATCAGCCCTTGGACTGAAGGGTCCCAGGTTCGATTCCAATCAAGGGCATGTACCTTGGGTTCAGGAGACAATCAATCAATGTGTCTCTCACATCAATGTTTCTCTCTGTCTCTCCCTCTCCCTTCCACTCTCTCTAAAAATCAATGGAAAAATAATCTTGGGTGAGAATAAGAAGAGAGAGAGAGAGAGAGAGAGAGAGAGAGAGAGAGAGAGAGAGAGAGAGAGAGAACTAAGACAAAGTCAAACCACTTTCCTAATTTATTTGTATCTTCTTTTATATTTCTAATCTTAGCTCCTATCAAGACCTGAATGCTTTACTAGCCTTGGGTTCTATGGACACTATGCATTCTTGTCTGAGTTTGGGTTTCCCAGGTGAAGACCTTAAGACATAGATTCATGAGAAAAGTGTTTATTTAGGAAATGTTTCCAGGCAAATGAGGAAGTGGAATAAATGGATCAGGAAAGGATGGAGGGTGCAATATGAAGCCAAACCCTATGGAGGATAACTCTGGCTCAACACCACAGGGAAATTCTAGAGGTAGTGTTGGTCACATCTTTGAGGTTTTTTTACAATCAGGGGTGCAGGGAACCAGGATGTGGAACTGCCCCTGAGAGACTCAAGTTCCGAGAGAATTTCAGGTTTCTCCTCCTATAGCTGAGAGAAGCCCTTGAGCATACATTCTAATACCTGCAGTTGAGAGTGAGGCACATTATGTGCTGAACAATGGATACTATTCCAAAGAGGTCTGGGCAATTCTTAAAGTTAAGACCCCTTTAAGCCCACCCGGTATGGCTCAGTGGTTGAGCATTGACCTGTGAACCAGGAGGTCACGGTTCAATTCCCAGCCAGGGTACATGCCAGTGTGGGGCATGCAGGGGGCAGCTGATCAATGATTCTCTCTGATTATTGATGTTGCTATCTCTTTCTCCCTCTCCCTTCCTTGCTAAAGTCAATTAAAAAAATTTAAAAAAACCCTTTAAGTTTTTTTCAGTTAGCTAAAGTTTGTTTTATGTAATCTTCAACCAAAAAGTTTGACATAGAACCATAATTTTATTAGGTTGGGCTTTACAGCAAGCACTCTGCCTATAGTGCAGAGAATAGATGGAGAAGGTACCAAGTTTGAGGTTAAACTGGTTAGAAGACTATTGAAATAATTCATTAACTAATTATTTTTATTTATTCAGAAATATTTATTAGGCATCTATGTGTACCGACCAATGGGGATAAAATAATGCTAATGCTAAATAGGTATTTTAGCCTTAGCAGATATTTTTTCTAACAGAGGCCATGGTACAAATTGAGAAAAAATTGTAATTGGGTGTGATGAGAAATGTGTGCTTTAGGGAAACATTTGAAGGTACTCAATCTGCACCTGCGTGTAAGAGCAGATTCTCCAGAGAAAGTGATGTGAAATTTAAATCTTGAAAGGAGGGAAAGGAAAAATGATCCAGAAAACTGTAATACCTATGAGTAGAAATGAATTTACTTGGAAGATATTAAAGAAGTAGAAGTGATAAGCCATAATGACTGAATATAAAAGATTTTCTACTTGGTTCACTAGAGATACCATTAACTGGGGCAAAAAATACAAAAATTAGATCTGGGAGTCAACACTAGTTTGTCTTTGCAATTTTAAACAGGAAATGTTGAGACATACACATCGGTATGTATTCTCTTTTGGAAGACTGAGGCATAAAAATGGATATCTTAAAGATAACTAAACTTCTAGCCATTACCTTTGAAAAAAATTTGGCTAAAGAAACTGACTTAATCAATTAAAGAATTTACTAGGCACAACCCCATTGCTATTCAGCTTCTCTTCTTTTTAAAAAATATTTATTGTGAGAATATAATAGATGTCCTCCCCTTTTTCTCCCTTGCCCCCCTCTACCTGGTTCCTGCCCTGTCCCAAGCCTTCACCACCCTATTGTCTATGTTCCTGAGCAATGCATATATGCATATAAATTATTTGGTTAATCTCTTTCCCCCACCACCCCTTCTCTTTGAGATTCGTCAGTCTATCCCATGTTTCCATGCCTCTGGTTTTATTCATTTTTAAAAATATATATTTTATTGATTTTGTACAGAGAGGAAGGGAGAGGGATAGAGAGCCAGAAACATCAATGAGAAAGAAACACCGATCAGCCGCCTCCTGCACACTCCCCACTGGCGATGTGCCTGCAACCAAGGCACATGCCCTTGACCGGAATCGAACCCGGGACCCTTGAGTCCGCAAGCCGACACTCTATCCACTGAGCCAAACCGGTCAGGGCGCCTCTGGTTCTATTTTAGTCATCAGTTTATTTTGTTCATTAGATTCCACACATAAGTGAGATCATGTGACATTTTTTCTCTGACTGGCTTTTTTCACTTAGCATAATACTCTCCAGGCTTTCATTTCCCTTGGTTGGATTTATTATTTTAAGTTAGACTTATTTTTTAAGGAAGCCAAAGAGTCATTTATTATAGTAATTTTACAGTAATAAAAATTACAGTAATATTGCCTCTCTATGATTTTGTCTTAGCCATGTACCACCTATACTATTTCTCTTTAAAAATACTCTTTTATATTGTCCCCAAGCAATGATACCCATAAAAACTGTAGTTTTTATGTGCTAGTTATATTTTTAAGCTGCATAATAAAATAAATACTGTAATTTATTTTATTCATGTATTATTATCATGTATTTCTGTTATTCATGTATTACTGTCATGTACTACTGTTATTCATGCATCACATCAAATGTTCTCATACCAATAGCGGTATCCTATATAATAAAGAGGTAATATGCAAATTGGCCATCACACCTCATACAAGATGGCCACCTCCATGTGGTCAAATATGACTGCCACAAGATGGCCGGCAGGGGAGGGCAGTTGGGGGCGACCGGGCTGGCAGGTGAGCAGTTAGGCACCTATCAGGCTTGCAGGGGAGTGGTTAGGGGGTGATCAGGCTGGCAGGCAAAAGCAGTTAGGGGCAATTAGGCAGGTGAGCAGTTGGGAGCCTGGATTGTGAGAGGGATGTCCCACTGCCCGTTTAGGGATTGGGCCTAAATGGGCAGTTGGACATCCCCCGAGGGGTCCCAGATTGGAGAGGGTGCAGGCTGAGCTGAGGGACATTCCCCCCGCCCCAGTGCACGAATATTGTGCACCAGGCCTCTAGTATATAATATATTTGGGGAAGTTCTGGTTTAGATAATTAAACTTGTGAGAGGATTAGACTTTGGGTCTTCCCTTGGTATTGCTTATCATGTAGGTACTTTTCCAAAAGAAAAGGTAGATTTTGCCAGAAATACATAGTTTAGAGACCACAGTTGTTTTGTTTGTTTGTTTTTTGTCTCTCAAGAGACTCAACAATTCAGACCTAATGTTGCAATTCTGTTAGCAGGTTCATGCTCCCTTTAACCTGTAAGGGAGAATCCTTCCTTGCCTCTTTCTAGTTCTGCTGATTTACTGGCAATCTTTGGTGTTCTAGGCTTTGCAGTTTCTTTGAGGGGTGACTGACTGCTTTCTTAAGGAAGGGAAAAGAGTGGAGACTGTGACCAGAGCTTTCAGCTTCCCCCAGAACACAGTCTTTGAGTCCATGGGGAATGGCAGTTCTGTTTAATGCATTGCATTAATTAGACCATAATTTTTAGATTGGCAATTTTATAAAGAATAAATGATTAAATAATTTATTAATAAAGAGAAATAAAATGAGCTAAAGCAAATAGAGCTGGAAGTGAAATATACGAAAGAGTAAACATTCTGAAGTAACAAAGAACAAGGCTTGTTGTCTGAATGGAAGTATCTGAAGCCATTCACAAATGCCCACTGTGACTGAAGTAAGGAAAGTGATTTCTTCCTAAGAAGACATTTTTTAGGCTTGAATTATGGGAGTGAAATCCTTAACACATTTCTGAGGTGAGAGAATTTGTGTGTTAAATACATGCAGACCTTCAGGCAGCCAGTCTGCAAAGCAGGGAGCAGACAAAGGCACACTTTGTGGTGTCCCCAGTGTCATTGCCCTGGAAACTGTAGGGAGGAGTAGACCAGCAGCATAGCCGGGCCAGATCCAGCTTTGAGAGCCCGCAGTTACTTAACTACTCTGGGACTGGTACCCAGGCCTTATTATACAGCTAGCTTTAGTCCTGTTTGGGCTTGGGACTTGATTAGAAAATAAATTTAATAAACTAAAGTGCGTCTGTACATATTACCCTGTGATTCTATGACAAGTCTCAATGGTGTTGTCAAACAGCATCTAGTCTATAATATGAATCTAGTTTTGAAACACCCAGTTTGTTTTGTTTTGCTTTAAATTAATAGACATTTTTTTAGAAGTTTTAGGTTTACAAAAAATTGAGCAGAAAGTACAGAGAATTTCTCTACCCTACCCACAGTTTCCCCTATTATTAATATCTTGCATTAGTATATAAGATGTATATTTGTTATAATTGATAAACCAATATTAATGCACTAACATTAACGAAAGTCCATAGTTTACATTAGGGTTTATTCTTTGTGCTTCATAGTTTTATGAGTTTTGATAATCTCATGTACCCATTATTCTAGCATCATACAGAATAGTTTTACCATTATAAAAATTCCCTATACTCTGCTTATGGAACTTTCCCCCTTTTCTTGGTCCTCTTGTAACTGCTGATCTTTTTACTATCTCCATAATTTTGCTTTTTTTTATAATTTCATATAGTTGAGATTATATAGCATACTGTAGCCTTTTCAAATTAGCTTCTTTCATTTAGCAATATACACTTAAGTTTATTCATATCTTTTCATGGCTTGGTAATTTATTATTTCCATCTTTGAATACTATTCCATTGTTCCACAGGTTATCTATCTATTTATCTATTGAAGGATATTTTGGTTGCTTCCAAGTTTTGGCAAATATGAATAAAGCTTCTATAAATGTCCACTTGCAGGTTTTTGTGTGAACATAAGTTTTATTTTTATTTTAGGTTTATTGAGATATAATTTACCTATAGCACTGTCAGGTTAATGTGCATAGACTTGACTTACATATATTCTGAAATGATTACCAAATAAGTTTAGTTAACAACCATAATTTCATATAGATATTCATTTGTTTACCTAGAAGCATGATTGCTGAAACGTATGGTAAGACTACATTTTAGCTTTGTAAGACATACCAATCTGTCTGTCAAATTGGCTATACCATTAAAAAAATTTTTTTAAAAAAATGTGTTTATTGATTTCAGAGAGAGAAAGGGGGAGAGAGAGAGAGAGAGAGAGAGAGAGAGAGAGAGAGAGAGAGAGAGAGAGAGAGAAAGAGAGAGAGAGAGAAAGAGAGAGAGAGAAAGAGAGAGAGAGAGAGAGAGAGAGAGAGAGAGAGAGAGAAACATTAATGATGAGAAAGAATCACCCATCTGCTGCCTCCTGTCCCCCACTGAGGATGGAGCCTGCAACCCAGGCAGGAATTGAAGGGTGACCTCCTGGTTCATAGGTTGATGCTCAATCACTGAGCCACAGGCCAGGCAAAGTGGCTGCACCATTTAAAGTTCACCTTTAAAAAAATGTCCTCCTCCTTAGTTGTCTCTGTGTCTCTCCTCACCCTTTTACATATTTCCCAAGTTACCAGGGTTCTCCATATGACCTTCACCAAACTGAATAGTACACACTACCCCACCTCAGATCCCTTTGCAAAAGCACTTTATTGGTCTCATTTCTTTAGAATTCTGATATTAGCTAGAAAAACCGGTAATACCAATGAGCATGAGGGTAGCACTTACTGTTGACAATTAATTTCCACATGAAATTTTCCTTTTAATCTTAACAAACATACCTCTGATAAGGACTTATTTTCCCCAATTTGAAGATGAGGAAACTGAGATTTAGCCAAAATTCATAGAGCGGATTAGTAGTGGACATTCTTCAACTATTTTAAATCTCTCCTGAAATAAGAAAGAATGCAAATAAAATAAACATACAAATAAACCAGCTATTTCTCCCAATTCAAACTGGAAATGTAATTGGCTACTTGGCTGACATGCTACCCTTCCAGAAAACATGACAATTTAAAAAGTTGTGTTTCTAATGCCCTAACCCAAAGGAACAACTAATGGTGGTTATTTTGCTCATTAGAGGAGGCTATAATGACCAAGTTGACCAAATATGCAACCAGTCACACAACATCTGCCTTTTAAAAAATGGTTTTACTGCTCTTTAAGTATAGCAAAGAAGTGCAATGATCCTTTCTGAAACGAGGATAAATTGTTAAGGGACATATGGTCCATAAGGGGTGAACAGGCTGTTCTAACATTACATAGAGTTTTTGCTAAGCTTTAAAAGGAACAGTTTTATGTAGAAGTTAATCATGCACATAAAAATGTTATAACATTTTAAAGTCATTTCTGTTTCATTTATAATAAAGGCAGTTCCTGGAAGTAAAAACTAAAATTGAAGTCAATATTTGAAATAGAAAAAGGTTTAGGACCCTCTAGTAAAACCCTGGCATTATGTTTTAATTAGATCTATCCTATTTATGTTTCCTGATTATTCTTCTTGTTTTATTTGAATATCCCATATTTGAATGGTGGTTTCTGGCTATTGTGTAGACTTCCGAACCCATTCAACACATTGCTCGCAAATAATGCACTGTTTGGAAATGATGAACTGGATTCACTTGCCTTTCTATGCTCCCCTCTCCAAGATATCAGTGAAACGAGAATGTATAAATTTCTTTATTCAGCATCTGCATTAGTTTCCTGAAAGTGCTATAACAAAATACCACACATCGGTGGCTTAAAGCGACATAAATTTGTTTTCTCAGTTCTGGAGGTTAGGAGTCTGAAATCAAGATGTTGGTAGGCCCATGCTCCCTTTAAACCTGTAGGGAAGAATCCTTCCTTCCTCTTCCTACCTTCTGGTGGTTTGCTGGTTCTCTTTGGTGTTACTTTGCTTGTAGCTGCATGACTCTAATTTCTGCCTTTGTCATCACATGGCATGCTCCTGTGTGTCTCTCTGTCCCAATATGGTCATTCTTTTATGAGGACACTTGTCATACTGGATTAGGGGCCACACTACTTTTGTATGACCTCATCTTAACTATTTATATCTGGAACAGCCCTATTTCCAAGTAAGGTCACATTCTGAGGTACTAAGGTTTAGGACTTTAACATATCTTTGTTTCGTTTTTTTTTTGTTTGTTTGTTTTTTTGGAGGAGGGGGAGACACAATTTGATCATAACAGAACCTTTTTCTTCTTTCTGAGAACAGCAACTTTCTCCTTATGGAAAATTGCTCTTTATTTTAATTATCTACTCCTAGTGTGTATATTCTGCCTAAGTACTGGTGCTGAGTACTTAGTACTCAGTTATAGCTAGTTGTCACATGATTCTTCAGGGCAATTTCCTGGGGTTTTAAAAATTGGATCTAAGAAAAAGATTCAGCTTTTCCTAATGATAAAAGGCATATAAAATGTGGGACAAGCTGACACCTGTTTCCAGACTCATGGAAGAAATCAGTTTTGAAGAAAGAAATCAATAAGCAGTAGAAAATAGAGGTAAGAGGTATAAGAGAGCCCAGATGCCCTTACATAAAGTTTCTTTTAGCTTCAGTTAGTTTGAGGAGTTGATTTTCTTTTATTTGTAGAACTAAACAAAACAAAACCCCCCAAAACAAAAGAACAACAACAAAAACCAATGAAATCACCAAAAGATATCTACCTTCTAGAGTTGGGTGATTGCCACACTGACTCAAGATATTGTTCTAAGGAAAATAGATTTCACCTAGAGTAAATCAAGCTGTTTTTTCTGCATTAATCCCTAATTTTCAAATGTTGGCCTCATGGGGATAGTGAAATCAAAATTAAGGGAATTTAATTTTGATTTAGACACTTGATCATTACAAAATTCAGGTAATTTATTTTCCCTTTGCCTCATGTCTATGTTGATGCAATAGGAATAAATAATGTTTGCTGAGTCTAGAGGAATAATTCAACTTAAGTATTAAATTAAATGTTTCACTGTTAATACAATTCTTTTTCTTTCTATACTATTTTTAATATAAATAATTTTAAAAATGATTTAGAAATTTATAAAGAAGATATATCATTTAGATTTATATTTTTAAAAAATTCCAATTCTATGAAAACTTGTGTGACTGAGTATTTGAAGAGTTATTAGAAATGAAAGAACAGTCTAATAAGAATTGAAGTTATTAAGGTTAGTGTAGTCTAGCATGTCATCTTTACTTATTTTTAGTCATAAGATGTATATATGTTTAGAATTATACTGTTCTGTTGCATGAACACTTTTAACTGGCTTTCTTTAATAATTCAATGTAGCATGCCATAATCTTCAGTATAGCCAACAAAAGAAGTCTTACATACATTAGTACCTTTCCCTCTTCCTGAAAAATCTAATGATCTAAGAACACGTAACTTCACTTATTCTGAAGATAGAAGAAAGTACCAGGATGTTTTTGTAAGTCCCTTTTATGATCCAGAACGACATTTTAAGTAGCATGAGAGAAGCTTTAGTTCCTATCAAAGAGAAATATGATACTTTAAAGAGAAGGGGGAAAAAACCCTGTTTGTCCCCTATTATCCTACTGTTTATACATTAGAATCTATACTTACATACAAGTGTGCATATACGTATGCAATATATAATGCATATACATATACAATATGCAATGTTACAAATAACAATATATTAGGGAACAAGCATGGCATAATAAAAGATAAATGAGCCCTGGCCGGTGTGGCTCAGATGGTTGGAGCATTGTCCCTTTTCCCAAAAGGTGGCAGGTTCGATCCCTGGTCAAGGTTTCTATGGGAGGCAGCCCATTGATGTTTCTCTCTGTCTCCCCCTTACTCTCTCTAAAAAATCAATAAAGGCTTTAAAAAAGATATTTGATTAATGCAAAAGAAAACAAAAAAGGAGACAAAGGGTAACATAGATTAGTGGGACATTATAAAAACAAATAGTGGATTTATAAATATTAAAGAGTTCATCAATCACATTGTATTAAAGTGAACTGAGTACTTTAAGTAAAAAACATAAATAATAATTACAGGGCACTTACAAGATAACTCAAATATGAGAACATAGAGTGATAGTAAAAAAAAGAGTATGCAAACACTAAGCAAAAGAAAGCTGGTGTAGGTGTACTAATGCAGACAGTCATGTTTAAGGCATGAAGAATTATTTTCAAAAGACTTAGTTTCTATCAAAAAGAAGCATAATGTTTTAAAGGGATGTGGAAAAATTGAGCTGTAAAGATAACAGGATGAAATGAAAAGTAGATAATTGAGATAATTGGTGCCAGGAAACTAAAATTGTAATGGTAGAATTAAAATTCACACTAGAGGAGGTAAAGAATAAAACTGTGCGGGAAGAGAAATGAATGAGGTGGAGGACATTTTAAAAGCTTTCTCAGAAGTGAAAGAAAAGAGAAATGAGATAAAGTAATGGGGTAGGGAAATTAATATGAACACACAATAATTATCTAACTTTTAAATAACTTTTATTTCTGAAGTAGAAACAAAAATAGAACAGAAGCAAAATCAGATATAAAAAACTTTTGATCTGTGTTCCAAGTAAAGTCATTGTAAAGAAACCAGTGCTGGAAGAAACAGGCAACATCTTTTTAAACTAAAACTGGAACACTGTGTTCTCACTGGACTGAAGGTGCCTCTTAAAACTTCTCAGTGAGCTCATATAGTCAGCATACTTCTGTAGAAGTGCCTGTTAAAAATATTTGTATCGGTAAGGCACTTCCAGGGGGTTGTGAAGACAAGGAGATACAGTAATCCTTTCTGTTAGACAAAGCAGGCATAACAGAGGCCAATGGATGCCTCCCATGACTAACCACACTCTTTACAACATTGCGGGGTGCTTCCCACTCCCTATGGAAGCCCTACTGGAAATCATCTCAAGTTAATCAACCAGGAGTTGTGTGTGTGCGTGTCCAGCAAAGAGTCGTTGGAGCCGTGTCATAGAATTTTCTAACATTTCAGTTCACGCAAGCCCCTCTCCATTTTAGCATAATCTACTTTGCAAGAATCGGGAATTTTTATTTTTATTTTTTTATCAAGATGAGTTGAGTTCTAGCTCTACTGTTATGGTATAGTGCAGTGGTTGGCAAACTCATCAGTCAACAGAGCCAAACATCAACAGTACAGCGATTGAAATTTCTTTTGAGAGCCAAATTTTTTAAACTTAAACTATATAGGTAGGTACATTGTTATTAACTTAATTAGGGTACTCCTAAGGCTTAGGAAGAGCCACACTCAGGGGGCCAAAGAGCCACATGTGGCTCGAGAGCCGCAGTTTGTCGACCACAGGTATTGTGGGATTCCAAATTCATGGCATCATGTTGCAGTATTCCTCACACTTTAAAGTGATAAAGTTTTAGCTTAAAAGACACCAAGGCAAAAATATTTTTGTTATTATTTTTTAATTTTTTTCCAGCATTTAGGCAATGCAATATGGCTAGAGCACTACAAACAGAATTCCAGTTCAGAGTGATATCTCTGTTGTATGAATGAGTCCCAGAGTTGAGGATTTGGGTCTCAGCTAATCCAGTGGTAAACACAAGGGATGATTCATGGATACACATAAGCACACTGAAAGTTTCTGGAAATACTTAAGAGACAGGAATCCTATGAAAGACTGTAACAATTGTGATCAAACAGTTTGAGCTTGTTACAGTTGAGATATTAGTGTTATTTTAATGGGACCATGTCTATAACCATAAACTAATAAAATCCATTCTCAGATTACATAAAATTAAAAGAATAACACCACCACCAACAAAAGAAAACTTCTAGAAATATCTAAAAGGTATATCAATTCAGGATCCAGTTGCCGGAAACAATATCGAAGCTAAAGGAATTACTATTAGAAATTCTTACAAGCTAGCCTTTTAGGTAAAAACTCTCTGAACAATACCGCTAAATTGCCTATAAAGGGATCCGGTACTGGTATCGCAATTAGGAAGGGGAAGAAGAATCCGTTGGTCAATATTTGAAGTTCTCTACTGCTAAATACTTGGACAGCTGGCGACTGGATCCGGGAATCCTGCTACAAGGAAACCCAGTCTATCTATAAATACACTTGACTGCAGCAATAACCAAAACAGTAGGAAGATGGCCTCCCTTACTTCCACCATCTAAACATCATGTGATTGCACCTAATTGGTGAAATGTAACTCAAATCAAGATCAACTACAAAGAGTTGGGGGGAAGGGGGGAAGGTATCATTTGTAGATTTCTAGCCTTTGCAGCAGAGGAAGGTGCATTATAAGAAGGCTGTAGTAGGTTTTGGTATTGACTTACCATAGCCACTACATCAGGCTAAACTGTTCATCAGCAAGGCAGTAAAAATCAGGGTGACTTTTGCAAAACAAAATCATAGTAAACAAGGGAGATTCCCTAATAGAATTTCAAAAGAAGAAGGTAGTGACCCCCAAATTATACTTAGCTCATTTTCTTTTTATGCAAGAGATTCAAGGATTTAGAAAAGATCATACTGTTTTAAAAATAAATTACTTAAAGAGTAATTTTGGTCAAACAAAAGATAAATTGAAAGGAAGAATTTTGGTATAAAAGGATTTATGGATTACATATGGATTGTATGTTAACTGAAATCCAACCTCAGGGATCCAGTCAGATCATATGTTCTTAGGTGAATTCTATAGCCCAGAGTGGAATTTGGACCTGTACCTGGTACGTTTCCTTAAACTATTTTGTTTCTGCTTCCACTTACTTGATAATAGTAGGAAAAGTCTTTCATCTCTGTTATTCCCATAGCATAGATGGGGGACACTTAAAACTACTGGCTGTCATTCTCTGCTTGCCCCTTGTTAACGATGTCTAAACTATTTAAAAAATTGGGCAGTTGGATACAGTACTTTTGCTTCTATCCACAAGAGTAGAAAAGAAATGTCACTTTTAATGCCAAAGAATTTCAGTCATGTTTTCCTGGATCTTTGAAACTCTTATTGAAAGGCCTGAGTTTTTGTGGGCTGTATTTTAAATTGGAAAAGATTAATAAACCAGCCATGATAGATATTATCTGTCATCAAGCCTCTCTTTATATTATCTTCTCTCTTGTATCTGAATATTTGCCTAAAATCAGTGCCTGTAGTATTATCAGCAGCATTCAGAGCAAAATGACATGAAAATACAGTAAGATAATATCTTTATAAGGGTGTTGGGTATGGGTGACTTTTTTCCTATATTCACCAAGTTGTCTATGATGAGATTATTTTTATATATTAATTAATTGAATTGAATTTTTAAAAGTGCTATACTATCTTACTAGGATGACAATTTTGTTCTTTCTATCACGCTATCTAAAATACAGAATGGCTATTCACACACATTCACCCATTAGGGATGGTTATGAATATTGGAATAACAGACAATGTGTACTTCTATATTTTTAATTGTTTCAGTAAACATGCATTACCTTATTATTTTGCTCTGGCTAGTGTAGCTCAGTTGGTTGAGTATAGTCGAACCATGCTCTGAGAAGTCGCTGGTCTGGTTCCATTTCCTGTCAGGGCACATAACTAGGTTTTGGGCTCAATCCCCAGTAGGGGGTGTGTAGGAGGCACCCGATCAATGTTCCTCTCTCACTGATGTTTATATCTCTCTCTCCCCCTCTCTCTAAATTTAATAAAAAACATTTGAAAGAAAATAATAAAAATAAGCATGCATTACCTTTTAATTCATAACAATATCTTTAAAAGCCCATTGGACTGTTCTGTACCTGAGCTTTGATGAAGTCTTGGCTCAAAGCAACACAGGAGGACCTCTAACTTCAGAATTTATTTTTATTGCTGAATTAGGAAATGAACCTGTGATTTTTAGCTTCCCAGGGCTCACCCCTTGGCATTCAATAGAAAAGTAACATTTCTGGAAAATGAAGTATGAAAACCATTTGTTTAAACAGTCTGCATTTCTTTTATTTATTTATTTTTTGCTTGAGGTCAAAGGACCTGGTGATTCAATTTCAACCTTTATATTCAGTCAGTTGTATTTTGACTTGAATCTGAATTACACAGCTACAGTTCACGTAGAAAGTAGTGAATTTAGGACATTGAATGCTTGTTTTTGTTGCCAGAATTTTAATGTGAAATAAAGCCAAATAAATTCTCTGCAGATTTATTAAATGTAACTGCTACACACATACACACACATACATATATACAGATGCTCCTCAACTGATGATGGGATTACATCTGATAAACCCATCATAGGTTGAAAATGCATTTAATACACCTAACCATCTTAGCTTAGCCTAGCCTGGCTTAAATGTGTTCAGAACACTTACATTAGCTTACATTTGAGTTTCATCTCAAAAGTAATTGCTTTCCTCTTTTTCTCACCAGAAGTAGGAGACACAGATGGGGATTTTGTAGACATGATGGGATGTAAAAACACAAAACACAACATCCAAAACATGCTGGCAAACCAGTGCACTGAGAATCAGTTGTTTACTGTTGTGATTGCGTGGCTGATGGGGAGCTGACTGAACCTGGTAAAAATGTATAATGGATGGATTTGCTTCAACTCTCTCATCAATTGCTCTTCATTATCTACTTCTAGCATATTCCAGGGAGATGCTTCTTTATTTATTCTCTCAATACCTGCTTTTCATTATCTGTAATATTTGAAATTATCTGGTAACTTAATTTCTACTAAAGTACAGATGACTTAAAAGATCAGATATAAGCCCTGGCTGGTGTAGTTCAGTTGATTGAGCATCGTTTCATGCACCAAAAGGTTGCTATTTTGATTCCCAGTCAGGTTGCCAGTTGTATCCCAGTCTGGATACATACAGGAGGCAATTGATTGATGTTTCTCTCTCGCATCAATGCTTCTCTCTCTCTCTCTCTCTCTCTCTCTCTCTCTCTCTCTCTCCTCTCCTCTCATTTCCTCTCTCTCTAAAAAAAATCAATAAAGAATATATATACAGAATGCCTGACACACTTTAAATTTAAAAGAGTACTTTATATAGCTTAATAGAAAAGAACAATACTAACAATAAAGGGATATAGATTCAAGAGTTCTAAATTTATAGTTTGATCTTTTGTTCATTAACTTTTTGACTTTGAGTAATTCACTTAAACTCTCTAAGCTTTAGTTATTTCTTTCATTAAATTAAGATAGTACAATCTATCTTGTAGAGCTACTATGACTTATAATTTATATGGTTTTCACAGAGCCTGTCATATAGTAGGTACTGGATAAATATTTCTCCACTCACTATTGAGTTACTGAACTCACAGGACTATAGTTTTAAGGATAACATTTCTGATCTGACTTATAACCAGCAGAAAAGAATATTTTATGCTTTTAATCTGGTGAGAATGATTAACTACAGGAATTGGCCCGTAAGGTAAATAACCTTTGGAAGGCTCTTCTACGCTTTGTTCTATAACTCTATATTTATGTTCATTTATATGATATAACAACCTTGTCTAGTTCCACAGTCTATTATATTTCATGCTTATTTATGTCCTAAAATTACTTCTCATGGAAGACAAAACCGTGGGACGTGAGGACAGTGTAATGCATTACAAAGGATTGTTTATGGATAGCTATCCAGTTTAGTTATTCCCATGCTTGGTAATCTCTACAGTGCATCATTTTGACCAGCGATGATGTTTGGGTGCTGCAGCACACAGCTGATGAACACACTTCCTAAGCCTCCTTGTTGCTGAATTCAGCCAACAAGCTGCACATGATTCTAAACAGATGTTTCTGTTGTTTAGGCCAATGAAGTTTATAGCGTGCGTGTTTATCTTTCAAAAGAGAATGTGGAGAGTTCATTCAGTTTTGAGATCCAATCTTCCCGGAGGTTGGACTGCCTGGTGAAGTTGGAACAGAAACTGGATGAGCACATAAAGTCATTTGGGGGCTGTCAGGAAAGATAGTCCATTACTACTTGGTAGGAAAGAAATAGGACACATGGAAATTGAATTGCCTAAAAATGGTTGATATTTCAAAAGCCTGGACAATAGTTTCCATTTGAATACATTTAATGCTTCTTCAGTATAACTGATGCTTAGAAAAATGCTCTTAATTCCAACTTAGTAGATATAAAATAAGCACAAAACATCAACATTCCCTGCACATATTTCATATGATTAGAATAAAATTATTTACACAAGGAGAAAAACACCAAAGAAATGAAAATTTCTTATACCATTAATGTGAGTCATATCTGATTTAAAATATTGGCCACAGGAAAAGAAGACTGTAATTGTCCAGGTAAGCATTTGTCTTCTAACAGTTTAGCAAAGGAGACAAATAGGAAAGTAGTCAATCATAATGCAATGCTATGAAATATACATAAGCTCTACCTTGGAACATTGGTCTTTTTGTTACCAAACATCAGATCACCTTCTTATTTAGAGGAATGCAAACATAAGTGGGAGAGAAGGCCTTGTTCTTCATTGTAAAGACTGAAAAGGGTAGATGGTACTCTGAATTCTCTCAGTGAAGACTGTGGGTATATCACACAAGTATGATTAAAAGCCAAAGCTAGCATCATGGATATGTGACCTATGCTTAGAAGGATTCAGCACTTAGTTTAATGTGCTGCTGTTATTGTCATAAAAATATTAACAGTTTTTGAATAAGGGACCCTTCATTTTCATTTTGTACTGGGCTCCACAAATTATACTGCTGATTTTGTGAGGAGCACTTTTCACCCAACTTGAGCGAGTGAAACAAAGTCACATGGGGAGTTGGAAAGGGTTGATGGTGCCTGGGGATAAGCTGAAGATACAGGGTGTAATCATAACTGTCTAGCAGCGGTGGAGCCCAGTGGTACCGGAATAGCGGTACTTGTCAAAAGAAATTTTTTTCTAAGAAAATCATTCAAGGGCAGCATTTTAACTGTACTCTGATGGCCTAGCAACAACACATATTTTCATCCTTTCTATTGATTATCTGGGTTACTGTAGTAGTCTCTTAGAGCTGCTATAACAAATACCCACAAACCGGGTGCCTTAAACAACAGAAATCTATTATATTCTAGTTCTTGAGGCCAGAAGTATGAAATCAAGGTGTTATATGGTTGATTCCTTCTGGAGGCTCTGAAGGATAATTTGTTCCATGTGTCTCTCCTTGACTTCTGGCCATTGTCAAGAATCCTTGGAGTTCCTTGAGAGAGGTATCACTTCATTCCCTTCTTCTGTCTGCACATATATATGGTGATGTTCCTTGGGTATGCATCTCTGTGTCCAAATTTTCTAATAAGGACACACGTCATCAGGGATTTAGGGCCCATCCTAACCAACTATGATCTCATCTTAACTTGATTACATCTGCAAAGACCTTATTTTTAAATAAGGTCACATTTACAGGCTCTGGTGGGACATAAATTTTTGTAAGATACTATTCAACCCAGGACAGCTAGTAATACCCTTTTAATAAATTTTCTTTCTACTTAAGTTATCCAGAATCTTGTTCTGTTCTTTTCAACCATGAACCATGACAAGAATGAACATTCTCTGTAGACTTGGCTTGGTTAGGGTAAAAGGTATTCTAAGATAAGTTTGTATGAGCTGTATCTTGAATGATAAGTATGAATGAACTAGAAAAGAGAGTAAGAGAATGGCATTCCATGCTGATATAAAAGCTCAGAGGCTGAGAGATAGCAATAACTTTTCCAGATCTTCAAATAACTAATGTGTGTAGAGCAAGCCTGTCAAACTCACAGCCTGTGGGCTGCATGCCTCGTTTATTTGGCCCGTGTTAGCCTTTGAGTTTGACATGCTTTGTGTAGAGGATATGGGGAGCTGGTGGCCAACATAGGGGATATGAAAAACAAGGAACTAAAGAACTCTAAAGAGATCAGACATGAAAAGGGCAAACAACTTAAACTTTATCGATAGAACATGAGCATCATATGATGGTTTTTACATGGGAGTAAAACATATTTGTGTTTTGGAAAGATCCCTCAAGAAGCAATAAAGAAACTGATGTGGTGGGTGATTAGAAGAGAGGAGAAAAATAAAGAGTGATGTAGTCCAGGTGACAGTATGAATTAAAGCCATGGCTGTGACAACAGCAACATGGAGATTGATTATATCTAGAGTCGATGAGGCTGATGAACATGTAGATGTGGGAAGTGAGAGAGAGGGGAATATAGGGATGATTTCAACAATGGACAGTGGTGTTTTTGTTCTTTGAGATATTAACTGGTTAACCTTTCATTAGTCATTAAATTAACCATTTCCCAAACATTTGGAAAATTAACCTTTTCTCAGAGTTGCCCCTATTGACAGTTTGGGTCAGAAAATTATTTGCTGTGTGTGTAGAAGGGAGTGCCCTCTACATTGTAGGCTGTTTGGCAGCCTCTCTGGATCTGTCTATCATATGCCTCTACCTCAGTTGTCTTTAGATATTGCAAATATCTCTTGGGGGCGGGGGGGGGATTGCAGCTGGTTCAGAACCACTGCGTTCATGGGAGGTAGAGTATGTTTAGGGCAGATAGATATGAGCTCACTTATACTTTTTAAGTTTGTTATGCCTGTGGGGCATCTAATTGGAGATATTTAATATGAGCTGGAGGAACAGCCTGAGGCTCACTTGAAAGATCTCGACTGTATGTACAGATTAGAGAATATTAAATGTACATGTGATAATTGAGACATGGGTAAAGGCAAGATTGCCCACTAAGAGTTTAAAAAGAATGGAAGCCCCCAAAACAGGCCCCTAGAATCCCCAGCATTTGGAGCTAATGGAAATTGAAGACACCGAGCTTGTCAAACGGCAAGAAGAGCCTGAGTGTCTTTCTTCTCTCATCCTTGCCTTCCAACAAATGTACACTTGCACAATCCTTTTCAGGATTATTATTTATCTACAGAGGGAAAATAAACAATAAAGAAATGATTTAGGGACCCAAAGCCAGGATTAAAAAACTTGTAGAGCTTGGTAAATGGCTGTGGGGAAGGGATGATATCTTGTAAGTAACTTACAACTTAAAAACAAGTTTTTAAGTATTTTCACTATGGAAAAGGTATTAGAAGAAAAGGTATAAGAGTCTATCTTTGGTAGTATATTCTCATTTCTGGAAAGATCCCATGTAATGCTGCAAAAAAAAAATAAAATCTTAAGCACATTTAACATATTTTAATATTTCTAATTTTTAAAATAAATAATTTTTTTAAAAATTAAAATTTCCTAGAGAAATAAACTGCCAGGTAACACACCAAAACAAAAATTTGCTTTAGAAACTAAGACCACTAATTGACTTCACAAAAATTAACCTTTAAGCAGCATTGTGAATAAAAAGCCCCATTTCTCCCTGACTAAATGAATATATTATTGTCCTTTTGAAATCACACAAATCATACATGAATATGTTATTGTTGTAAAAGATTCAAACCACAGAAATATTTAGAAAAAAACAACAACCATGAAAGTCCCCCTTCTCCCATCCACCACTCCTCCTGCTTCCTCCTCCTTTCCCCAGATGTAACAATTCTCAACTGTCGGGTGTTCCTCCATCTAGTCCTCTGTGCTAGACACTGGAGGACACACCAATGAATGTGAAACATTGTTCTGCAACTTGCCTTTCCCCCTGTCCATATCTTGGAGGTATGAAAGGACCTTTAGCATCACATAAACAGAAACGTTTTTTCTTTCACTAATGAGAGTGAGCTCACGTAATTAAATCAATCCAACATTTATCACAGAGGATGATGGCAGTGCCCACACTACTGATAATGCAGCTAACTGGCATTTTTGGAACACATCTGTAGGATCAATTTGGTGAAAAATGGGTTGAATTTTAAAGTCTCAATATTTAGATTTGATAATTATGGAGGCAAAATACTGTCCTTCATCTCATAGCATCAAGAGACTATGAGGGCGATAGTATTCTGTCTTGCTAAAATGATCTCTTCATTGTAGACTAGACATATATAGAGGTAACATAATGGAATTGCCTGAAAACAAAATTTAGGAAGCAAGGTGAAATAATCATTTTCTTTGTTGCAAAAAATACTTAGCCAATTTTTTTTTATTCTTGTTATTTCCGTGCCTTACCCTCATGGGGGAAGCCTGGGAATATTTCCTAATGAAGAATTAACTTGGCTGAGGAGACCATGGCATTGACCTGGCAATTTCATTTGGTCTCTGATTTCAATTCCAACCCTTATGTGATGCAAAAAAGAGTATCTGCAATGAAGCAACTCTTTAGTAATCCAATAGCGTACCTTCTCCAAGGATGTTAAAATTGAGCAGGATATTTTTCACTACTGATTTTCTTCTTCAAGCGGATGCCATCCTGACATTGCTCATCATCTTGATATGTGTGAAGATTTTTCAAATCATCAGGGAAAATTGCTCTATTTATTCCACATAGAATGATTCTTTTCTAAATGAGAATAACAAAGTCTATTTTATTCCTCGTTGTCATTTATTAGATAAATCTCCTCAATAAATTTGCTGCTTCTTTCTGAATAAATTCTTTCTTATCACTTTTATTTTATTGTTAGTGAAATCTTTCATCCGGACCCCATTACTCACCTCCCTGGACATTAAGTTCCTCCTTTTCAGTGAAATAAGCTGTTCTCAGTTCTTCTTCCCCAAGTCAGTGCTAAATATTCACATCAACTATTAACAGGAAGAGGACTGGCCTAGCTGGGAATTAAAAAGTCATGGGTCAGAGTCTAGTTCTGCTCCCCCTTTCCAAACATGTGACTTTTGGACATGATACTTCTCAGCTTGAGTTTTTCATCTGTAAAAATGGGGAAGAATGTTATCTGTACTACTTATATTTCTGTGATTGTTTTGAAGATAAAAAAGGAAAGGTCTACATAAAAACCTTTGTAAGCCATAACACATTATATAAAAGCAAATTATTAAAGTGCCAGGCACAGCTTAAGTACTCAAGAAACATTTTTTTTTTAATGTTAGTTGAATTGATAACTTGAACTCATTGTTTTCCTCTGAGCCTCACAGATCAAGGGAGACAAGAGTTGGATGTGAACTACCTGGTTATAACTTTATTCTTGCCCCCTTCCCCCAACATCCCTCATGTCAGAGATCAGTCAAAATATACGGATGGACTTCCAATGACTGTCTGAACTGTGATTCTGCTACTCTAGGTAATGCTGGTTGATCCATAGGGAAGACACCTTCCCTAAGCTGAAGTAACTATGCCTCTCCTCTGGGAATTTGATCGTTGATAGGGAAGACAAACTTTCCATGTTACTGAAGTGACTGCCCTAGAGAGAAGACTTTTTAGCTTTACCTTGATTCCTCTTCTTCCTATGTCCAGATATTAAGTACTTCATAAGATTATGTGAGCTATTCTATAGATAAAAATGAATATCACTTACCTCATAGAATTGTAGTGTACTTACAATAGTGGCTGGGACTCAATAAGCATTCTGTAAGTATTAGTTATTATTATTAAATTACTTTGAACAAAACCTAGTATATATAGTGAGTATTCAGAAATGTTAGTTTTTTTAAATGAATTGCTTTTCTCCAATTTTATTGATATAATGACATATGCCATTGTATAAGTTTAAGGTGTACAGTGCGCTGATTTGGTACACTTATATATTTAAAAATGACTACCATCATCACATCAATTAACCTTTGCATCACATCACATAATTACCATTATTTTTTTGTGTGTGGCAAAAACAATGAAGATTTACTTTCTTAGCAACTTTCAAGTGTATAACACAATATTGATAATTATAGTCACCATGCTATATATTAGATTTATAGAGGTTATTCATCTTATAACTGGAAATTTGTACTCTTTGATCAATACCTACCCTTTTCCCCCAACATCCCAGCCCCTGGTAAGCACTATGGTTGTTTCCATTTTTACAAACTAATTCTTTTTTTTAGATTCCACATATATGTGAGATTATACAGTATTTGTCTTTGTCTGACTTATTTCACTTAACATAATACCCTCACAGTTCATCCATATTGTTACAAAGAGCAAGATGTCCTTCTTTCTCATGACTGAATAATATTTTGATATTTTTTTATCTACTCATTCATTGACAGATACTTAGATTATTTCCATACCTTGGTAACTGTGAATAATGCTGCAATGAACATGGAAGTGCAGATATATCTTTGCAATATGATTTCATTTCCTTTGGATATATACTCGGAAGTATTCCTGGATCATGTAATAGTTGTATTTATATTTTTTGGGGGGAATCTCCATACAGTTTTTATAATGGTTACACCAATTTATATTCAAACAACAGTGCAAAAGTGTTCCCTTTTTTTTTACAACCTTGCCAAACTTATCTGTTGTCTTTTTTTTTTTTTTATCATTACCATTGTGACAAGTATAAGATGATATCTCACTGTGGTTTTGATTTGCATTTCCCTGATGATTCCAGAAGTTGAAGACCTGCTCACGTACTTGTTGGCCATTGTATGTCTTCTTTGGAAAAATGGTTTACTTAGTTACTCTGCCCATTTTTAAATCAGTTTTTTATTTCTTTTGCCATTGAGTTGAATGAGGTTTTTTTTTTATTCTATAGTTTGAATATTAACTTCTTATAAGATAAATATTTTGTAATTATTTTTTTCTCATTCCATAGGTTGTCCTTTCATTCTGCTGACGGTTTCCTTTGCTGGGCAGAAGTTTTTAAATTTGATTCTGGCCCACTTGTTTATTTTTAATTTTGTTATCTTTGCATTTGGTGTCAAATCCAAAAATTATTGCAGTGCTGATATCAAGGAAATTACCCCCCAAGTTTTCTAGTAGGAATTTTAGAGTTTCAGCTCTTATGTTCAAATCTTTAAGCCACTTTGAGTTGATTTTGTGTATATTGCAAGATAAGGGTCCGGTTTCATTCTTTTCCTATCAGTTTTGGTTTTTCTCTCCAGCAAACACCTGGAGGCTTTTATGTTGTACCTAAAGGAAACCATTTTTTGTTGTTGTTTTCTTCCTGGAACCTTGATCGGAGCATTATTGATTTTGATTCATTGGTTGAGACTTTCAGATTTTAATTGAACATTTATTTCAGGTTTGGGTGGTAAATTTCAATAAACTTTTGATTTGGAAATTATTAAAGTAGTCAATGAAAGTTGAAAGATAAGAGAAAGATAGAATTCTTTATATTTTAATTGTAGTCTTCTTTTCCTTTATTTGGCTGGCTCATCCCTGAATTCACCAGGGTAGAATTCACTCCATTGAATATTTTCTTTCACCTGGGACTTAAAAGCTGACACAAAAATTGATGAGGACTGTTAGTAGAATTTATTATATTTAGAATCATTAAACTCCAGTTATTAATTCCATAAAGTATTTAGTAATTTTCACACATATTGAGATAATTTAAACATCTACGTAGTCAACACATGATATATTATTATAAAGTACTAGAGGCCCAGTGTACAAACTTTGTGCACTGGGGGGGTGGGAGGTCCCTCAGCCCAGCCTATCCCCTCTCCCAGTCTGGGAGCCCTCAGGGGATGTCCTACTGATGGCTTAGGCCACAGTACAGTCCTAAGCCACAGTCTGGCCGCGGGCTCAGAGCAGGCGCACTGTGTGTGTGTGTGTGTGTGTGTGTGTGTGTGTGTGTGTGTGTGTGTGTCTGCTGGGAGCCTGCCCCTAGCTGCACTATGGAGGCACGGAACAGGCACCCCTCCGTGTTGATCTCTTAGGCTCTGGGCTGTGCCTGCGTGTTATTCTCTCAGGCTCGGGGCTGTGCCCGGCCCCTCCTCCGGAGCTGGTCGAGACCTTTGTGGAGTCCCGACTTTATTTGCATATTACTTCTTTTTATATGTATAGATTGTAAATCACGTGCTTTATTTATATTAATCTATTCATGTCCCTTAGGGTAATGGGTAGGAGCAGCATGCTATCTTAGAGATGGAGATTTGGCGAATATAGCATAGAAACTGGAAGAGTATATAAGCTGGTAGCTTTGTGCTAGAATTAACTTATACTTGTTGGGATTCTATTCTCAGAAAACTTTTACAAACACATTTATGTGATGGGTAGTTGGAAGGAAACTATGCTGTAGTACTTACTCAACAATAAGAAAATATGTCCTTGAATTTTTTTTAATTCTCACCCAAGGATATGTTTTATTGATTTTTATAGAGAGAGGAAATGAGAGAGAGAGAGAGGCATCAATGTAAAAGAGAAACATTCATCCATTGTCTCCCTATGCACCCCAACCAGAGATTAAACCCACAACCTGAGCATATGCCCTGACTGGGAATTGAACCCACAACCCTTTGGTGTACTGGATGACACTCCAACTAACTGAGCCACCTGTCCAGGGCTATTCCTTGAAATTTGAGACCAACTTTTATTTGTAGGTCTCTGTGTTTCCCCTGCATGTTGGGAATCTCCCCATTCTTCAGCACAGAAAGCTTCTTAATATGGGCTCTGAGCTCAAGCATCGAACAGACTGTCAAACTGCAGTGGGAAGGTAGGGGAGTATTGGGGGAGTAAGAGATCAACTGAAGGACTTGTATGCATGCATATAAGCACGACCAACAGACGCAAGACACTGGGAGCGGGGGGGACGAGGGCAAGTGCTGGGAGGTAGGGGAGGCTGGGTGGAGGTCAGTGAGGGGGAAAAAAAGAGACATATGTACTACAATTTGTAATACCTTAAAAATAAAATTTAATAAATAAGTAAATAAAAGCTAAATAAAACCAAAATCATGTGGAGATAAGCAGTCTTTTATAGTGCCTATATATTGAGTAATAACATTCTAAGTTGCTGGTGCTAGACCATAATTAAAGCATAGTGATTAATCATTATGCTTTAATTATGCTCAATTTGTAACAATGAAAATACATCCTGCATATCAGATATTTACATTACGATTCATAACAGTAGCAAAATTACAGTTATGAAGTAGCAACAAAAATAATTTTATGCTTGGGGGTCACCACAACATGAGGAACTGTATTAAAGGGTTGTGGTATTAGGAAGGTTGAGAACCACTGTGCTAGACTCACTCCTTAAACAATTTCTTTAAAAACGTCAATGAAGAACTCCTGGAACTCTAATTTATGGTGCCTCGTGCTAGACTAAGTGCAGATACAAGGTTCAGAACATGACAATGAGAGCAACATTTTCAAATTGTTTTAATTACAACTGACTACAGACTGCTGGGAGAAAATGCATATCAGGGAGCACTAAACAATCATAATTAAGCCAGGCATTTATTTATTTTATCTGTCTATCATCTATCTATCATCTATCTATCTATCTACCATTTTTCATCTATTTATTTATAAGGATAGCACTTTAAAGAGTGTCCCCAAAAATATATACACATACTTTGAATAATTATAAAGGCAGTGCTTATTAAAATACATTGCATTTTCAAAATTGAGTTATTAGCTGTTAAAATGTGTATACCTTTTTTTGGGGGGGGCACCTTGTATATATAGATTTCCAAGGAGTGGTAAGAATATTATGTGAGCTGATTCAAAACATTAAATATTTTTGGTCAGACAATGACCCCTTGCTGTGTAGTTACTGACGTTAGTCTGCTCTGCTTCGTGCTGTCACACTGTGGTATAGTACAGTTTTATTAGACCACTGTGTCCAATTAATGCTCACCATTATTTGTCCTCATTTTTAGCTAATGCAATTCTTTAGATTCTTTAACTCATTTTTGTTAAAGAATCTTACAGAGTGCCTTAGCTAAAAATGAGGACAAATAATGGTGAGCAATAATTGGACCCAGTGGTATTATGCTAAGTGAAATAAGTCAGTCAGAGAAAGATAAATATCACATGCTCTCACTCATTTGTCGATTATAATGAACAACATAAACCGATGAACAAAAACAGATGTAGAGACAGAGAAGCATCGATTAGATGCTCAAAACTCAGAGGGAAGGTAGGGGAGGTGAGGGGAAGGGGAGAGATCAACCAAAAGACTTGTATGCATGCATATAAACGTAAGCGATGGATGTGGACAACAGGGGGTGAGGGTGAGGGCAGGACTGCGGGGATGAGAGGACATTGCGGGAATAAGGACACATTTGTAATATCTTAATCAATAAAGGGAAAAAATATGAGGTAACATCTTGAAAAGGGAAAAGGATAATGTCTCAAGTCTTACTTGCCTAAGGTAAGACTAAAAATCTTAAGTAATTGTTTAGGTGATAGAAAAATCTCAAATATTTTTAAAAAAAACTTCTACATTAATTAATAGCCTTTAAATTGAAAACTAAATAAAATATGTAGCCATATCTTTCTGAAATAAAAAGAAAATAGCTATTACGCATCTTATTTCTTCTTCTGTCCAATTTGTGACAGGGTGGATCCCACTGCTTTCAGTGTGGGCTGCTCTTCTGTCCTACTTCAGGCAGAATTTTCACAGGCCTTGCTCTTATCTGAGCCTCTCCATGAATCTTACCTCTATTTTTGTTACTTTATCTAATTTGGGAGATAAGCAGTGTCAAAAACAAGCAAAAAGACCTGCCAAAGAAACAATAGAGGCTTTTGTCTCCCTCCTGAATTAGAACATCCCTACCCACTAAAAGTAATGTAAGTTAAAATTCAGTGAGTCATCTTTATCATTTGCATGAGTACCACACCTGTTGTCCACCTTTGCAAGAAAGGTCACTTACTGAGAATGACTCATGCTGCCCACTCCTCTTCAAGGACTTTCTGGCTGTTCATGTTCATCAGTAGCAAACATAAAGTTAATTACACCTGACAACTTTTTTCTGTCTAGGTCCTAGAAATCACTAGACCTGTGCTGCCTCTGAGCAAGGATCTTCTTACCTGACATAAACTCCCCTGAGTAATTCAGGCACATGATGCTGACCCCAAGTGCCCTAGAAGGAGCCCTGGAATTCAATATGTGTAAAGCAAACCTCATTTGGTTTGCCAGCAACAGAAAAGGCTACATCATGCAGTATCATGTATTGTTTGTCAAGAGAAAATTTGAATTTCTTCTATTATTGTTTAATAGTAGTTCAATATTGTGATCAGTTTACATGTTTATTTTGTTTCTTTGAAAACCATTACAAACTCTTGGAGAATTTAGCAATAGTGTCTTGGATAATTTAGCAGTCATGCACTACATGGCCACTACTGTATTAAATGCTTTAATTCAAGGTCTTATTTGATCTCATCAAAGGGAAGAAGGTGTTACAATCTCCACTTTTCAGAAGCAGAAACTGAGGTTTAAAGAGATTAAATAATGTATCATTGTGCAGCTAATCAGAACTGGAGGAATAAATGAATCGAGGACTTTTATTTTCCAAAGTCTGTGGTCTTTTTCACTTATACGCTTAACAAAATTTGTGATAATTAAGTCAGGGCAATCATACACCTCTGAGCTCTAAGGATAAATTTGTTAATAAATATTTACTGTGTGAGAATTATGTACCAAGTAATTCCTCTTTTCTAAGCTCTGCAAGTATTTGTAAATTTTAATAATGTAAACACATTTGGGAAGATAATACTCATTTCTCAGCTAGAAATCAAAGACAGTAATTCCATCTATTGGCAATTGTTAGCATTGAGCCTATTAGAAATCATTGTACATTCTGTTTCCTTTTTTAGGCTTGAGTTTGAATATTAAGTATTATTTTTCTCCTTGAAGGAGACTTTTTTGATCCATGGTGGTTTTTTTACTTTTTAAATTTTTATTGAATTTATTTGTGTGATATTGGTTAATAAAATTATATAGGTTCCAAGTGTACAATTCCATGATACATCATCTGTATATTGCATTGTATGTTCACCATCCAAAGTCAAATCTCTTTCTGTCACCATCTATTCCCCCTTTACTTTCTTCTACCTCCCACCACCCTCCTTTCCCTCTTAAAACCACTATGGTGTTGTCTGTGTCTATGAGGTTCACTTTACCTTTTCATACAGCCCCCCAAACCTTCTCCCCTCTGACAGCTATCAGTCCATTTTCTGTATCTATGAGTCTGTTTCTATCTTTTTGTTTGTTTGTTCCTTAGATTCCACACATAAGTGAAATTATATTTGTCTTTCTCTGACTGGCTTATTTCACTTAGCATGATACTCTCCAGGTCCATCTATGCCAGTGATGGAGAACCTTTTGAGCTCAGTCTGTCAGCATTTTGAAAAACCCTAACTTAACTCTGGTGCCGTGTCACATACAGAAATTTTTTTTATATTTTCAACCATAGTAAAACAAAGACTTATATTTTTGATACTTATTTTATATATTTAAATGACATTTAACAAAGAAATCTACCAAAAAAAAATGAGTTCACTTGTCACCTCTGACACGCGTGTCATAGGTTCGCCATCACTGATCTATGCTGTCACAAAGGGTAAGATTTCCTTCTTTTATGGCTGAGTGTATTCCATGTGTAAATGTTCCCCAGCTTTTTGATCCATTCATCTACTGGTGGGCACTTGGGCTGCTTCCAAATCTTGGCTATTGAAAAGAACACTGCAGTGAACATAGGGCTGCAAATATTCTTTTGAATTAGTGTTTCAGATTTTTTTTATATATATATTCCCAGGAATGGAATCACTGGGTCATAGGGCAGTTCAATTTTTAATTTTTTGAGGAGACTCTGTACTGTTTTCTATAGTGGCTGCACCAAACTACATTCCCACCAAGAGTGCCTAAGGGTTCCCTTTTCTCCCCATCATTATCAATACTTGTTCTTAGTTAATTTATTGATGATAGCCATTCTGAGATGTGCACCCCATTGACATCAATGGATAGATCTTCCAGACAGAAAATCAATAAGGAAACAGTGACCTTACAGGCCTACCTCAAAGAACAAGAAAAATCTGAAATAAACAACCTAACTTTATATTTAAAAAAACTAGGAAAAGAATAACAAACAAAACCCAAAGTGAGTAGAAGGAAGAAAATGATAAAGATTAGATAAAAAAATGTATAAAAAATGTAAAAGATCAATGAAACCAAGAGCTGGGTCTTTGAAAAGATAAACAAGATCAACAAACCTTAAACCAGACTCATCAAGAAAAATAAGAAAGAGGACCCAAATAAATGAAATCAGAAATTAAAAGGGAGGAGTAACAACTGACACCACAGAAATACAAAGGCCTGTAAGAAAATTTTACAAAAAATTATATGCCAACAGATTGGACAATCTGAACTAAATGGATACAGTCCTAGAAACATAAAATCTTCCAAAACATTAGAAGAATCAGAAAATGTGAATACACTGATTATAACATAGGAAATTGAAGCAATACTAATAATAATATTAATAATAATATAACTCCCAACAGACAAAAGTTCTAAACCAGATGGCTTCACAGGTGAGTTTTACCAAGTATTCAAAGGAGAATTAACAGCTGTCCTTCTCACTCAAACTATTTCAAAAAAAATCCAAGAGGAGGGAAGTCTCCCAAGCTCATTTTACAAAGCCAGCATTATTCTAATTCCAAAATCAGATAAAGACACTACACAGAACAAAAACTATAGGCCAATAATTCTGATGAACATAGATGCTAAAATTCTCAACAAAATATTAGCAAAGGGAATCCAGCAATCCATTAAAAAGATTATACACCATGATCAAATAGGGTTTATTCTGGGGATGAAGGAGACTTTTAAAAAATATATTTAATTGATTTAAGAGAGAGGAAGGGAGTGGGAGAGAGAGATAGAAACATTGCCCTGACTGGGAATTGGAACTGGTGACTTCCTGGGATGATGCTCAACCAACTGAGCTACACCGGCAGGGCTGAAGGAGACTTCTTAAAGACTAGAATTCCTGGAAATATCAGGAAGAACATTTTGTAAAGTATATGATTGTCTAACCACTATACAGTATACATGAAACTAATACAAAATAATACTGAATATAAACTGTAATTGAAAAAAATACAGGATGTAGAGGAATGGGTTTGGGGGCTGTGAGCTAGTAGTTTAATTACTAGCACTGGGAGGGGTTGAGAAATGGGGCAGAGCTGGCAAATGGGAGATTCTCTCTTTTCCTAAATACATCTCACTGGCATATCTCCACTGTTTGATATTTCCAGTACCTACCTGGCATCATATATACTTATTACACTACTAGAGGCCCAGTGCATGAAATTTGTGCATTCGGGGGGTCCCTCAGCCCAGCCTGTGCCCTCTCCCAGTCTAGGAGCCCTCGGGGAATGTCTGACTGATGGCTTAGGCCTGTGGGGAGCAGGCATAAGCCAGCAGTCGGACATCCTTAGCACTGCTGCAGAGACGGGAGAGGCTTCTGCCACTGCCGCTGCACTTGCCAGCTGTGAGCCCAGCATCTGGTTGAGCAGTGCTCTCCCTGTGGGCGCACACTGATAACCTGGGGGCAGCTCCTGCATTGAGTGGTCAGTGCACATCATAGCAACTGGTGGTTCTGCCATTTGGTCGATTTTCATATTAGCCTTTTATTATATAGGATGTGATCTGGCTGAAACCAGTCTGCGGGATTGGGCCGAAAACCAGCTCTCCAACTTCCCCCCAGGGGTCCCGGACTGCAAAAGGGCACAGGCCAGGGCGTGGGACCCCAATGGTACACCATTGGGGCCGGGAAGGGACACAGGAGGTTGGCCAGCCAAGGAGATACTACAGGAGGGCTCCAGGGTGTGTCCTGCCCATCTTGCTCAGACCCGATCGGCTGGACCCTAGCAGCAAGCTAACCTACTGGTTGGAGAGTCTGCCCCCTGGTGGTCAGTGCACATCATAGCGAGCGGTTGAGCGGCCTTAGCATATCATTAGCATATTACACTTTGGTTGAATGGCTGATCTTCTGGACACTTAGGATATTAGGCTTTATTCTATAGGATTATTGACTACGAGAGGCCCAGTCAACAAAATTTGTGCACTCAGGGGGTTCCCTCAGCCTGGTCTGCACCCTCGGGGGATATCCAACTGGTGGCTTAGGCCCGCACCCCATGGGGAGCAGGCCTAAGCCGTCAGTCAGATATCCCTAGTGCTGCCGCAAAGGCGAGAGAGACTCCCGCCATTGCTGCACTCGCCAACTGTGAGCCCGGCTTCTGGCTGAGCAGTGCTCCTCCTGTGGGAGCACACTGACCGCAAGGGGTCAGCTCCTGCATCGAGCATCTGCCCCCTGTTGGTCAGTGTGTGTCATAGTGACAGGTCATTCCTCTGGTCAGTCTATTTGCATATTAACCTTTATTATATAGGACATTTTCTATTCTGTTCTATGACCCTGGGATTGAAACTCTACCAGCCACATTTCTGTCAATAGTAGGAAATAGAGGGTCCACGACTAGATGAGAAAGAAAGAGCTTGACCTTTTTCTGTCAGTGTGATCTCACAATAACACTTTACCTTGGCAGGGGAAGTTGGTTCCAGTAGTAACTGGTTTCGGTTTCCAGGTTTTTGCCAAATTCCCAGACCAGCCTTATATACATCAGCATTAGGCACAGGTGTGCCCTCCCAATAGGCCTGGGTCCTCGTTCCTAGGTTCTAATAACCCCAATTTCTTTCCTTGTCCATCCATCCTAGGGGTAGTAACTGTTACCTGCAGGTAGTACCTCTGATAATTCACTTTTTGCTTTTCCACTTGTTGAATACTGTGTAGCAATACTTATCTTAAATTTTCTCTCTTAAAATAAGTGAACAAAAATGAAACAACAACAAAAGACTTGAATTCCTATTTGTCACCAGAATATAATTAAAGCAGATTTTATAGAAATATCTAAAACTCAACAATACACTTGATTTTATAGTAGTGTGAAAATAAAACAAAATGGATACCAGGTTGAAAATCCTCCAAGCAGACAAAACCATTTAAGCCATGTCAGCAAAACTAGATCTAGCTATTTAATGGATATAAACAAAACTTAACTTACATTATTTTTTTTTCGTTTTCTTTATTTAACTGACATTATTTCTTGTAACTGTATTCCTCTGATAATCATTAAGGAATCTCAAGTCCTTTTCTTAAAAATGGTATGAGATAAGCACTTTCATCCAAGCCCCTGCTGTCTGGAAATCCCCATTATAATAGTCAAATATTGTAAGGGTTAAACAGCTTCCTTATTTTTTCTTTATAAGTCATCCTTTAATGTCTTGCCTCTGAGCGTCATTACACTGTTCGTTGGAAGACATAGTTTGTACTGTTCTTATGTGCAAAATAAAATAAATGCTGTTTTATTAATCTGTTTTTAATTTCTACTGTTTCTGAATTTTTAACATTCTGGTATCAGAAGTGGGATCCTAGATGACCTCCTCAATGAGTCTGAGGCTGGTGAGCAACCATGTGTCGGTACACACAGAGCCAACTGTCTTCAATATTCTCTTGCCAATCATGGAGTTCAAGGGTAGGTTCCTATCAGATCTGAGCTCTGCTCTCTTTGCAGCTGGAGTTCTCTGACTTTGTTGTGCATACTTGTACTATATTTGTTGAAGCTTCTTGGTCAATCACCCTTCTGTTCATTAGGGGAGGAAACTAGTGATTCCCAGGGCTTAGGGGTAGTGTAAAATTACCAGGCTCCTCGTGAATTTGTCATTTTAGGGAATAAAAAGGCAAAGAAAGGTTCCACCAGGTATAAAGCTCTTTCTCCACCTCCCTCAGAAACTCATGCTTCCTATATATACACCCACCCACCTTGTGCCTTTTTGAAAAATGGCTGAACTTTTGGATAATTTGGAACTGTAGTGTCCATTCTGGAAGAAGTCTAACTTGTATATGTAGCCCACATTAAGGAGCAGTCTTGAAAAGAGCTTGCCAACGCTCTCAGAGATAATGGGATGCATTTCTTGATTAATATGCAGAAGCTTCTAAAACACAAAATGACTTTGAAAATTGCTCCTCTAAAATAATCATTACAGCATGTGTTTAAAAATCTTTAGTAAAAGACTTTGACCATATGAGCAAGTAACCTTAATTTAGTCCATCTGCCAGAAACAATATGGATCAAGCTATTCTTTTGGGTTTTGTATTATTATATGGCTAAAATTTTAAAACAAAAGGTATAAGATTTCTGTTTGTGTCTGTCTGTATGTTTATGTATATCTATGTATGGCTGTATATGTAATATTTTTAAGTTCTATTTAACTAGCTAAAAATAAGTGCTTATATATATTAACTAGAAGCCCGGTGCATGAAAATTCATGCACTGGAGGGGTCCCTCAGCCTGTTCTGCCCCCTCTCATAGGCCTGCCCCCTCTCATCCCCCTCAGGGGATGTCCTACCGATGACTTAGGCACACTCCGGCCTCCCTCTGTGGGAGGCAACTGGCTGATGAGGGGAAGGCGACGCCTCCATCACACCTCTGCTGCTGTCACTGCCAGTCGCCACTGTTGTCTGAGCCTCAGCCCTCGCAGCTGCTGCAGTTTGCCTGAGCCTCAGCCAGGCCCTCCTTGCCTGAGCCTTGGGCTCTGGCAGCGGCAGCCACCATCCACAGCTTGCCTAAGCCTCTGGCAGCCACTGCGGCTTTGTCTGGAAGGATGTCTGGAAGATGTCCACTCTAATTAGCATATTACCCTTTTATTAGTATGGATTATATGGGGCTGAATAAGCTGGTAGAAATGATTATAACTTTTATGACTTTGCTTGAAACATTGCTAGTTCTTTAATGTTTGTTTTACAGATTTAAACAACCCCTTTCTCTTTTTTAAAAGCTATCGATAATTTACAGCAATTTAGTAAAATACACCTGTGAAAACAAAGGTTGAAACATTTATCTTCGTCTTCCTATCTAATCAACCCCAAATTCAGAATATCTTATAAAATATTCTTATTTTCATGACAATATAGTTATTTACATAAGTTCAAAAATAATCTGTCCTCCTTATAACAGGACACAATTGGGCAAGTCCTTAGCTTGTCTTTTAGCTTAAAGAGACATGATCTTGATATTTAAGAAAACTATAAACTTATAGATCTAATCTGAGATTTGTTATTATCTGACAATTTTAAAGACTGAAGATTAGCTTTATGGAGCCAATGAAGTCCTTTGGATATTACTGAAACTTTGACTAAACTATCATATTTGAGAATATACATGGAATCTCTATCCCTGCAACATTTATGTAAATAATCAGACCACATTTAATGAAGCTAGACTTATTTTATAAATAAGTCTGTAATTACCTATGATAAAAATGGGATGACTATAGAAAAAATGTTTTAATAGAAAACTATAGTACACCTGTTATCAGATTCTAGTTTTATTCATTATCTTGGAGTGTTGTTTTTTTTTAATATACCTGTAAGCCAGAAGATCACCACAACAGACTATATGGACAACCTTCATGCTTGTTGCATGGGCCGCTCACCACACACCCAAGGGCATCATCAAAGACAGGCAAAGTGAAAACCAGGAAACTCCATCAGGGTGGAACTGCTATTCTCATCCCACCATCTATAGATGCTTTGTACTCAAATCTAAATATTTCTCAATTGTCTGCTCTCCAAACTCAGAAATTGAGTTTCTAATTTACTCTATTAACCTTTGTTTTTCTTTTGTTTCCAAAGAAATTTCTCTTACTAAATTACCTGATTGCTCACATGATTACAGGCTTAATCTAGGTGGAAGCTCATCTGCAACACCAAACATCAATTCTGAGAGAGAAATGAAATGAAATGAAATGAAATATCCTCATGTTCATCCTGTCCTAAGTAATCATGAGTATATGCTATTGCTAATATGTCATATTGTGCGATGTACATAACAGAAAAAATTGAAACCCAATGACCCATTATTCCCCAAAATGTAAACTAATTTACAAGTATAAAAGCTGAATCTGTTTATAATCCAGTTGATGTATTTAAGTCTTGGCTCCTGGGAATGTGTGCTCTGAGAAATTTTTCAATCCTTGGCTATTATTCTCCTCAGAGTTATCCTATTAACCTCCCTACCACATTGTGTCAAGGCTTTTAAATTCCTTTCAGCAGCCACTCAAACATCAAATAATTTCCATCAGGATTAGACAACTCAAAGAACTCCATGATCCAACCATACATGTCTGTGATAATGATGCAACTGTTGGTAAGAGTGACTATATAACTACATCCATCCCAATAATTACATCAGCAGTGGTACTTGAGATTAACACTACACTAATTGGTCACACTCTCAGCTTGCTGAGAGAATGACTGGAAGGGCAGAATTGTTAAAATAAAATAAAAGAAATTGGAGGCCAGACTTGAAAATCCCCCAAGCAGATAAAGTTATTTAAGTCACATAAGCAAAACTAAGCCTATCTTATTTGATGAATATACATGAAACAAGTTATTTCTTGTTATAGCAATTCTTCTGATAAAAAGAAATTAAGTCATCTTTCTAAAATGGTATAAAAATCATAATTTTTAACCGATTCTCTGCTGTCTGGAAATCATCTTACCTAATAATAGACAAACATGGTAATTGACCATACCTCCACTACGCTTCCCATTGGCTAATCATCAGGATATGCAAATTAACCCAACCAAGATGGCGGCCGGCAGCCACGCAGCTGAAGTGAGCAGGAGGTTTGCTTGCTCCAGTGATGGAGGAAGCCAAAGTTCCCCGCCTGTCGCGGCCCAGCTCTGAGCTCCAGTCTAAGCAACAATGTTGCAATTATAGAAGCTAAACAAACTCAGAAACCTGCTTTCAGCCAGCAGTGGCCACGGAGCTGGAGACTTGGGTTGCTCCTGGCGATGGAGGAAGCCAAGCCCTGGCCCCAAGCTACAAAGTTTCAATTATAGAAGGTAAATAAATCCCAGAAAAAAAAAAAAAAAAGGAGAGGCTGGGAGCTTCTGTCGCTGGGGAGGCTTGGCCAGGCTGAAAATGGCCCTCAGCCCTTCACCCAGACTGGCCAGGCAGCCCAGTGGGGACCCCCACTCTGAAGGGGGTGTGATCAGCTGCAAACAGCCATCAGCCCCTCACCCAGACTTGCCAGGCACCCCAGCAGGACCCCCCCAACCCTGATCTGGGTCACCCTTCAGGGCAAACCAGCCGGCCCCCTCCCATGTACCAGGCCTCTATCCTATATAATAAAAGGGTAATATGCAAACTGACCCTAACAGCAGAAGGACTGGGAATGACTGGTCACTATGACACACACTGACCACCAGGGGGCAGACGTTCAATGCAGGAGCTGCCCTCTGGTGGTCAGTGTGCTCCCACAGAAGGACCTCTGCTCAGCCACAATCCAGGCTGATGGCTGCCAGTACAGCAGTGGTGGTGGGAGCCTCTCCCGCCTCCTCAGCAGCGCTAAGAATGTCCGACTGCAGCTTAGGTCTGCTTCCCCCTGGCAAGAGAACATCCCCCAAGGGCTCCCGGGCTGCCAGAGGGATGTCTGATTGTCAGCTTAGGCCCAATCCCCCGGAGAGTGGGCCCAAACCAGCAGGTGGTCATTCCCTGAGGGGTCCCAGACTGGAGAGGGCACGGTCCCCCACCCCGTGCACAAATTTTTGTGCACCGGGCCTCTAGTTATTTTATTAAACAATCATTTTTAGGGTTTAACAACCTCCTCATTTTCATTTTAGAAGCCATCCCCTAATGTCATGCCTGAGCTTCATTTCACAGTTGATTTGAAGATTTCCAGTTTGTGAATTGTTCTTAAATGCACAGTAAACTTTTGCTAACTACTTTTTTTATTGCTCTGGTTTTAATTTTTACTGTTTCTGAACTTCTCACAATAGTTACGTTACACGGCATATTTCTTGAATGTTGTCAAATTGCTTTTGAATTTTTCTACTTGGACCATCCAAACTCTCTACAGTTTTTTTTCCAATCTCTAATATATGATAAATGATACTTATAAGAAGAATGACATGAAGTATAAGTAAAGTTAATAAACAGGAAAACAAAGAAAGAAGAGAAAATATCCAAGGAAACAAAAAAATAATGTAAAGGCAAAGGGAGTGAAGAAGAAACAAAGTGAAGGTAGAGTTCCAAGCTCATGAAGCATTAAGGACAACTTACACAAAACCCTTTCCTTGCCTCTCCTGGCATGATCTGTTGCACAGATGTACATCAGAGGCTAATCAATGGAAGCTCCATTCTTGCTGGTTCTTTCCATGGGCCAGGTAAATGTCATGTGAGCCATGGGGCTGAGTGATGACATTTAGAACACAGGGTACACTCCCATAGAGACCTCTGGTGGGACCTTGGTTTCCTAGAGGTGCTCCTGAGCCAGCCTAGAGGATGGGGTAGAGAAAAATTATAAATACCTCTCTGCTATTTGGGAACCTGAATGCAATCATTCACTTATTCATTCCCTCATTCATATTTATTTATTTATTTATATAAGGAAATATTTATGGAAAGCCAAAGGCAATCTGCTGGGCACTATAAGAAATAAAAGACAAGCTATATGCAGACACTTGCCTAAATGCTTCCATATGAAATAGCTTCTCTGAGTGTTCCACAGGACTCTCAACTTCAATAAATACAAAACTAAACTCAGCATACTCTTCATACCACACTCCCATCACTAACCACCCATCTCACCTCCTACCAAATCTGTTCTGCCACCAATATCTCCTATTTTGTTACTGGTGAAACCCATCTACATTGTCATCCAAACTAGAAACCTCTGCTCTTTCAGCTTCCTCACCCTACTTCTGTAATCAGCTCCTGATTATATCTCCTTCTCCCCACTCCCTTATCATCTCTCACCTGGCCTTGCTCAGATAGGCTTCTGTCCAACTTTTCCATCAGTCCTTTTCCCCCCTTCCTTTTATGTGCACTGTAGTCTGAATGCTGTCCCTAAAACACAAATCTTAATCACTTTCTAAAAATCCTGCAGTTACTCCTCATTACCAAACAGAGAATAAAGTTTCTCAAATTATAATACCTTCACATCTATTCTATTCACTTACCTATCTGCCTATCTGATCCTTCTATTCTCATCATATACATTCTTTTTCATGAACACTTGGCTTGTGGTATGTTGTATTTTTCTTTTTAAATTTCTTTTATTTTTAATAATATATTTTTTATTGATTTCAGAGAGAGAAAAGGAGGGGGGGAGAGTGATAGAAACATCAATGGTGAGAGAGAATCATTGATCAGCTGCCTCCTGCACACCCACACTGGTGATTGAGCCCACAACCAGGGCAGGTGCTATGACCGGGAATCGAACTGTGACCTCCTGGTTCATAGGTCGATACTCAAACATTGAGCCATGCCATCCGCGCTGTTGTATTTTTCTTGAAATATTTGTTAGGAGCCATGTTTATTTTTGGAAATTATTTTGTGTGACATAGGAAACTATTGGATTTATTTTAATAAGGAAGGAACAAGACCAGGATATAAGTTATCAGAATGAATATAATAATAATTTGAAAAAGGAACTGGTTACAGTCAGTGGATACTGCAATGGTGTGGAGGATCCGAGCCTCTGTAGTAGAAAAGGAGATGGGATAACACATGTGAGATAAGATTTTACATGAATACACCTGAACTGTTATGATTCATCTTACCAGGCTGGTTTCTTGACATAATATTCACAATGGACAATGAAGGTATACAAAGAACATAGTCTTTTCAATTTTTCTTAAAAGTTAATATGAGGAGTTAATAGAGAAGTGAAAAGAAAATGTGCAGAAGACTGATGTGCAAATAAATAACAACTTGTGTGTAACATAGGAGCTGTATAAAAGAATACTACTAAAACATAGGAGTATCTTTTGGTCATTAGATATTTAAACTATCTCCCAAGTTAATTTTGTAGTATTAATTTAGTATCAAGCTTTTATAAAACTTTTAGGAATGAGTAAAATCTAAACTAAAGAGGCTTTTTTTCTTTCTACTTTGAAGACATGTTTTCTGTGGAGCACTGAATGGAGCCATGTAGAAATAAATAAACACAAGATAATCCCTATCCTCAAAGAAAACTACAAACTCATTGGGGGTTTATAACAAGCAAAACAAAAATCTAGAATTTAGTCAATTAAGTAGAAAATTTAGGCCCTAAACACTTCCCTCTTAAAGGTGTATAACCAAAGCATGAAAAAAAGGATATTTAATTTGTTTTGGTTAATTTATTGGTTACCTACTAGAACCAGAGGCCCCAAAACACTAAACAAAAAGAAAGTATTCATGGGAAATATTCAACATGCAAAACACGCCTGCCAAGAAACCAAACAACCCACACATAGCCAATAAAAATGAAGACTCTTACTTCATACTCTAAATGCCTCCGGACTGAAACTGTGTCAGTGAGAGAACATTTCGCAGCTGTAGGATCTCTTTTCAGAGAGATTTTTCTGCCAGTTTCAAAATTCTGTAGCACAAATCACAGAGAATCACACCCAAACTTCTTAAATAATGAAAAAAATGAGCAAGAATGTTGTTATTTTAAATTTTCAGGGAAGAAGATGTTCTGTTGAGTAGACTACTACTTGTAGCCCTTCACATTTGTTTCAAGGTCACCTTCAGAGCTATGGTCAGGGTTCATGTAGTCTAATTAGAAAGATTAAAATCCAAGAAGTTAGAACCCAAGCAAGGACAGATACTTTGTAAGTTTGACTTTAGAATCTTTCATTTAAATACCTGTCATTTAAAAACAATAATTTAAAATACTCTTTTATGATAAGTCTATGGATATGGGATGTTTTCGGTTTCTGCAATAAAACAAAATTTGTGTAAAAATTCATTTTTTCAATTATTTTTTCACCTCAAGCAGCATAATCAGAACCATCACTCACTGACTTAAGGATAAATTACTAAGGTCATTTAATGCAATTTTGATGGAATTTTATATTTTGCTATATCTTTTAATTATCATTAAATGTTTCTTTGCTCTAAATGTTAAACATGTTATTCTAGGTAAGTGTAATAGAGATAAGTATGAGTAAAGAACCATTTATTGAGAAATAAATTTCTATAAAAAAGTTATAGAAATTTAGAAAGGAAGCATATTTATACTGAAATTTCCAAAATGAGTTTTACAAAGGGTCATAATAAAATGTGCCCTGGGCCACCTTGAGGGTGGGTTGGATATAGTGACTTGCATCATCTTTATAGAAAAAGGAAAAAAGTGACTTTACAGTGGCGAAATCTGGCAAACAACACCTTAACCGAGCGGTAAAGGTTAACATCCTCGGTAATAGCTCATGCTGCTATCATGACATGATGTGATGACAAGGTCACCTCATCTCTTTCCTCAAGCTATGTCCTCAGTCTAATCATGATAAAAACATCATACAGCCTACCATAAGGAGCATTTTACAAAATACATGAGCACTACTTCTTAAAATTATTAAGGTCATAAAAAACAAGGACAGACTGAGAAACCCTCACAGACTGAAGGAGAGTAGGAGACCAGAAGACTGAATGCAATGTTGTATTCTGGATTGGATCCTGGAACAGAAACAGGACATTAATGGAAAAACTGTTAGAATCTGAATAAAGTCTGTAGCTTATTTAATAGTAATGTACCAATATTATTTTTAGTTTTAACAAATGTACTCTGGTTACATAAGATGCCAATCTTAGGGAAAACTAGGTAAAAGGTACATGGAAACTCTCTGTACTATCTTAGTAACCTTTCTGTAAATCCAAAATTATCCCCAAATAAAAAATTTATTAAACACACACACACACACACACACACACACACACCAATCAGAGCTTAATTACAATATTTATGTATTTATTTATTTTTATTTATTGATTAAGGTATTACATATGTGTCCTTATCTCCCCATTGCCGCTTCACCCCTCAACTCATGCCTTCACCCCTCTGGTGTCTGTGTCCATTGGTTAGGATTATAGGCATGCATGCATACAAGTCCTTTGGTTGATCTCTCCCCCTACCCCCATCTTCTCCTACCTTCCCTCTGAGGTTTGACTTATTACAGCAACAGGATCCTTTTGTTTCATGGATAAACGTAACATCATTTTACTGGTTTCTCAATGTTTAACTCTTGGCTCGGTATTGGAGTTCCTTTGAGATTTTAGTAGTATTAGAAATTTAAGCAGCCCAAAAAGGACTTTAGATTTATCTTATACTAGAGGCCAGGTGCATGAAATTCATGCATGGGGGGGTGGGGGTAAGGGGTCTCCTCAGCCCAGCCTGTACCCTCTCCAATCCGGGACCCCTTGGCGGATGTCTGACTGCCGGTTTAGACCCTGGGGATCAGGCCTAAACTGGCAGTCGGACATTCCTCTCACAATCCTGGACCGTTGGCTCCTAATTGCTCACCTGCCTGCCTGCCTGGTTGCCCCTAACTGTCCCCCCTGCTGGCCTAGTCACCCCTCACTTCCCCCCTGCCAGCGTAATCGCCCCCAACTTCCCCCCCTGCTGACTTGGTTGCCCCCAACTGCATCCCCCCCACCAGCCTGGGCACCTCTTACTGCCCCCCCCCCGCCAGCCTGATTACCCCCAAGTGCTCCCCTCTGCTGGCCTGTTTTCCCCTAACTGCCCCCCCCCCCCGCCACCGTGCTGGCCTGGTTGTGCCCAACTGATCTCCTGGTCTCCCCACACAGTCTGCTTGTTCAGTCGTTTGGTCATCCCTCACTAACCCCCCTGCCGGCATGGTCATAAGAAGCCATCTTGTGAGGGCATGAGGGTTAATTTGTATATTACCTCTATTATATAGGATATGTAGAAAAACAATGGTGTGTGATGCATAAAAGTAATAGCACTTATTTTTTTCCAATTGTTATTCATTGCATATTGACAGGACAAAAGGAACTTTTTAAAGGATTAAATTTATACATAGAGAATTTGATACCCAGAAAATGTATCAGACCTGAAACCACAGTGCAGTCCTTCTGACTGCTGGGCTGTAATGGCTTCAGCTACCCCTTGGAGCCTACTAGACAAGACTGCTCCCACAGTTCCCTGGGGCATGTGATATACTGACTGGAGAAGTGATCATCTTTCTCAGTGGAGTTTTGAGAAGGCAGTCAGAGGAAATGGCCATAAATTGTGGGGATTTTTCTATCATGATTTGTAGACCTAATTTGTTGCATCTTTGATGGGAATTTCAATTATACTTTTTACATCATCAGGGTTGTGAAATAGAAATAATAAAATTGCTCTCAGTGTTTGTTTTAAGGATGATGTAGTAGGCAGCCTCTGAGATGACATCTAGTAATGACATCTACTCAATGTCCATTTGTGTAATTCTTAGGGATTAGTGTAGGTTTAATTTAGTGACTTGCTTCTAGTGAATAGAATACAGCAGAAGTGAGGGTATGCCACTTCTAAGATTGGGTTATAAAAGATTGTGGCTTCCTTCTTGGGGGTGCTTGGGCTCTCTCATTCACTCCTGAACCATAGCTGTAAGGCATGAGGCAGCCCTATGGAAAAACCTTCATGGGGAGGAACCAAAGCCCATGACAACCACTTGAGTAAGCTTTTCAAGTTGATGCTTCCCAACACTTCCTTACCAAATTCAGTTGTAACCACAGGCCTTGAGAAACCTGAGCCCTGCCATCTGTACCTTGATTTCTAATCCACTTAAACTAAATAATAAATGTCTATTTTTTTTAAGTTGCTAAATTTGGGGTAATTCACTATGCAGCAGTTGAGAACTAATGCTGTTGGAATGATCCCGGGAGTATTTTAACCAAATACATATATTTACTTAATTCTGAGTGTATTACTATAGCTGTCTAATATCTTTTTTTAATGAAGATTGATACTAAGTATAAATAACTTATTTTCTTACTAGAGGCCTGGTGCATAACGTTCGTGCACAGGGGGAGGGAGGGTCCCTCAGCCCGTCCTGCACCCTCTCGCAGTCTGGGACCCCTCAGGGGATGTCCCCGTGGGGAGTGGGCCTAAGTCGGCAGTCGGACATCCCTTGCTCCCCCTGTGGGAGTGCACTGACCACCAGGGGGCAGCTCCTGCATTGAGCATCTGCCTGGTTGTCAGTGTGCGTCATAGCAACCGGTTGTTCCTCTGTTAGGTTAATTTGCATATTAGCCTTTTATTATACAGGATTCAATTTCATATGTTTGAGAGATATGGCTTATAATTTTCTTGCTAATCTAAAAATAATTGTAGGGACTCTAATTTTCTCATTTTCTTTTATTGTACTTAAGGCCATCTTTGGGGCTACAGAATTAAAACTGAAAATAGATATGAATTTCAGTTTTAATGTTTTATTGTTAAAATGTTTTGAGATAAAAATATGCCTTTATAGCCCAAAAGTTTTCTTGAAAAATATAGTAAATTATCTGCCTTATATTAATTTAAAAATGTTTGAAGGGCAACACATAGAAGTGTCTCTATGATAAGAACATTAGCATAAAAACCTTTATTGGCTCATTAGCCTATGTGATACTTTCAAATAGCTATTCGTTATTTTTGTTTTTCTTTCTATTATAATTAAATAATCTTTGTACACATTCAAAAATGTTTAATATTTTTTTCCATTTGCTATCTTACATTATTGTTTCTTGGATTTAAGGCCAGATCAAATGTCTCACCTGTCTATCTATCTATCTATTTATCTATCTATCTATAAATATATATCTGTGTATATTATGTGTATAAATACATCCATATATGTGTACTTATTTCTTTGTTGCCTTTGAGATTGTAGCACAGTAAAAATAACAACAACAAAAAAAATCAAGCTGAATCTTTTACTGCTATGATTCTAAGTCAGAAACAAATATCAGAATTTTTTCAAATAATACATATTTAGTGTAGAGAAGATGGAATATGTAAGCTTGAACAAATTTTCCCAGATAATTACACTGTTCAATCCCAGATAAGTAAATGAAGCTTTAAAGAATGTTTGCATTCCTTTATGAATTTGCTTTGTTGAGTTAAAAAATACACCATAGGAATTACTATATGGAACAGTTATTATGGAACATATTGAAGACATTAAATATGTATTCTGCCCTCATGTGACTCACAATCTGATAAAAGTGATGGAGAGAAAGCAACTGCCTACAGCTTTGATTTCTGTATAACATCTTTCAACTTATAGTTCAAAAAAATGTCATTCAGTGCTGGCGACCCTGATGGTTGGCATGAGCAGTGAAGTATGAATGTTTTAATCCTTGTCCTCACATTTTTACTAGATCACTGTCTTAGTTTATTAAAGTTACTGTAACAAAGAACCACAAGCAGGATACCTTATAAACAGCACATTTATTTTGCACAGTTCTGGGGGCTTGAAGAACAAGATAAGGCCCCACCATGGTCAGGTTCTGGTGAAGGCCCTCTTCCAGGTTGTAGATTGCTTACATCTTGCTGTCTCTTCACATAGTGGGAAGGGCATGAGATCTCTCTGAAACCTCTTCTATAAATCCCATTCATGAAGGCTCTGCCCTCATGACCTAATTACCTTTAAAAATTCCACCTCTGAACTCCATTACCTTGGCCATTAGGAATTCAACATGTGAAGTTTAGGGACACATACATGTAGACCACAGATATTACTATGATTTTGTCAGATTTGCCCTTAATTTTGAGATGTTGGCCATTATTAATTCCATCAAGATCAACCAATGCAAAAACAAAGAGCGTTTTAGGGAGAGGCATTATGATTCTGATGGAAACAACAAATGAGCCACTGGAAGGAAGAAGTTATTGGACTGCAGGAAAAATTCAAAGGAACAAAGATCAGGTCATTCAACATATGATGAATGTTATCTGTGCAGTCATTGATACTCAGCAAAAGATAAGGAATAGTTATAGATGAAATTAAGAACACATTCCCTTTTAAAAAATGTTTAATGTGGCTAGGAAGATCAGCATCAATATGGAGTGCATATTGACTAAATGCTATCCCAACAGAGGATAAGACTGTTTGAGGAGGTAGAGATGAAAGAACTGATGATGATTTTTTTTTTCTGGAAAACTAGGGTGCTTCAGGCTCAAGGCCGGTTTTCCTGTGATCCTCATCAAGGGATATTACCTTTCATACAGATGGTGTAGTTTATTTTGAGTAAAACCATGGCCAAAGACAATATATCAACAAGAAGGAGAAAAGTGTGCTTTGTTTTAAAACTTCAAAGGGCTCAAATGAGTACACACCTATTTTGTGACGATGCAAATGGGGTCTATAAGGTGAAACCCCTCTTAGACACTGTAGGCGTAAATACAAAGGGCTTTTAGAAGCCCTACTCCTTGAATAAAGGGTAGTTTCAAGGGTCAGGCAGATATTTATGGTTTAGAGAAAATAGGACAAGTCCTTATACTACTTTCCCACTGGATTGTATTGATAGTCCTCATGAAGCTTCCGCCTGTATTTTGGATTCCAGCATGGCCTAGTGGTTTCTTCTCCTTGAATACTTGTCCCATTTTTAGCTTCCCAAGCCTCTCCTCCTGTGGGCTCTCTGTATCCTTATGGCTAACTGCTGACCTGAAGTTGATAAATTCTTTCTGTTGTCTGTTACACTTCACCTTGGCTTTTAGTTTTGGTTTGTTTCCTAGTTTCTTTAATTACCAATCTCTTAATAACACATTTAAAACGAAAAGAATATGTTTGAGGAGGATGGACATAATGTTCTCTATTTTCTGTTCAATCATTTAGAAAGTCCACTGGATACAAATGCACTTGTAGCCCTGGCTGGGTGGCTCAGTTGGTTAGTCTCCTCCTGTACAATTCCCAGTCAGAGCACACACATAGGTTTTAGGTTCGATCCCAGGTCAGGGTGCAAACAGGAGGCAGCCCATCAATGTTTCTGTCTCACATTGATATTTCCCTTCTTCTTCTTCTTCTCCTTCTCCTTCTCCTTCTCCTTCTCCTTCTCCTTCTCCTTCTCCTTCTCCTTCTCCTTCTCCTTCTCCTTCTCCTTCTCCTTCTCCTTCTCCTTCTCCTTCTCCTTCTCCTTCTCCTTCTCCTTCTCCTTCTCCTTCTCCTTCTCCTTCTCCTTCTCCTTCTTCTTCTTCTTCTTCTTCTTCTTCTTCTTCTTCTTCTTCTTCTCTCAAATCAATAAAAAAATACAAAAAACATATCTTTGGGTTAGGATTTAAAAAGTGTACTCATGTAGTTGAAGTCATGATTTCTATAAGTACAAAGCAGTGAATTCTCATACCATATACTTTTCCCCATATGATCTAAAGAGATATGTATAAACAATGTAGTATTCATTTTATAAAGACATATGATATGGATGTAATAATCTCAATTTAAAGTGCAACTTAGCTGTAGTCACATGTACATCATTTACAAGAGTAGGAAATATGAAGATAAAAAGCAAAAGCCATTGAGTGAGTCTTTTAACTCTCAAACGTATGTGACATTGTAATCTGCAAGTAGCCTGGAAACAGTGGGTGGGTGTTTATCATATTCCGTCTGAAGTTTCCAGCCCAAGTAGTAAAAAATATTTTGTCAGTAAAAACTATTTCATCCATTGCTAAAATTCAGTCTGTTTGAGGGTGAAACAAAGCAGCTGTGATGAATACCATTTCTCTTCCTCTGTGGTTGAGGACAGAACATAGTGAAGGGCCAGTACTCTGAAGATTATCACAAGTATTTGTGATGACCAACACTCATTTAGTCATTTGCTATCAACACTAATAAAAGAGAAAAATGGTAATTGGCATATGACGATACCCTTTTCATTGGCTAATCAGGACTATATGCAAATTAACTGCCAAGATTGGCAGTTAACTGCCAACAAGATGGCCATTAATTTGCATATGTAGGCACAATGCAGGGAGGTGAAAGGGAAAGCAGGAAGAAGCCTCCTGCCACTGACAGTGATCAGAAACCCAGGGGGGAGCTAAGAGCTGGGGGGCAGGGCAAGGGCGGCCCTGGGGCCGCCTTTGCCCTGCCCCCCAGCCATGATCAGAGAATCAGGTGCCTTTTCCACCCTGGCCAGTGATAGCAGGAAGTAGGGGTGGAGCCAGCGATGGGAGCTGGTCACGGTCGAAGCTGGCAGTCCCGGGAGCTAGGGGCCCCTTGCCTGGGCCTAAAGCGAAGCCCACGATTGCGGGGCCGCTGCAGCTGTGGGTCCCCGCTGCCCGGGCCAGACGCCTCAGCCAGAGGCATCCTGCAGGGGCAGGGGCAGAGCCCGCGCGATCGCGGCGCCCCCTGCTGCCACTGCAGGTCCCCGCTGCCCGGGCCGGATGCCTAGGCCAGAGGCGTCAGGCCTGGGCAAGGGGCCGATCCTGCAATTGGAGGGTGATGGGGGTCAACGCCTGAGGGCTCCCAGTATGTGAGAGGGGGCAGGCTAGGCTGAGGGACACCCCCCCCCAAACACCCAGTGCACAAATTTCATGCACCGGGCCCCTAGTCCTAAAATAAAAATCATCTACACTAAGCAACCCACATTAACCATTCTCAACCAAGCAATTTTGAGCCTTATTAAAGTTTCAAAGAGTAATAAATAACCCAAGATTTGGTCAATATGAAGAAAAGAACATAAACAGGATTTGTTGAATGAGGGAAATAACAAGTCATGGTAAATGTTTCATAACTTTCATCATATTGATTCTTACATTCCTACTTTCCTGTACTCTGTCCTGTGAACTGCAGCCTCCTTGGTTTCCTCACAGGAAGTCTGTATAGTGCTGAAGGCATTCCCCTACACTGTGCTGCACCTTGGACACTGTCTCAAGGCTGTAAGCTGCAGCAACTCTAGGGTGCAGCTGGCTCATTTTCTCTTCTTAGGAATTGCTGTTCTTCCCTAGCTAATGCAGAGTGCCTTCAAAACTGCTGTTTCATATATTTTGTTTGTTTTTGGGTGATCAATTAGGAGAGTAAATTTGGATCCTCTTACTTCGCGTTGGTTAGAAGTGGACATCTTGTTTTATTTTAATTAAATAGTTGGATTCTTTGATTTGCACCAATTCTAAGTCAGCTGCCAGTATGACACATTTTGAATTTTTTTTTTTTGTCTGGAATGAGATAGGGGTTGTGATTCATTTTCTTTTTCTATAGATGATTCAGTTGTTCTAGCACTATTTGTTAGACAGATACTGCATGGTTGCACTTATATGTGGAATCTAAAAAAATTAAGTTTCACTTCTAGCAAAAGAAAGGAGGAAAGTGATTGCTGAGGGCTGGTGAATTGGGGATTAGGGAAAGGTTGGCAAAGGGTGCAGTTATAAAATGAACAAGGTATGAGGGTCTAATGTATAACATGTTGGCTATTATTGTATACCTAAAGGCCTGATGCACGAAATTTCTGCAAGGGGCTCAGCCCTCACAGCCCTGGCTTCATCTGGAAGGTCGTCCAGACAGTTGTCTGGATGGTCATCCTGCTGTTCAGCCTAATTAGCATATTAGCACTTTATTGTATAGGGTTATATAATTGAGAGTTGCTAAGAGAACAGAATTCAAATGAACTTTACCACAAAAAGGTAAATATGCAAGGTAATGGATGCGTTCATTGTAATGGATGTGGGAATCTTTTCACAATATCATTGTACATTTTAAATAGCTTGCAATTTTATTTGTCAATTATACCTCAATAAAGCTGGGTAAAAAGAGAGCTTCCTATTTCCATTGAATTTACTTGATACCTTGGTTGAAAGTCATTTGACCATACATATGTGAATCTAGTTTTATAATTATTTATTGTATTCTACTGACCAATTATCTCTTTATTTAAGTATTCTTTAATTTATTTTAGTATTACTTTATAGTTTTTAATGTGGAAGTATTGTACATATTTTATTCGATTTATTTTTATATATGTGAGGGTTTTGATACTATAATAAATAGTATTTAAAAGAGTTTTCTTTTCCAAATGTTTGTTGTTAGCATATAAAGGTACAATTTACTCAGTAGTATTTTAGTAATTACATAACATTTTCAACATACAGAATCAAGTCATCGGTAAATAATGAGAGTCTAACTTCTTCCTATCTCACAGATTTGACTTTTATTTCTTTCTCTTGCACATGGACAGGAATGGAGAGTCTTTGTCCTGTCCCAATTTTAGAGGAAAAGGATCTAACATAATACTTCACCATTGAGTTTGCTGTTAGCTATATGCTTTTTATAGATAACCTATATCATATTGAAAAAGTTCCTTTCTTTTCTAGTTTGTTAAAAATTTTTTTATCAAAGATGAGTCTTAAATTTTGTCATATACTTTTGTGCATCTATTAAAATAATCCTATTATTGCTCTGTTATCTATATAGGTAATTCTAATTTCTCCTTTATTGTATGTAAAGTAGTAATTTATACTGATTGAATTTTGAATATTAAACCAATTTTGCATTCATGGAATATTCCCCACTAGATAATGAAGTATTGTTTTTTATATGTGCTGCTGATTTTGATGTGCTAATAATACTTTAAGAATTTTGCATCAGTATTTATGAGGAATATTAGTCTATAGTTCTTCTTTTGGTAACTTTTGAAATTAGGATAATACTAATATTCTAAAAGGGGCTGGGAAATATCCTTTCCTATTCTTTTGTGTGAAAGAACTTACATAGGATTTGTATTATTTCTTTCTCAAATATGTGATAAAATTTTGCAGTAAAGTCTTCTGGGCCTATAGTGTTCATTGTGGAAAAGTTTTTAACTATAAATTTAATTTCTTTAGCAGATATAGGTTTCTTTAGATTTTTAAAAATTTATTTTCATAATAGGTATGATAATTTGTGTCTTTAAAGGAATTTATACATTTTTTTCAAGATGACAAATTTATCTACTAGAATCTGTAGCAATAATCCTCCCTATTTTCCTTAGGGTAGTTTGTGCTATTTATACTAAATTTTTCTTGATCAGTCAAAAGATTAGTCTATTTAATTAGTCTTTTCAATTAAGTAAGCTTTGGTTTTGTTAATTTTCTTTGATATTTGTATGTTTTCTATTTCATTGATTTCTTCTCTTATTTTTGTTGTTTTCTTTCATCTTACTTGAGGTCTAATTTTCTCTTTTTTTCCTAAATTTTTAAATGTAAACATTCTTTTAGTTAAAACTATTGTTTTTAGTTGTCTAATTTTCTTGTGTTTTCTTGGTGCATATTTAATGTATATTAAATTTTAAAATATTTTGGAAGTTTTCCAAATCAAGACAACTTGTGAATTTAATGCTTGTGTGGCTGAAAACTATACATAATTTTAGTTCCTTTATATTTAAGATATGTTTTATGGCTCAGAATAACATAATCTATTATCAATGTTTTATGTGCACTTTAAAATAATGTATATTGAGTGTAATGTTCTGTAAGTGTCATTGAGTTTGAGTTAGTATTTAGAATTGTTCAAATGTTCTATTAATTGCAGGCACCTTTAAGATTGTTGTCTTCTTTCCCTAACCGGTTTAGCTCAGTGGATAGAGCGTCAGCTTGCGGACTCAAGGGTCCCAGGTTTGATTCTGGTCAAAGGCATGTACCTGGGTTGTGGGCACATCCCCAGGAGGGCATGTGCAGGAGGCAGCTGATCGATGTTTCTCTCTCATCGATGTTTCTAACTCTCTATCCCTCTCCCTTCCTCTCTGTAAAAAACCAATAAAAATTAAAAAAATTGTTGTCTTCTTGATGGGCTTATTCTTTTTTCATTTTGGAATATTCCTCTTTATTTTCACTTACCTTTTCTTTGTCTTGAAGTCTTCTTTGTCTAATAATAATAAAGCCATAGCAGATGTAATATGCGTGGTGTTTAACTGTATATCTTTTTCTATTCCTTTACTTTCACCACTTACTGTGTCTTTATGTTAATCATGTTTCTTATAAATATCACCTACTGGGCTTGCTTTTATTTTTCAGTCTGACAAGTATTGATCTTATAAGGTTTAAATATATAACATTGCTATTTGTTTTCTATTTACATAACTTTTAATATGTGTTTCTTCTTTCTTGTCTTGCTTTGGGTAAATTAAATATTTTTCATATTTAGTTTTACTTCCTTTTTGGATTTTTATATATACTTCTTTGTGTGTGTGAGTGTGTGTGTGTGTGTGTGTGTGTGTGTGTGCTTAGTGGTTACTCTATAATAGTAATATATATCTTTAATTTATCACAATCTACCTTCAAATAGTTATATACTTTTTCATGAATCTTAAACAGTATAATCCCAATTTTTGTGCTCTAATTGCATTGTTTTGCTTTACATATGTCATAAATACAAAATATTTATTTTAAAATATATGTCTGTATATATTTTATAAAAAATATTTAATAATATATATTTTAAAGAAAAATATCTTATATTTTACCCCAGTATTTTCTGTTTCTGAAACTCATCCTTCCTGCAGATCAGGTTCCATCTATTATTTTCTTCCTCTTTTTTTAGTATTTTTTACAGTACAGGTATGCTAGAGACAAATTACATCAGATTTTTGTCAGTCTGAAACTCTATTTCACTTGTATTATTAAAGATATATTTTATTGAATATAAAATTCTAGGTTGATTTTCCTTTCTTTCAAAAATTTAAAAGTGCAGTTGCATTTTTTTTTGGCCTCTTTTTTCTGATGAAAAGTCAGAAATTAACCATGTTGTTGTTGTTCTCCATGTAATGTATCTTTTTTCTTCATGCTGCTTTTAAGATTTGTTCTTTATCTTTGACTTTCAGCATTGTGTTTATGATGTGTCTAGATGTGATTTTTCTTGAGATTTGTTCTGTTTTGGTTTTATTGAGCTTCTGATATCTTTGGGAGGATGCTTTTCTTAAAACATGGAAAGTTTTCATCCAATGTTTTTAAAAATATTTCTTCCATTTTCTCTTCTCTTGGAACTACTTTTACATGAATATTGACTGCTTACTATTGACTACAGATAGTGAATGTCCTGGTATTTTTTTCTCTTTATGTTCCAGTATGGATTTTTCTGTTGTCCTGACTTCCAGGGAACTAATCTTTTCCTCTGTGCTCAATTGTTAATCCCATCTAATGCACTCTTCATTTCTGATAACATTTTACATTTATATCATTCTCTTTTAGTTTCTTTTCAGAGTTTTCATTTCTCCACTAAAATTCCTCATCTCTTCACACATGTGGTTTATTTTTCCACTTTTGTTATAATTATTTTTATAATCCCTCTTTGATAATTCTAACATCTGAATATTGGCATGCCAAAGATATCTTTGTTTTAAAAAAGTCACTGGCTTTCTGAACCCTGGGGATTTTGTCTCTAGTTTACAGTTCAGCTGCATTATAGATAATCTGTCTCTGCCCTCCCACTCTGCCATTAGCTTTGGGAGGGTAACTGCAAGCTGTCAAGACTGGAATACCTTGGAAAGATTTCTCTCCGCTCCTCGAGCCTCCAGGTTTTTGAAGGTGCCTACCTTTCAGGAGGGCCCGCACACCCTGGAGGACCCCTCAGCCCTTCTGAGGGCCTTTAATATAGTTCATATGAAGACCCATGGGCAAGAGTCTTTGGATGAGTGCAGATTTGCTTTATGAATGGGTCTTCTTGGGATGGTATCTGTCATGCCAGCCAGCCCATAGTCCTAGGGGTTCATTCAAGTTTGGGCCAGTTTCTTCCTCTTTATATCCTTCAATGGCAGATTTCTGCTCCTCACCAGAAATGAGAGCAGGCATGTGTCTCTTCTCTCCTGTGAAAGACTTGTCACTTTTGAAATGTAGTTCAGCTAGGGTTCTTTGCCTCCTCAGCTCTCTAGTGTATTAAAAACAACACTAATGGTAATTTAATAGCTTATTCAGCTTGTTCTGGCTGTCATACCAAAGACAAAAGTTCTTAGTGGCATTAATATCAAAATCAGAAGAAATCTACAAAGTACAGTTATAAAAGTGTTGCCGGTGGAACTAAGTGCTTTCCCCAATGCCATTGGGATGCCCACTATAAGAAAATCTATCAGCACACTGGACATTTCAAAACAGAAAGAAAGTAGTCTTGCCCGAAATCTAGAAAAATAAAAGATAAGAAGTTAGTTTTCTCAGTGCTGTAAAAATAGGAGATAGGAAACAAGGCAGCTTTGTCCAAGTCAGAGGCTCAGCCAAGAATTTACGACTTGCTTAATTTATTGACTTATTTTATTTGAAAAATATATTCATTGATTTAATGAATTATTCATCAAATATTGAGATTTTTTATACGGAGTTTTGTTGGAGAAATAGACATTTGAAGAGGCAGGAAGGAATAAATGTATATGTGCTCAGTGAATGTTAGCTATTTTTAATATTAATATTGCTAATAAGGCCCCTGTGGATGCCATAAATGGGAATAGCAGAGAGCTGCTGGAAAGCTGATGGAACCACTTTTTTGTTTGGACATTGACAGCCAAGTTGGTATAGTTGAGCACATACACTTAATGGTGGGACCATGTAAATGAGTAAATAAATACATAAATAAATAGAAATTCTGGAATGGGAGTAAAGTTGAGGTAGATAGCAGCTGTTTCCAGTGGTTGGATGATGGTCATGAGAAGAAATGCAAAGTTAAGGTCACATGTTGCAGTAAAAACATGGCAAGAACAGGGAAGGGACTGAATAAGAATTTTTACAGAGGAAAATAAATACAACTCACATAACAGAGAATGTGGTCAGATCTACCAGGCAATAACAATTGTGCATAAGACTCACGTAGATGTGTTGTGAGAGGTGCCATTTTTTATAATGGGGAGCTTTATGAAATTAGCATATGTAGGCTCTTCTCCCAGTAAATCTCATCTTTAAAACTCTATGTCCCTTAGAGCTAGGAATTTTCCTAAATTTCTGAGATAGAAGAGGCTATTGACCAACATAAATATTTCATTTTAATTAAATTTAAAAGTACTGAGCATCTAATAATGTCAGGCACTTTGCTGGGCAGAGGTGATATACAACTAAACAGGACAAAGTCCATGCTCTCAGGGATCTCATAGACTAATAAAAGAAGAAACCACATAAGTAAGTAAGTAAGTAAGTAAATAGAATACAATGTTAGTTCTAATTCCCTTAAGAGGGACAATAGTATAGTTAAAGTGACTATATCAGGCTATTATAATATGACTAGAGGCCCGGTGCACAAAAATTTGTGCACTTAGGGGGGAGGGGTGTCCCTCAGCCTGGCCTGTGCCCTCTCGCAGCCTGGGACCACTCAGGAGATAACTACCTGCTGGCTTAGGCCTGCTCCCGGGTGGCAGAGGGCAGGCCCACTCCCTAGGTGCAGCCCCTGGTCGGGCTCAGAGCAGGGCCAATTGGGGAGTTGGGGGGCCACCCCCTGTCATACACAGAGAAGGGCGATTGGGAGGTTGTGATTCCACCCTCAGTCACGCTCAGGGTAGGGCCGATTGGGGGTTTGGGGCACCATCCCCTGTCACACTCAAGGCAGGGTTGATGGGGAGGTTGCAGCGCCACCCCCTGTCATGCACAGAGCAGGGCCCATCAGGGGGGTTGGGGCTCTGTACCCTGTCACACACAGAGCAGGGCCAATCAGGGGTTGGGGCGCTGCCCCTTGTCACTCACAGAGCAGGGCCCGTTGGGGGGGGGTTGGGGCGCCGCCCTCTATCACCCACAGAGCAGGGCCGATCAGGGGGTTGGGGTGCCGCCACTCTCACACTCAGGGCAGGGCCAATGGGGAGGTTATGGCTCGACCCCATCACACACAGAGCAGGGCCCGTGTGTGGGGTGGTTGGGGCACTGCACCGTGTCACACACAGAGCCGCAGGGCGATCAGGGGCTTTGGGCGCTGCCCCCTTTCACACTGATCCCAGTGTCGGGAGGCCTCGCAGCTCCGCTGATCCCGGTGCTGGGAGGTATATTACCCTTTTACTATATAGGGTAGAGGCCTGGTGCATGGGTGGGTGCCAGCTGGTTTGCCCTGAAGGGTGTCCTGGATCAGGGTGGGGGTCCCCACTGGGGTGCCTGGCCAGCCTGGGTGAGGGGATGATGGCTGTTTGCAGCTGGTCACACACCCTTCAGGGTGGGGGTCCCCACTGGGGTGTCTGGCCAGTCTGGGTGAGGAGCTGAAGGCTGTTTTCAGGCTGGGGGTGACTGAAGCTCCCAACCACTCCTTTTTTTCTTTTCTTTTTTTTATTTTATTCTGGGCCAGCTTTAGCTTTGAGGCTTGGCTCCAGCTCTTAGGCCTCCACTGCTGAAAGTAGGTTTCTGGCCTTTGCTTACAATGTTGCGATCCTGCTGGCTGAAGCCCAGCAGGTTTCTGGGGTTTTGTTTAGCTTCTATGTTTGTTACATAGTTGCTTGCAGCTCAGAGGCCGGCAGTGGCAGGCGGGGAACGTTGGAGTCCTCCATCACTGAAGCAAGTAAGCCTCATGTTAGTTTCAAGCTGCCTGGCTGCCAGCTGCCATCTTGGCTAACAGTTAATTTGCATATCACCCTGATTAGCCAATGGGAAGGGTAATGGTCGTACGCCAATTACCATGTTTCTCTTTTATTAGATAGGATGATATCACCCGATAATAATTTATTTAATTTGTTATTTTTAGCAAGCATTTATTCAGTATTTATTAAGTCTTGTAAGGCATTATTAATATTACACTATTGCTTTAATTTGAATCTATATTCATGTAGCAGCACTTTGACTTTCCTTTTAACCTTTGAGAAGAGAACATGCTAAATTTATAGGAGTACTGTGATCTATTCAGCAATGATATATTTTCAGAGTAAATGGTTATGTTCCCATACAGTGATTTTATTCACAACCCTCTAAATTTGATTTTGTGAGCTATCTTTAGCTTGATTATTCAAATAAAAATAAAATCAAGTTCCCATATACTAAAAACTAAAAATTACCTATTAAAGAAAAAGTGTCCCCACTTCATTATCGATGCTAAGCCTATTTCAGCCCACATTAATCCACCTAAGCCCTTAATTCCACATTTTACATGCAAATAATTTTATATTTAGTATTTTTCTTTGCATTCACTTTCATTTTGCCTTAATTTATTCAGTGAAATGGATTACTTGAGAAATAAATATATTATCTGATCTGTATATTGCCTTTTTCATATTAATGACACACATTTAATTTTTTTTAACTAGTTGATTGTAGCAGGTTAGATCTGATTTCACAGTGAATATGTACTTAGATAATATTTAAAGTATATTTTGAGGTATGTGAAATGTGGTTTAATGAATGCTAGAAACAGAAGGAAAGAAAAATCTTGGAAATTTTTGAAAAATAATATTGATTTTCCCTATTAAAAAACTTTAATGAAATAAAATTCAATAGGAAACAGAAAAATTCCCTCACGTTCTTTTCTGACTCAAGATGAAATTACACAATGGAAACAGAAAATGTAATTTGTCATTAGAATTTCTAAAATATATTGAAGCTAAGTAACTGATAAGAGAGGAAAGCTAGAGCTACTGTCTTTTCAAAGGGCAGTTCTTGTGATTTCAGAGCAATCTGAGAAGGTCAGTGCCTCTCATTCTCACTGAAGGCAAAGTAATAGAAGACTGCCTGTAATTGTGAGATTAAATGAACATATGGTCAGTGACTTTAGAGGAAGATGAGTTAAACCAAATTCTTAGATAATTTTTATCAAAGGTGATAAAGGAATCAAAAACAAAATTGAGAACTACTTTTGATTTTTACTTAGAAAAATTGTTATATAAACATAACACAATTTAAAAATATATAATATTTACGTAATATATTATGAGATATTGTACAGAATTTCAATTATTTAGGCTTTACTTGAACTTTAAATATACTTTTGAAACTGATTAGAAGATTTTTAAAAAATTTAAGAAGCCTACATTTGGTGTTATTAAAAGATATCTATCAAGGGCATTTTTATCCCTTTAATGTTCACAGCTATATTGAAACCTGGGACTCAGGTATCAGATTCAGCCCTGAGCCTGAATTCAACAGACCTTCACATTTTTGAGGGCTATTGAAAGCCAAAAGATAATTTCTTGAGTCTGGCTTTTGTAATTTTCTGAATAAGAGTAGAACCTTTTTAAAGATTAATAATTAGACATGTGAAGCATTCTAAAGAATAGAAAATAAGTTAAACGAACACATAGCAAATGCTTGTTATCTTTGGAAGTCCATAGTCCAAATGAAGAAATAAATCTAAATTCAACTGGCATTTCAAACTCACAGAGCCCTTTGTTCAATGATGGTGAACATAGGATGTGGGTTTACCTTTGAAACAACAAAGCTGTTTCATGAGAAGGGTGGGGGGGAGTTCTTAAGAGCATTGCAAATAAGAAATGATTAGCACAATTGAAATTGTGAATGATTTCTGCAGAATGGGATCCTATTACAAATATTCCAGACTAGAAGAAAGCATGGGGAATCAATCCAATACAGTCATAGGGAACACCTTGACTATGTTAGGGAAAGCTCCAGTTCAGTCAGTAGGATGTGGGGTCTGGGAGAGTTATGAAAAAGTAATCAGGATACTTATTGAAAAATCTGTGTGTAGGCTAACTGGATCAATGTGACCCTTCACCACCTTCCCACAGAGTGACTGCCGGCAGTGACATTTCTTCCCTAGTTTAAGCCAGAGAACTTATTTTCTAAAGAAATTAAATTGACTTCATAGGATGGGCTAGCAATTCAGTGTGACATTTGTGATCGGAGATAGAAGCAACGATGACTTTCAAAGTGCATCAAAACTCTACAATCATGCTGAGGGAATATAAAAGGAAAGACCTCTCAGACCAGCAGGAAAACATTCTGAAGTCATTCTCAGAGTAATATTCTTGTAAATTTGGCATGTGGGCAGCCTGCCTGCTTACCCCCTGGCCGGACCTCCCAAAGTGACAGAATCTTCATTTCTATTGCCACACAGCATACCAGTTGACATGTTCTCACCGATTTACACAGACAGGGAAGCAGCCTGCTCATTCCGCGGAAAGGCCTTTTGGGGAAATAGATCCATTCGTACACAGAGAGAGTGTAACATCTACCTTTAATCATCAGTCAAGTTCTTTACTCATAACTATAAATCTCCCACTAAAGAGCATCAGAGTGGTTAAGAAAACCAACAACCTAAATGTAAAGAGACAAGCTAAGGAAACAGAACAATTGACTACAGAGGAGAAAGAAATGAACATAAGAGAACTTGAAAAATATTCTAATCACATTCGCAGTAAGATTTTATTGGTTAAATAATTTAAAAAGAAAGGAAAGACAGACTACTACTAAAAACAAGCAAACATTTTAGAATGAAAAGCATGTTTTCTGAAAATTTATAAAGAAAATCAAACATACCAAATTAATGATCTATTCTGGAAAAGTTGATAAATGGACAAAACATAGAATAAAAAAGTGAAAAAAAAAGAGTGAGTGAAATAATAAGCCATTGGAAATGAATTCAGGAGCTCTAATATCTTTCTAGAAGTTTTAGAAAAAGAGTATAGGAAAATTGAGTTGTATAAATTATTTAATATTAGAAAAAGAAAATTTGTCCTAATCAAAGAAAGGTAGTGCAAGTCTTCAGACAGAAAGAATCAACCTATATGTGGTATTTCAAAACTCTACAAAGATAATGAGAAAGTTGCCAACCTTTCCATAGAGCAGAAGAAACAGTTCACCAGAGGGAGCTAAATAGTGATTTAACAACACATGCTAAATACTGAACCAAAGAAAGGCAGGGGTTACTGACTTTGACAAGTTTAGAGTTGACCATATGTCTAAAGGAGGATTTATAAGCGAAGTATTGCAACGCCATGATAAGCACTCACATTAGCAAAAGTATAAAAGGCTAAGAGAGCTCTAGAGGAGAAAAGAGCTGCTGGCCCTTCCGGCCTCAGGAGAGGTTTCACTGAGCGGGTGCCATCTGATCTGGGTCTTGAAGCACAAGTGAGAGTTTGCCTTAAATGCCAAAGAATCAGAAATGAATTCAATAATTGGCTCATTTTAGGTGACTGAGAATCTCCATTTCTATTGCTTCTATATCAAAGGTTTCTATTTCATCCCCATTGGCATATTTATACTGTAAACTCCTTGTAGTAAACAGACCACATAGCTTACATAAATAAAAGCATTTAGTTTCTTAAATATAAAACACAGGTAGGTTGAACATTTTATATTTTGCAGAGAACTAAATAAAACTAATTACCTGTGATTCCTACATTTTAATGGGACAGGGTGCTCGCCGTTGTCCCATAGCCTTTAGCACATGATGTTAATGATTTAATTATGTAGATGCGCTGATATTATTACTGGAGTATCTTGATCAACCAAGGCTTTCAACAAGGAATGAAATTTTTACTAGGTTAAACATTCAAATTATAGGGCTTTCTATTTATGTCAAAACAGCAGCAATAAATAAAGAAGAGATATCTTGTGTGAGAGAGGTGAAAGGAGACTGCAACGTAGCTGTGACAGTTCTGGTAGTCTACCTTATCATTGGGATGTTTATGAGAAAGGAAATCAAGATGATGAAACCTGAAAATGATATGGTGTGATTTTCGTTTTCAAGGACTATGGGTATCCATAAATTACTTTCAAATAAAGATGTTTTAAATTGATGACACAAAGCAGTGGCAGATCTGTTAGTGAGTCAGTGGCTTGATGAGCAAGATTTATTGAGTACACCCGGTATGCAGAACTCCACCTTGGATATTTTAGGGAAGGCATTGTCAATATCAAGGCTGATGACTACCTGTGGAAATAGATTGGTGACAGACTTTCCAAAATAAAGCCAAACCTTTTTCAACATCTCCATGTTACACATTCTCTTCAGAGTTTTAAAATGCATCTTTATTGTTGAAAGTATAACAGATGCCCCCCTTTTATTTACACCATTTGGAAATTAGAGTTTATATCTTAAGAATGCACTTTACCTTTGGGTCAGAAGAAATGTGTTAACTTTGTATTACTCCTTGTTTGGCTACACATAACATTTAGAATAAAATAGGACATTTGGGTATCATCTGCCCCCAGTTACACTGAGTTGGACTTGTTAAAATTGACTTTCATGGTCTTTCCTTTTGATGGATTATGACCATTCAAAAAAGGAGAAAAACTTGGTGTTTGGAGGTAAGGTTGCTGTGTAGCTTCATCCTTTAGCCCAGAAATCAGGAATATCTTTTTTGAAACCTAACAGCATTAGTATAACCATAAGGAATTCTTAGAATCCATTCCTGAGGCCCTTTTCTGTGTTTGCAAGGGAAATTTGTTCCCATTTGCAAAATCCTTGTTGTTTTCAGGTTAATAATTTATCTGATCATTTGGACAGAGAGCTCAACCTTTTCTGCTCTGAGCATTCAGAAATCTGACCTATAAACAGTCTTACTCTGCCAATGGGAGGCAATCCATGATTTTCTTCCTCTACACCCACCCCTGAAACTGTGCTCTGGTTTTCCCTTCTATACAATGAGGCTGCTGACCTTGATGGTCTCAAAGGCCTCTTTTAACTCTAATAGCCAAAGGTTTTTCAGTTCACTTTTTATCCCCCCCATACACACATAACCCATATTTACTAACATTTTTAAACAGATATACATTATTCATTAGTCAGTGTTTATGTAGTGATTAGAATGCCTGTTGTGTTCCTATTGTCTAATTTATACTAGCATTTCTAGGGAAGCAAGAGGTTCTTATTTGTTTGATTCCAGCACCCAATCCATTGAAATGTGTTGTACAAAAACCATTAAACTGTGTGTGTCTTTATAGATTGATGATACAGTTTTCAAGTTCATAGACACACAATATATATATATAAATGTTGTTATGGTAGAGTGACTAGAAGAAAACTGAAATGGAGAATGAGGAAAGAGAGGACACTTATTTTAAATCAAGATTTCCATTTATTTTCTTATTTTACAGTGTCTTGATGTTTTATCCAAATATGACAAAGAAAAGGAAGCACAGCATAAATCTTGTACCTACTAACATATTCTAGATTTATGTCATTGCAATATTCCAAAAAGGTTGAAAATTTCCAAGGGTAGAGCCATTAATCAGTGACTGAAGAGACAGATGGCCCTGTTACACATGTTTTCTCTGAGTTCTGTCCACTCTCTCCTAGAAAAACAATCAAATAGGGGTATAGCGAATGCCTTAAATTGAGAACATGTCAATTCACAATTCCATAAAAGCAAAAGAATGTAGAATTCTAGTCTTAGTGTACAAAGTATTTTGAGGAGTTATCATTGCAGCATCTGAATTAGATTAAAAAGTTCTTGAGTTAGCACTGTGCTTAAAGGTGTGTATCATGACTGTTGGGCTAAACATCCTATTCAATAAAAGAGTAATATGCAAATTAACCATCACTCCCTCACTCTGTCACAAAGATGGTGGTGGCCACAGAGCTGGAGTGAACAGCACGCTTGGGTTGCCCCGGCGATGGAGGAAGCCAAGCTTCCCACCTGCCCTGGCTGGCTCTGCTTAAGGCTACAAAGTTTCAATTATAGAAGATAAATAAATCCCAGATACCTGCTTCCAGCCAGCCGTGGCCAGCCTGAAAACGGCCCTTAGCCCCTCACCCAGGCTGGCCAGGCACCCCAGCGGGACCCCCACCCTGATTAGGGACATCCTTCTGGACAAACCAGCTGGCCCCCACCCGTGCACCAGGCATCTATCCTAGATAATAAAAGGGTAATATGCAAATTGACCCTAACAGCAGAACCACTGGGAATGACTGGTCACTATGACACACACTGACCACCAGGGGGCAGATGCTCAATGCAGGAGCTTCCCCCTCATGGTCAGTGCGCTCCCACAGGGGGAGCTCTGCTCAGCCACAAGCCAGGCTGATAGCTGCCAGCACAGCGGTGGTGGTGGGAGCCTCTCCCGCCTCCTCAGCAGCGCTAAGGATGTCCGACTGCAGCTTAGGCCTGGTCCCCTCTGGCCAAGTGGACATCCCCTGAGGGCTCCCAGGCTGCCAAAGGGATGTTTGACTGCCAGCTTAGGCCCTATCCCTGGGGGATCGGGCCAGAGCCAGCAGGTGGACATCCCCCAAGGGGTCCCAGACTGCGAGAGGGCACAGGCTGGGCTGAGGGACCCCACAAGTGCACAAATTTTTGTGCACTGGGCCTCTAGTTATATAATAAAATGTCAGAGGTCCCAGTTTAGTTCATTTCTCAGTTGCATAATTCCTTGCTATACCATCTATCACCATGATGTTTGGTAAAATCTATAATAATAAAAGCATAGTATGCTAATTAGACAAGACAGCTGAATGACCTTCCGGACATTATTCTGGATGAAGCTGCTGTGGCGGGTGCCAAGGCAGAGGTGGTTAAGGGCGATCAGGCAGGCAGACAGAGTGGTTAGAGGTGATCAGGCAGGAAGGCAGAGTGGTTAGGGGCAATCAGGCAGGCATGCAGAGTTGTTAGGGGTGATCAGGCAGGCAGACAGAGTGGTTAGGGGCGATCAGGCAGACAAGCAGTTAGGAGCCAGTGATCCTGGATAGTGAGAGGGAAGGCCTAAACCTACAGTTGGACATTCCCTGAGGGGTCCCAGATTATGAGAGAGTGTAGGCTGAGCTGAAGGATCCTTTCTCTCTCCCGTTCACAAATTTCATGCACCGGGCCTCTGGTATAATTATAATTGTGTTAATGATACATTTAGCAAGTCAGATAATTGTCTCATTTGAAGGCTAACTCAGATGATTTTGCCTTTTATTATTATTATCAGATGCTTTCAAATCTTACATTGGGGGGCATGCCATCTATGAAAAGTTTTCTTCTATCTTCCTTTCTATGGCCCTCTCCCCAGTCTAGAGCAACTGTGAGTCACTTGGCAATTGAGTCATTGTAACAACTTCAATTCCCATCTTTCTCAATAGCATTATCTCGTTGTCCATCAGTAAGTTTCTTGAGAGCACAGCATGGTGTATTCTTTCAGGGCATATCATCTGCCCATGGTTCCAAGGCATTCAGATGCGGGGTGCTCAATATATGGGGCAAAAATAACAGTCTAGATCAGCCGTGGGCAAACTACGGCCCGCGGGCTGTATCCGGCCCGTTTGAAATGAATAAAACTAAAAAAAAAAAAAGACCATACCCTTTTATGTAATGATGTTTACTTTGAATTTATATTAGTTCACACAAACACTCCATCCATGCTTTTGTTCCGGCCCTCCGGTCCAGTTTAAGAACCCATTGTGGCCCTCGAGTCAAAAAGTTTGCCCACCCCTGGTCTAGATGAATGATCAAATTCTATAGGTTACCTCTGTGACCTAATTTGATGTAACCCTTGTACTGGTATATCCTTAGAAATTATACCCTAGCCTAGGGCCATGGTCGGCAAACTGCGGCTTGCAAGCCCCATGCGGCTCTTTGGCCCCTTGAGTGTGGCTCTTCCTAAGCCTTAGGAGTACCCTAATTAAGTTAATAATAATGTGCCTACCTATATAGTTTAAGTTTAAAATATTTGGCTCTCAAAAGAAATTTCAATCGTGTACTGTTGATATTTGGCTCTGTTGACTGATGAGTTTGCCGACCACTGCCCTAGAGTGCTTTGTTTTGTTTATTTTTTACACTATTTTGTTGACTCAAATCTCAGCAAGATAACTAGGAAATTTACTCACAGAAACAAAATTCCCATTTATAAGGATTCTATCATTAGAATAAAATGTGGTTACAACTAAGAAATAGCAAATTTCCAAACCCATAGAATGTATAACACTAAGCATGAATCCTAAGGTAAATTATAGACTTTGGGTGATTATGATATGTCAATGTAGGTTCATTAATTCTAGCAAATGTACCACCTGGTGGGAAATGTTGATAATGGGGAGGCTATGAATAGCCTTGCATGTGCCCGAAACCAAGGTATATACCCTTGACTGGAATTGAACCTGGGACCCTTCAGTCTGCAGGCCGACACTCTATCCACAGAGCCAAACAGGTCAGGGCAGTGGGCTCCATTTTTAAAAGTAGTAATGAATATGTAGGAGTAGGAAATCTCTGTTTCTCAACTATGCTGTTAAGCTAAACTGCTCTTAAAAAATAAAGTTTAGAAAAATAATAACAAACACTCTAAGATACAGACATAATCCATCATGCCACCTCACAAAGTCCAACTTTAAGTGTCATAATGGTACTCCCCATTCTCACTCAAAATTCCCTGGTGTTTGGTGTGTGTGTGTGTGTGTGTGTTCGTGTTGACATCTAAGGGATTTCTGCTGGCACATTTGCTTTTTCCATCATTGAATGATATACTCAATTTGAACACTGGATAAGACCCAAGCTTGATGTTATCTTACCACAATGCTACCTTTCCCTCTGTCTCCCTGAGTTCTCCTGTGTGTCCCTACATGGTGCTGTTTTCTGTGCTGGATGACTGTTTCCTCCCTGAAATGAGTTCTTTCCCAGACTCCTAGGATATTAGAGATACCAGATATCTATAGGAGGAGCTCTGGAACTCTCTTCTAATCTGTTTTGTAATTTCTGTACTCCTACGAACACCTCTCCTGGAAATGTCCCAATTTCATTGCTTTGAGATCCAGCATCTTGGCTACCAGGAAACATTTGTAAAAGAAACCTGTTTTTACCCTATTGAGTACTTTATTCAAACAGCAAACAATAATGAAGGCTTTATAAAAAAAAGAACTTTATTCAAACAGCAAACAATAATGAAGGCTTTATAAAAAAAAAGAACTTTATTCAAACAGCAAACAATAATGAAGGATTTAGAAAAAAAATGGAGAATTATCAGCAATCACTGTATATACTTTGACCACAGGTCCTAGATTCTCTGATTCAGTTTATGTTTCAGCTGTTTTATTCTACTGTACCACTAGTTATCTCATCCTTACAATAAATGCATTGGCTTATTTTATGAGCATGGTTACCATATAACCACAGGTTATATCAATTTTGAACCTAATTGAGAAGGGAGGTAAAAATGGAGTAGCCAGATGTTTTAAGAAGGAATAAACTTTGAATAGAAATATTTTCCAGATTTAGTTTCAAAGGCAGAGGGAGAGTGAGTGGGACAGTCATCATCATTACCAAATAATACATGATTGCCAGATTTCTTAAAGCTAGCCAAATATTGATTGGAAAAAAGTATTTTGAGAGTAAAATTAAATAAAATACTCTCAAGTGTTTTAAGATCTTCATGAGCTAAATTTTAATGCTAAGAACAGATAGTTGCATGTAATGTTTAGAACAGATAGCTTCTGGAACGTGGGATGTTATTTTTGAGACATAATATCAACTTTAAAAGAAGAGATTTTAATATTTTAAATGATGTGCTCCTAGTCAAGTCAATTAGTTTTGACCACCAAAACTAATTTATGAGCACCCATTCGGAGCGAAGGGTCAGCCAGGCTCTTATGAAAATATTCTTCTTATACTATGGAGAGGAAACAAGGCAAACTGTCTGTAGTTAATTTTGTATGTTACCTTGATTTCAGGTATTGCAGTGGGTGGTTTCAATGGACTCCATTTTTAAAAAATATATTTTATTGATTTTTTACAGAGAGGAAGGGAGAGGGATAGAGAGTTAGAAACATCGATGAGAGAGAAACATCGATCAGCTGCCTCCTGCACACTCCCCACTGGGGATGTGCCCGCAACCAAGGTACATGCCCTTGACTGGAATTGAACCTGGGACCCTTCAGTCCATAAGCTGACACTCTATCCACTGAGCCAAACCGGTCAGAGTGGTGGGCTCCATTTTAAAAAGTAGTAATTAATACAACCTTGGTTCATCCTCTGATACTTAAGGAAACGTCAAGTTTGGGTATTGATTTAGAGGGAATTACTGAAATAGTTTATTTTGTAGTCTACCCAGAGCTTTTACCATCTTTCACCATCATTAATATATTGGATTTAAAAAAACAGGGAAAAATAAACAACTATTGATAGCAATAGTGATAAATCCAAGTTTCTCCTTATCCATATTGTTTAGAAATATGTCTTACTTGGTTGGGCTTCCCTATAAAGTCATTTGTTTCTTGGGGGCTTGCTGATCTAGTCCTGGGAATAGGAAAGGAGGACTGTGAAGACACATTTAAATTATGGATCCTCAGTGAATTGTTTTACTTGATAACCGTTCTCTTGATTTAATCTTACCTTCTTTTAAGCAGTCTTCTATCCCATCTCATGGATTTGACCCCATGGCTCAAACCAACGTGAACTCTCCCTGGTAGACAGTTTCTAACATCACAGGTTTGCCTTTAGGCGCCAAGCAAGGGGAGAGACAATTTTTTAAAGATCTAAGCCAAAACCCCTGTCATCCCAGGGTACTAACTGTGCAGGATGCAAGTCAGTCACCTGAGTATCAAATTTGTAGAAATAATGATAGTACTATCAGCTCTGCAGGGAACATAGAAGCTTTGCCCACCACATATGAGAATTTTTGTGAAACACTAGCAAAACTTTCATAAAATTTAATGTCTTTATTTTTCTCTAGCATCTTAGGAAGTAATATGTGTTGAGCACCTCCAAGTGCCAACTACTTTACCTATAGTATCTCATTTATAATAAATCATCCCCAAAAGTCAGTGGGCCAGGTTTATGTTCAGACTTAGGTGGAGCTAACTCAGAAGTCTCTTTCCACTCCGTGATGCTGCTTCTTGGGAAAGCTATGTGGCCAGCGGTTGCAGGTACATGTGAAATTAGTATCTGAATTTTGAAATTTCTGAGGAAATTTTCCATCTTCTTCCTGAGAAAAAAAGGAGAGAATTGGGCTGATGCTTTAATGTAAAATGTTTGTGAATATTAATATTTATTATTCAAAGTCAACTTTTAGCAAATATTTTTGTCTTCAGTTTTAATCTTATTTTATAACATTTTCTGTTTATGAATATGTTTTCTAATATCATGGTAAAATCAGTATTTGATTCTTCATGCTAATCATAGAGGTTCCTGATCATTTAACTATGATTTAGTCGGTTAGTATTTATATAAATATTTTCACTGATGTTTGGTTATTGGAATAAGAATATATAAAATTATGAAAAGTAAATCCAGAATTTTCTTTTTTTTTTTTTAAGGAAGAAGAAAAGATTTCTTGCTTATTTATATTTTCTGTTTTGCTGTCTTTCAGATTTACTGCTTCATGCTAAAAAGTGATAACTTTACAAGTTAGACTAAAGCCAAACACCAGCCCTTGTTGAGCTGCATTTGGCCCTTTGCTGGGTTGTAATAAATGATTCATAATTTTGGCTGAAGAGAATCCCAGCTAGACTACAAAATATAAAAGCAAAAAGTATGAATTCTGTCATCAGAGATCCTTATCACTTAGCCTATTTAATCATGCTATTACAATTTTTTAAAGAAACAATGAATACAGAGATTTCCACACCATAATCCTATGAAAATTTAAATCTTCCTAGATGCTCACACTAAAAAATTAAATTAAATTAAAAAAAATGGAAGTATGTCAAATGACATCTTGAGGATACTGGGAAAGAAAATCCCCCAAAATTTTGTATTTACTTCTGGATTTTAATTGCAGAAGGAAGCCACCTAAGGAAAAAAAAACACACACAAAACACATACACACACACACAAAAAAAAAAAAAACAACAAAAAAAACAAAAAACAAAAAACCCTACAAAAACAAACAAAAAAACTATCTCATGGGCTGATGCATATTACAAATATTTAATGGTTGGCCTCTTATTTTTGTTTTCATTGACTTTAAATGCTAAATCTATCCAATCCTTGCTTCTATCATTTAGTATTGAAAATTATGATTTTTCCTCTAGCGGGTTTGACTCAGTGGATAGAGCGTAGGCCTGCAGACCAAAGGGTCCCAGGTTTGATTCTGGTCAAGGCCGTGGTCAGGCCATGTGCAGGAGGCAACCAATTGATGTGTTTCTCTCACATCAATATTTCTCTCTGTCTTTCCTTCTCTTTCCCACTCTCTCTAAAAATCAATGGAAAAATATCCTCAAGTGAGGATTAAAAAAACAAAATTATGACTTTCTTCAGAGCTTAATAGACAACTGGATCAAAAATTAGAAAATCAATTTATATCCATTATAATAATTCGTTCACTTAAAAATACAGTTATTTGAAAAATACTTTTTTTTTTTTGCTAACTAAATACCATGCATTTTGATAGGGGATTCAGACAAAAGTGTGTGAAACTGAAAGAGGTGTTTTTCCACATGGAGCTTATAGATTACTGAGAGAGAGAGAACTGAGTAAATAAATTAATAATAAAAATTTTAAATTCTCTAAAAAAAAATATTAATGCTGATAGATTGAGTGAATTCCTCTCTGAGGTAACACTTAAACTGACACCTAAAGGAAGAGCGATTCAGCCATACAAAAATTAGGTAAAGAGCATTCTGAGCAGAAAAAAAAATAGCATAAGCAAAATAATTTGAGCACGGAAGAGCCTGGAGTTTTTCAGAAACTGAAAAGAGGTCACTGTGATTGGAGTAGAGAGTAGATGGTTCACAAGGTAAGATGATGTAGGACATTGCAGGACAAGACAAGGAGTCAATAATTGAGAGAGAGAGAGAGAGAGGGAGAGAGAGATCAGATGTACTTTTACTTTATCTAGATAGCTAGCTAGCTACTGTGGGAGAATACAAAAAATAGCAAGGAACGCATTTAGGAGGCTGAGAAGAGAGTTCACTCAAAAGGTGATAATGGCTTGTACTGTGGCTTGTACTAAGACAATATGCTAGAGGAATTAAGACCAGTTCTAGAAGCAGAACTGATAGTATTTGCAGATTGTCTACCAGCAATAGGGATTGAACTTTTGGGTAAATGGTGGTGCAACTTACTAAAGACCTGGGAGAAACAGGTTTTGGGATGAGGATCACTTTGGGATATTCAATGTTTATGATGCATTGCAGACATACAAGAGACATTGGTGGGCACTTTTATATGTGAGCCTTCAGCTCAGTCTAGGTTGGAGATTCACATTTGAATGGTTAATATTGCATATTCAAACAATGGAATTGAATGATATTAATTATTAAGAGAAAAAGTGTAGAGTGAGAAAAGGAGAGGACCAAGGATTAAGGCCTGTAGAAATTCTACATTTTAGGAGGAGTTAGGAGCAGAAACTCGAAAATTAGACTTAGGAGTGGACAGAGATAGTAGTTTTTAAAGAAGAAGGGAATGACTCATGATGTGGAATGCTGTTCATTGCTCTGTTAAAAAAAAAAAAAGTACCATTGGACTTGGAAACAAGAAGGCTTTGGTGATTCTGATAAGAGCAGTTTCAGTGACCAGAAGCAAGATTATGATGGGAGAGTGGAAAGTAAGATGTGGAGACTGAAAATGGTATGAAGAATAATTTTATGAATAAGGATTTTACACATCTGGAGAGAGTAAGAATAAAAAGTCATAAACAAAAGCTCAGTGTTTCATTGTATTTCTTCCCCCCCCTTTTTTAAACAGTTCTAAAAGTTGACATCAGATGAGAGACTAATTGTGTCACAGGAGAAATGATAATATGAATGGATGGAGCCTATGACAAAGACCAGAGATTTTTGCAAGTACATATTGGTGTTAAGAGTACTAATTGCAGCCCAGCCGGCATAGCTCAGTGGTTGAGCATCGACCTATGAACCAGGAGGTCACAGTTCAATTCCAGTCAGGGCACATCCCCAGGGTGGGGCATACAGGAGGCAGTGATCCATGATTCTCTCTCATCATTGATGTTTCTACCTCTCTGTCCCTCTTCCTTCTTCTTTGAAATCAATTAAAAAAAAAGAGGCAGCTGATCAATGATTCTCTCTCATCATTGATGTTTCTGTCTCTCTCTCCCTCCCCTTTCCTCCCTGAAATCTATTTTTAAAAAGATTAAAAACAAAAACAAAACAAAAAAACCCTGAGTTCTGATTGCAAATCTGGATCCTGGAAATAAGCCTGGGGAAGAAGACAGCAGTTATTTTAAAGGAAATTTATTAGGAATAATTATATGCATAACTTTTTGACTATAGTAAGTTATACTTGAGGCCATCTGGTGTATTAAGGTATAAAATTACTTATATATTTAATACTATGGGAATTTTGGTTTCTTTAAAAAAATTAACAAATGAGTTCTAAAAATGGGAATTGGGAGGAGTTAAACAGCTGGAAAGCAGATGGGGGTTAGGGTGGGGTGAATAGAAAAGTCATTACTAAAGAGAAATGTTTAATCTTATATGTCTCCTGTTTGATTTGGTGGCTTTATAGTGGAATTTGAGGCATCATTTTGGCAGGCAAACAGACGGGTTTTTGTAGTGAAATTAATAGGTAATATGATGTGGCTTTGTAAAGACTAGGAGTGCATCTGTTATCGTAATCTTTCTTTATAACAACTTCTGTTACCAAATTTTGTACACATAACAAATGTAATAAATAACTCCAAAACATTTAAATTGTGGTATTCCTAGAGCAAGCACGTCAAACTCAAAGGCTAACATGGGCCAAATAAATGAGGCATGTACCATGGGCACGAGTTTGACATGCTTGCTTTTAAAGGTAACATTACAGAAATACCTTCCCTGTGTATCCTGTGGAAATTAGACCCTGTCTCATTCTCTTTCTTTTCTCCCTAACCCTTATCAGCCTTCAGCATATTATATCACACATCGATATTTACATTTGTCCATTGACTATTTTTCTGCCCTCGATCCTAAGATCACTGAAGTGACTCCTGGTGCGCTGCTCTGAGTGTCTCTAGCTGTGCCTAGCATAACAGAGAGCTCAGTAAATCCTTGTGGACTGACTGCTGATAGGAGGATAAGGGGTGATTGTTTTCACTATTAGACTACATGTGCCTTGAGAAGAGAGATTGTTCCTGGATCACTGTCATTTAACCATCCCTCTCTCCATTCCTCCCTCCATTTTTGTTCATTTACTTGTTCTTTCATGTTTGTGTGACAGTATTCCCAGCACCTAGTACAGTGCCTGCGTCACATAATTGGCACTCAACAACTATTTATTGAATTTGTTGATATATTTATTGATTCACTTCTTTACCTATCAAATACTATGTAAGCCTCTTCTTTACACTTCCTAGCTCCTAAATGTGTAAAGAATATACGTACTAAAACAAATCATTACAGGGCAAGGGTACGTAGTAACTGCTCTTTAGAAGGGTGCACACAGGGCTTTGTGAGCAGAGTAGAAAGGCATTCAAATCAGATAAGATGTATGGGAGGAAAGGTATATAGGAGAGAGGTGAGAGTCAGTGAAGGCTTCCCTCTACATCTCCCTGGTAAGAGAATTCTGTGATTTAAGGTGTTGAAAACTCTATAGCTTGATGTTATAATTGATAAAGTGATGGGTCCTGTTTTCTTTCAAGGCTCTTTGCACATGTTTATTAAATCTTACAAAATAATACTCTACTCATGTTTATTATTTTTTCCTAAGATTTCTTTTTGTTGTTATTGTTCAAAGACCTTTTGATGTTCGCAAACCCTAACTGATGGAAGTTGAATACATTGTTGATTGTTAATTATGACTAATTCTACCCAAAATTTGATTTAAGCTAAAAGCATCAGTGAAATGTATCTAATTTTCATATTGGAAAGAACAGGGTCCACAGTATTCCTTATGACCGGAAGAAAAGGAGGTCCCCAGCATGAAACTCCTAAAATTTTGTATAAAATTTTGTAGGTGGAACTTTTAGAGAAATAATTTATTTCTGTTGCTTTTAAGATAATTATTTTATCTGCCTTAAACTAAAGTTTTTTCAAGGAAAGTGAAAGTTCTGAATTTCTAAATTTAAACTTAATTTGACATGTGTCAGTTCAACAATATGAACAATTCACTGTGATATACACATAAATAAGTTTTTATTTATTTTTTCATATCTGGCCCCTAATAGTATCTGTATGCTAAATGCTCTCAGTTGATGATATCAGAATATCTTGGTTATATTTTATGATTTTATAATTTTTTATTAAAACAGTCTTATTTCAATCCTGTTCATTTAAAAATTCCCAAGTCAAATTTGATGTAAAGGCCTTCCTATCATCTCCCTCCTCCACAAGCCCCATCCATTCTGTCCAATTACTTCCTCCCTCCCTGCCCCTGCCGGCACCATGCTACTAGTGGATTAAAATGTGTGTTGTGTGTGTGTGTAAGAATGGGTATGGTTAAGATCAGAGCCAGGGTAATGTGGGGGTGACAGCATGTTACCACAGAACCCCCTCCTTCATTTCTAGACTATCTGGGATGTGTGGGCCAACAGATTGCCAAAATTACTCTAAATCTAGTAACTGCTTTTAAATACAGCTCTAGATATGGAAATGGTTTACTTGAATTTTAAAAAATATAAAAATCAAACTTCAAAATACATCCCTTATTATTTTTCTCCTGATAGTTTTTCTTCTTTTCTAATTCTTTTCTTCATATTTTTTTTTCTTTAATGAATGAGCACTCTTTATGCCATAAGAAGGATCTTTAGTTGAAAGAAGTCTTTTGGGAAAGAATCTTGTTTCTCTCTCCCTGCTAAATTCTATTTTACAAAGTGTATTATGCAATAAACTATAGAAATTGTTAATAATCGCATGTCAGATTTTAGGTGTCACTGCAAGGATGACATTTTTCTTAGAAAAAGCCTCTAAACGGTGTGTTTGATCCAGAGTGTCAAAGCATTTGTGCCTGGGGAGACATTTACAAAGTGGCATGCCTACTTCTGAGTACATGTTATTAGAAGCATCTGCAAAAAGTGTGATAACATTTACCCTAACCAGGGAATTGTGTGTTTGGGCTGACATGCTGCCTGTTAACTTACGTCACCATTGGATTCAAATCACATTGGTCTGGCACAGGCTAAGTGAACTTCTTTAAAATATTCATGCCATTTTCATCTTTTGGGTCATTGTGTTCCTTAGACACATGCAAATAAATTCCTTATTAATTATATAATTGCTTTTATAGCATTTTTTTGGTACACGGATGAATTCATGAATATTGTGCAGTCTTTCCCAGAAAAGCCAGATAATAGAGTTAGCCAAATTCCCAGATTAATTAATGGCTAAATGTGGCTCTTATATCACCAGAGCCAAATTCTGAGACCTTACAATAAGTCTCTTCAGCCCACAGTAGACTGCTTGCTGTTGAAAAACAGGTCAGAAATAGTTCTCTGCACTGATGGAGTTTCTCTGAAAGAAGTAGTACATCCTCCTATATAGTAAAAGGGTAATATACAAACTGACCCTAACAGCAGAACCACTGGGAATGACTGGTCACTATGACACACACTGACCACCAGGGGGCAGATGCTCAATGCAGGAGCTGCCCCCTGGTGGTCAGCGTGCTCCCACAGGGGGAGCTCTGCTCAGCCACAAGCCAGGCTGATGGCTGCCAGTACAGCGGTGGTGGTGGGAGCCTCTCCCGCCTCCTCAGCAGCGCTAAGGATGTCCAACTGCAGCTTAGGCCTAGTCCCCGCTGGCAAGTGGACATCCCCCGAGGGCTCCTGGGCTGCCAGAGGGATATCTGACTGCCAGTTTGGACCCTATCCCCTGGGGAAGCAGGCCTAAGCCAGGAGGTGGACATCCCCCGAGGGGTCCCAGACTACGAGAGGGCACAGGTGGGCTGAGTGTCCCCCCCCCAGTACACAAATTTTTGTGCACCGGGCCTCTAGTATGAATATAAATAAAGATTAGTTTTTAAAGTAATTCTTTATTGTTGAAAGTATTACATATGTCCCCTTCCCTCCCCACCCCCATTGGTCCCCTCCAGCTCACCCCCACACCCACCTTAGGCCCTCACCACATAACCCGTGGGCACAGACAATGGGGTGGTGAGGTGGGGGAGGATAGGAGCAGACTGGTGGAGGTTAATGGGGAAAAAGGAGGAGCCATGTAATACTTTCAACAATAAAGATTAAAATAAAACCTTTATTGTTGAAAATATTACATAGGTCCTCCCTCCCCTCCCCCCATTGACCCCTTCTAGCTTGCCTTATCCCCTGCCCCAGGCCTTCATACCCTATTGTCTGTGCCCATGGGTTATGCATACAAATTCTTTGGTTGATCTCTTTCTACCCAACCACCCACCTCTGCCTCCCCTCTGAGATTCCACAGTCTGTTCCATGCTTCTATGCCTCTGGATCTATTTTGTTCATCAGTTTATTTTGTTCATTAGAATCCACATATGAGTGAGATCATGTGATTCTTGTCTTTCTCTGACTGACTTATTTCACTTAGCATAATAGTCTCCAGGTCCCTCCACTTAATGCTGTCTCAAAGGGTAAGAGATCCTTCTTTTTTACTGCTGCATAGTATTCCAGGGTATAAATGTACCACAGCTTTTTTATCCACTCATCTGCTGATGGGCACTTGGGCTGATTCCAGATCTTAGTTATTGTAAATTGTGCTGCTTTGAACATAGGGGTGCATACATTTTTTCTGATTGGTGTTTTGGGTCTCTTATGATATATTCCCAGAAGTGGATTCACTGGGTAAAATGGCCATACCATATTTAATTTTTTTTCAGAAAACTCCGTACTGTTTTCCATAGTGGCTGCACCAGTCTGTATTCCCACCAGCAGTGCACTAGGGTTCCCTTTTCTCCAAATCCTCACCAGCACCTGTCATTTGTTGATTTGTTTATGGTAGACATTCTGACAGGTGTGAGGTGATACCTCATTATTGCTTTAATTGATATTTCTCTAATGATCAGTGACTTTGAGCATTTTTTCATAATTTTCTTGACCATCTGTATATCTGCTTTGGAGAAGTGTCTATTTTGGTCCTTTGCCCATTTTTTAATTGGATTATCTTCCTTTTGTTAAGTTGTATGAGTTTCTTATATATTTTGTATATTAAATCTTTATCAGATATGTCATTGTCAAATATGTTCTCTCCTATAATGGGTTCCCTTTTTATTTTGTTGGTAATTTCTTTTGCTGTGCAGGAGATTTTTAAAGATACTAAATTAAATCCAATCTCTAGTACTTTTTTTGTGTATGTATGTGTGCCTGTGAGCATAAGGTGTTAGTCTATTTATCTACTACACATATGACTTAATTATGTCCTGATGCTTTCATATAAATTTGGGTTAGGTAAAAATGATTTTCCTTTTGATATAGGAGAAATTGATCAGTGATGTAGGGTGAAAAGTTTGAGAAAAAAATGAAAAATGATGATCATCTAAAATTTTTTCAAAAAAAATGAAGAGTGAAATTGATCTACTACATCAACACTTTTTATTAGTTTGAAAAATTTGAATGCTGTTGAAATGTTATTTTGACTGCACATCATTTGAGTTAATAACTGCATCCCTGCAATTCATATTTTGTGAGCAATTGGGTATGCTTCCACTTGAGCTATTTCTTTACAAATATGCAACAGTTGTTATAGGAAATATAAAAAAGAAGACTGCCAATAAAATGAAAAATCTGTTAAGTATTCAGTTCACTGATATATAAACAATAATAATAAAGTATATCTCTTTTTGATTGACAAAGTATGAAAAATACTTACTAATCTCATTTTCTCTATATTACCTTAATAAAGTGAACATTAATGGCACTAAACTGAGGACACATTTGATCTAGCAAGGTTAGGAAGCCTATGAATTCTGTTTCTCAGAGGTATTCTTTGAAGAAAGATTCCTGGATATTTGTTCTTGTTTGTGTCAGTTTTGAGTTTTCTACCTAGTCTCTAGTCACTAATGAGCTATCAAATCTTTCAACAATTGAGTTTCAAGTGTCAATATTAATATCAATTCAGGCAAACATTTTTCTTAATTTTTGAAGAAATATAACATTTACAGACCAACCTAAAATTAGTATATTACATTCTGGTCTATTTTTTTCTTCCTTTACATGAAAAATATGCTTTTACTAATAAATGTTTTCTGATACTGAAAATATACTTATTGTAATCATTTTTCTTCTTTTCTGTGAGTAGCTAAGCTTTCTTAATATGAATGAGAAAAGGTTGACTAGAGAGTGACTTAAGATTCTCCTAGAAATATAAATTCCTTGAATCTCTTATGATTCTGATGCTGACAGTGAACTTAAATATGAACATTCCTTTGCAATGCAGTTACTTCTTAAATTTAGTGTAATAATTAAACACTAATTAAATACTCCATTCCCAAGGGACAATCTGGCTTGCCAAGACAATACTAAGAGTACTAAGAGATCCCTCCGGGTTTACTGTAATCCAATTAAGTGTGAGAGTGTGTGTGTGTGTGTGTGTGTGTGTGTGTGTGTGTGTGTGTGGTGTGTGTTTTACCAGTGATTCTGAATAATCAACGATTTTCCTAACATTGTTTCTGCTGGCTTGTTTTATACCCATTTTAAGAAATAAGAGTTGTGTCTAAGTTAGGAAAATATTTTTTAAAGTTTAAATCTTCTTATAAAGAATTACATAGGCAATAAAAAACATTCATTGTAGTAGAATCTTGGTATTAAGTAATTACTAAAACTTTATTCAGAAAGAAGAGTTCAATATGACATAGATTGTTATAGTTATCTATTGCCATGTAATGAACCACCACAACATTTACTAACTTAAAGTATCAACAACTTATTTTGTCCCATGGTTGTGTGGGTTGGCTGGGCTGAGAGTATCTCATGCAATTGCAATCAGATGTCAGCTAGGGCTGCAATTGTCTGAAGTCTTATTGAGGCTTGACACTCAAGATGGCTCACTTACTAGTACATGGCTGGCAATTGATACTAGTTGTCATCTGGTGCATGTACACGTGGACTTTACATATGACTTCAGATTGTCACAGCGTAGCAGCTGGGTTCTGAGAGAGAGTGTCCCAAATGTAAGCATTCCAAGAGACTCATTTTCAATACCTTTTATTTATATTCCAATCACTCATCTTAATTTCTTATGAGATTAAGGTTGTTAAAAGAAATGAATGCTATCCAGACGGAGAAGCCCAAAACTCTGAAGATAGCATTATGGGTGGTTGCCCACATGAATAATAAACTTATCTAGGGAAATGGAAGACACTAGAATCGAAAGAAGAATGGAAGTTAGCTGAAGATTCACACATCTTTTGAACTTTAAGAGAGTTTTACTTCTAAGCGCAGCTAAAACACTTCTAGACACATTGTTTTAACCTGGCATCCAATCTCATTCCTTCCTTAATAATTAATTGCTCTGTGGCCATAGCAGACTTCAGGTACCTTGATCCCTTCTTTTACTTTTACTCAATTATGGTTTTACATGTCTTTTACAAATCAGGTCAGACTCTATGAATCAATATAATACTTCAATGATTTCTTTACAAAATACCTACTTTCCTGGCTGTATATTTTACTCCTGTTTTCTGCATCAAGCAACAATAAGCTTTTCCATCCACAAAGAAAGCCATACAAGTATGCATAATGTAGCATTCAAAAATGTATTTTATTCAACATGAACTGGGCTTTTATTTCCATGGAGAAGGTTACTCTACTCATTAATAAGCTTCCTATCTCTTTTCACAGTAACTATTTCAAAACTTTACTGTATTAACAGCATAATCATTCAATTCATATTTCATAGCTTTCCAAAAAAATTTACACTTATAATACATGAAACAAAACAGGCCATCCTACCTCCCTCAACTTCACATCACCATATCTATAAATATCTGTGTTCATCTTACTCATGTCTCAGATTAAGATGGAAATCTTGTTCTAAGTCAAGGAAAATCTGTTAATATAGAACCAAATCCCTCCTTTCTCCTCTAAAACCTATGTTTTTCTTTCTATTTTTTATTGAATTGTTTATAGACTAAACTACTTTACCTTTTCTTGAAGTATTCAGCCTTAGCCCCCTATTCATACTCTTGCAGGACTCCGTAAACAACTTTAAGTTCAACAACCACCCTCTTGTGTATAACTCTTTAATTTCTATCTTCTAAATCCTCTTATTTCCAACTTATATCTGAATGCTTATTGGACATTTATACTTTTATCCCATTAGCACCTGAAGCTCAAAATAGCCTCAACTTAACCTACATAACTTCTCCTTCTTTCCAAACCCATTCATAATTTTCATTCCCCCTTCTCAGTGATTGCCATCATCCTCTAACAGGCAGCCTAGGTTAGAAACCTAAGAATCATTCTAGATTCCTTAATTTCTCCCATCCTCAAACCAATCAATAACCAAGCCCAATATTTCGCCTCCTTAATATACATCATATTTGTTCTATACATTTCAAACGCACTCCCACATCTTTCTTTCACTTAGTCAGCTCTCTTGGTTTTCCTCCTAGTTCCTTCTTGTCTGATATATGTTTTCTATTCTATTCTATTCTTTTTATTGACCTGCATTTACATATTTATTTTCCTCTGTTTACTTGTATATTTTCCTATTTGCTCAGTAAAAAGACAATGGACGTGTCCTGAGTCTCAGGGAAGTAAGTAAAGCTTATGTTACATGCTTTCAGAATGAAAACAATCTGTAAGAATGTTAAATTGTGACCTCTACACAGAAAGAGAATGAAGAGTAGCCAAATCTTCACATCAGAGAGATGTTGGACCATTTTCCAGTGTCAACCCATCTGATTTATGTGAAGTAAGCCGATTTTATTCTCTCAGAGTTTTTAAAAAATTGATTCTAATACTGAATGTCTTTTCCTGATAGTCTTAAAATTTAAATAATAAAAAGTATCAAGAGTTATTCTACCTTTAACTCATATATGGAGCATAAACTTGCTAATAACATATCTGTAATAATTTTAAGTTTTCCAATGGCTTTCACAAAATACACTGGTTAGTAAGCTGTGTAAATCACTAAGCTTCTTAGAACCCATGGAATAGAAATGATAAAATGTCTACTTCATACAAATGTCTACTTTCATTTCAATTATTGAGATGAAATTTATGAAAATTCTTCGGATCCTCTAAGCTTTAACATCTGTCAAATATTATATTTGATAATATCCCATTTGGAATTAATAATGTCCTCAACCTCAACCTATGCATTTTAGTGATTCTAATGCTTCGTTGCATTCTCAAATTGTTTGTTCATTTCATAAAGACAAAATTTTACAAGGAAAGGAACTTTCCACTCACTACTTTCATTGAGGCATATGTTTACTATCTGGGCCTTGAAGTCAGCTAGGCCTTAGTTTTGATCTGGCTTGGGTCCTAGTTCGCACTAGTCCCACTAGTATGACCAGGGGATTTTCAAAGTTTGTATTTGTAAAAGGGAAATAACATTGAAGTCCACAAAATAGTTTTGTTGAGGCTCATGAGGGAAATAATGTAAAACACCCTTTGCATCATTTGTCATTTGTTCCTTAAAAAAAACAAATTTCCTGGTACTTTGCTTAGAATCTGAAACTCTATTCCTATTATCATCTTCAGCGTTCTTGTCCGGCTTTCCTTCTTTCACACCTACCTGGAAAAATCACAATACTAGATAAACTGAGCTGGATGTCTTCCCTTGTCCATGTTCATGCTAATAATTCTACTGGAATAGAAATTACACAATGCCCAAATTTGCCTTATAAGATTCATGGTCCCAACCTCAATGGGGTTGCAGTACCACAAGGCACTTTCAAAGCTGCCCTCTCACCTTCCCTTCCATTCTCACGACAGCAATTTCAAACTTTTCTTACTTTCTTCAAACCTTTTTCTGTTCTTGCCTCAATCCCCAAACTGAGCATATGAATTCTCAAGGAAACAGAGAAGCCACTTAATACCTTTTCTGTATCCACTCTTTCTTTCTTCTCTCCTCTTGTTACACAGAGATGTTCTTTTTTCTGCCTAAAGCTAAGCTTTCTCCTGGGTTCTGCATCCTGATCCATGTGACTGATCAGAGATCTTTATCTATTTTGTCTCCTAAATCTATAAATGTTGAACATCTTTTTTTCATATATTCTTCCCGTTATAGCTCTCTATGACACACACAGTAAGCGTAACAAAGGGACTTGAAAAAACATTTTTGAAAGTCTTCAACAAATCCCTATCTACCAATTGAGTAGTACTATTTAAAACTCTTATGAGTTGACAGTTTAGTTTTTAACTTTTTCACCACTGGTGTCTGTGAAGTGTTGAATTTAATTTTTAAAATTGTTATAGGCTATATATTATACATTGTCATGAACTTTTAACAATACAAAGTGTTTCATTTTTTAGATGGAGCATAGCAATTATCTAATTTAACAAATATATCTATACATATTTCTTCATTGTCACAATTTGCATGCCTAATTGAAAAAGATACTTAAAATGACAATAAATAGGAGGTACACCAGTAACTCATTTAATGCCTGCCAAAATTGTCACTGACTACTTAAGACTGCTCCCTGGTGATTTTAAAATATTTTTTTTTTAGATCCACAAGTTTTTAAATTAGAGCAAAAATAGATTGCTGTTTTCCTGAGTCTAGGACTTTTGAAACTGCATTTTTTATGCCATATGTTTTTTCAAAAACTCCACATAATTACGTGCTTTTCAATGCTTTTTTCATTATGTAAATTCTTTTAAATTATAAACTTACAGAGAAAAGTGAGAATTGAAAAATGTTGAGCTGTTTTAAGGATTGCATATTTCTTAGAATATCTCAAAATAGGTACTTCAGATGTGTGTGGCATAATAGTTTATGAATGGTTGGCAAAAAGTTACTATTTACTACACCAGTGGGAAGTGTAAAAGGAAAAGCAGTTCTACATTGTGTGGGTTTCTTGGAATAACAGCTACAAACTGTCCTTGTTCAGAATGAGCCAATCAGAGGCTGCCCTTGGTATGGGGCTGATGAGGCTCTCCCCCATTGGCTGCCCTGCCCTCTGGGTTAGGAGGCACTGGCTGGTTTATGAACTCAGCAACACAAATTAAATGCTCACTAGCTAAAAAATTCAGGAAGCCTGCGTTAATGGTTCAGAACAGTGTCTGCTTAAACAATGGAAATATGGTTTCTCTCTGTAGTATTTTCTAATTATATCATGAAAGCGTTATTTCTGCATGCATTTGACTGACCTCTTTAATTTCCTAAAGCTTTTCATACCTATTAACTTGCTTTATCTCCACAGCAACCTAAGGAGGTAGGCGAAGAGGGATTGTTATATGAACTGAGATAATGCATGGGAGAGTGATTTGCTAATGGCGAAACCATACACATTATACCATTAAAATCCTTGTTTTATGGAAGAGAAAATGGAGGCCAGAGACACTAAAAACAATCTGCTTCCGATCACATAACACTGGGATGATGGGTTGCAGGTTAACTGACTTGCACTTAAAATTGTTTATTGGGTTTTTGTACTCACCATTCACTGGTGAAGCTATAGGCAGTTGATATAAGAAAGGGACTAGTTTTATAGATCAACAAAGATAGGGCTAAAGCACTTCAAGAAGCTTATTTGGAGTTACTCAGTTAGCCATTAAAAGAATATGCACTCAATTTTTTACAAGTATTTTTGGACTAGAGTCCGCCAGAAAATCATGGAGTTCAAAGTGCCCCCAGCACTATGGCTCAAGTTATTATGGCATGAAACACAATGACAGCCCAGCCAGGTTTGGATCAGAGATGCAGGGGGAAAGGTTCTGCATTTCATTAGTAAATTCTGGTTCAACTTCCCTTCATTAATCTGGTTCCATGTACTTCTATGTTAAAACTCCATTAACCATTCTTTATCCCTAGTTTCAAAACGATTACTTGCTGTAATAGGTCAATTGAATTCTTAGAAAAGAACTGGAGTATGACCATCTATTATAAGCTTTGAACCTCTCATTCCCATATGTTTTCTTCTCTTAACAGGCAGTTCAGAACGGATGCTGAAGAAAAGAGAGAACTATTGTTTCAAGTCTTTGGTTTTCATTCCACTTTCTTAGCTTTTACTTAACTTTTACTTGCCCTACTCTCTACTTGACTTCAGTTCAGAAGGTAGGGTGCATTGGAAGAAAATTGTACTAGTGGATAGTAATTATGAAATAGTAGCATATCACTACTTAGTGTTTACTAACACTTCCTTTTCATCACTTCTAGGGTCCTGTTGAAAGTTTTATGTGCACAAACTCATACAGAGATGTTAAGTAATTAGACCCAAGTTACTCACTACTTAGTGCTGATGCCAAAACTTGAATCCATATTTTTCTCTCCCTAAAGCCTGTGTATTAACCATTATACTGCTTTCCCGTCTGGCTCAACTAAAAGTCACAAAGTTCAGGAAGAATCTGAATAATACAGGTCCCAGTGAATGTTGGGTTCCAGGAAACTCTGATTCATTTTACTAGCCAAGATTTATTTAGAAAAAAAATAACCACATGGACCGTTTCCTCCACAAAGAAGTAAAGGAAAGCAAGCCAAGGATGAAGGCAAACATCTAACTACTAATGGTGTGCAATTCTGCTATGTTCAGTGGTGAGGAGGAGCCAGAAATCCCACTGTGTGCCAACTTTATGCTTTTGCTAGCAAGTTACATATGATTTTTGAATCTCAACTTTCTCATTTTTAAGATGGGGCTAATAATCTTTATGTCACAGTTTTAATTAAATATTAAAAGTACATACATGCCCCTGCCCTGAAACTCATTTAATTTGTTGTTTTCAAAGAGGCAAGTGTTGGGTATGATAATACCAGGGCTGTGGGTGGCAGGAACTAAGAGCCCAGGACCAAGTAAACTTGACCCAGAGGTTAGGCAAGGAAACACAGCTGACAGGGAAATAGCTGAAATTCAGACAGCAAACTCCGGATGTTTGAAACCAGTCTTGAGTTGGAGTACACCAAGTACCTCCCTTTAGGTCATCAAAGTAATAGGATTGAATCTAAACAGCCAAGAAAGAACCAAGTCACATATTTACCAATGGAGATGGTGAGGCTATTAGCAAGAATTTAGAGCTCAGAACCCAACTAGCTGACAAGACTTTCAAATGAGGGTCAGGAATCTAGGCAAATGTAGACTATAGATTTGTCGCACCTGCCAAAAGGAGATCTTTTGGATACAGGTCTAGTTGCTACCCGTCATGGCTCATTGCAAACACTTTTTGTCTAGGTACTATTCAATTCCACAGCATATTGGACACTTATGTGACTGTCCCTCAGTGGGAAGGAAATAAACTATTTGAGTTTGTAAATACCTTTTGATGGAGGAAGGATACCTATGTTATGGTCTAGGACTGCTGTGGGTGCCTAAAATGAGCTGTAGAGGGTCTCAACTCTCTTGGGTAACTGAGAAAGAAGCTTCAGTCTTCTTGCCATCAGACTGCCTAGCCAGATCACAATGTTATCTAGGGTTATTGTCCTATCCTTGTCCAAAAGGATATAATAGACAGAAGGATTAAATAAATGCCCATTGGAACTGTGTATTTGTTTAGTGACTGTGGTTACATAAAATGATCTTAGTTTGTTTTTATAGAACCTAAGATAACTAGTTAAAAACTGAAAGTTATTCCACCAAATTTAAGGGAAAGAAACTGAGGCATGGAGAAATTTGGTTTCTAGGCTATCCAGCTAAATTGAGCAAAGCCACATTTTTCACCTATCAGTCTAGCTTCATAGATACCCGCTGAACTGTCCCATTGTATTTCACTCTAGAGCAACTTTCCCATCTAACACCTAAAGGCAAAACAAAGACAAAATTGTTCTCCTTTCTTCCTTCTCTACCTTTTTTCTACTTCCTAATTCTCTTAAGTGCCCTCATTTGTTTATTTCCTGGGTATTGGCATTGCTGTCTATTTTCACGTAACTGTAGCATATTTTATTTTGATGTTTCATTTTCTGTTTAAAAATATATTTTTTTAAGATAAGAGTGATGTATATTAGGTAAACTATATATTTTAAGACATAAAAAGTGGAAGTAAAAATGTTTGACAAGGTTGTTAGAATCTGTTATGGAACAGGTTCTTTGTTTAGAAAGAAAAGAAACCTTCTCAAGCTAGCTCAAAGAAAATTTGAGTTTTTTGGTAAGTTTCCAGTGAAATCTCAAAAAAATTCTAGAAATAAGCAGACACTAGATCTTAAGATAGCTGGGCCCAGAGCTGTTGTGTTGGCTACAGAGAACAGTTCTCGGGCCTCCACTTCTCCATGGAATTGTCTACTGCTGGTCATGTGGTATGATGTCAGCGCAAGTCACATTTGTCATAAGAGACCTATGCCCTAGCCTCAAAAGGCGAACTGGGTCATTAGATCCAACTCTCAAAAATTTAAACGAAGATGCAGGAGAAACCATGCCAATCAGTAGCAGGATAGTAACAAGTGACACAGAGTCACTATTGAAAACAACTAACATAACAATAGGCTAGTGGATTTTAATGCCATAGTGAAATGTAATCTCAGTTACTTTCTATGACCTGATTTATGTTCTGTGTTGACTTTAAGTGAATTTGTTTAGCTTCATAGGGTTTATTTTCCAAACTAATATACAAAGAAACCTATTTGTCATCTTACAAAAATTTCCTCAGTGGGATAGATTTAAAGAGAAGTACAAATTCTTTGTCAATTATGTAAAACTGCAAGACAAGTAGAATACTTCATAGTTTCATGTCTCAGTGTTGTCAGACATAAAATACGAAACTGAATTCTAAATAATTTCTATTATCTATAAGTGATGGTGACAACCTTGTCAACAGCCCTCACTCTTTCTTTTTAGATTTTGAAACTGATCAAAACATAGTCATTGAGCCAAAATGATTCCTCATTATTTAACGATTTTTCAATTTTTAAATGAGATTTACTAAGAGATCTCTTGATTAATTCAAGAGTATAGTACTTACCATTTATATCACTTTACATCTAAGAACTAAAGATCTATTTATGAGCAGAATTAGAAAGTCAAAGGGTATGTTTTCTGAAAGGAGAAAAGTCTAGCAAATGTGTCCCTGATCTTTCTGAATTCAAGGTTTTAGGCTCACATTTAACAATCGATATATATAAAAGGCTAATATGCTAAGTGTCCGACTGTCCTACCAGTTGCTATGATGCACACTGACTACCAGGGAGCAGATGCTCAACACAGGAGCTGCCATGACGTGCACTGGCCATTTACAGAGAAACGGTACTGTGGACCTGGTGCCCACAAAGCAACACTAGGCTTCCCCCAAGTGGGACACAGGCCCTGCCACCACCCCAGAGCAATAGCCCACCAAATCGAAGCTGACACTGCTGAGAGCCCACGGCACAAAATGCGGCCCACAGCCCAGCCCAGCCTGGAAACAGTGGCTGTGGGCGCCGGGTAATGACATCACATAGCAACACCTGGCTTCCTCTCCCTAGCGACAACTTGCCTCCTTGCAGTTGCTTCAGCCCAGGAACACGACTTGCCTTATAACCAGGTGGAAACATTTCACACTTAAACCAAGTCTGTGAAGCGTTTTTCATGCCTCATCTCATTTGATCCTCACAGAAGTCCTGGAGTAGGTATATAGGAGACTTGGTGGAATCCTATTTTTTTTTCATTAGCCAAAAAATGGAGATTTAGAAAGTTTAGAAACTTGACCCAACTGAAAAGAAGTAAGAAATGGTGGACCTTGAAAATGACTTCAGGTTTTCTCACTGCGCAGAATATAGTCAAACACTGCTGCAGTTAAATATTTCACCCTTTGTTCTTCCTGTATGATCTACATTAATAATCTGCTTCGTGTTGATATTTGCTGCTGTATTGCTGACAATTACCTGAAAGAGAAGGTGGGGTGCTTCACTGGGCTGGAAAAAGTTTAGCTACATCAGAAAGCAGGTCTAATTAAGGAAGCTTATCTATATATATAAAGCTCTCGCTGGCGCCAGTCACACACGTGTGTTTCCATCTGTCATTGTCTATCGTGAATTTGGTTGACACTTCTATTATAGAGAAAGGGAGAATAGCGATATTAAAATATTTCTTCTAATTAATTTCCTTTCAATGAGCATGAATTCGTGCACCAGGCCTCTAGTTTATATTATAATTTTGGCTAGATAAAACCTGCCCTCAAAAGGTTCATGATTTTATAAGCCAGGCCATTTTGATCCTATACTTTTATTTTAATACATATGGGAAATACTGAGTATTAAATGGTTTTATAACAATTTAGTGTTTCTATCTGTAATAGGATGTCTTCAGGATACTGAGTTTTGACAGATTCAACTGTGATTATAAAGCATATTTCACTATATGTATAATAAAATATCTAATTGAAATATGACTTGAAGTGTTTAGAGAGACCATAGAAACTAAAGCTCAATCAAAGCAACTATCCAAACAATTGCAGAATTTTTTCCCCCTGTATCATGGGGAGCATAAAATGCACTGCTAAAAGCTTGAATTTCAGAACAGATGAACCATGTTTTAAAGCCTGACTTGGCACTTACCCTCTTTAAGACTTCATTTCTGCAGCCATGAACTAGAGATAATAGTAGTCCCTAACCCACCTAAATATTTGTTACTGTGAGAAGTAAATGAGGTGATACAGATACATTTCTTAGCACATAGAAGGTACAAAATAAATGGTAGATATAGATAATTGTGTATAAAATATTGAATAAGAACATAAAGAGTTAATAATTGAAAAAATAGAAAACAGGAAATAATTAAGATTATTTTTAGAGTACAAAACATGCTGGTAGTCCTAAAGTTCAAGTAAAGTATTTATCGTTATTCCTTTTGATGTTTAAAATTGTACTCTCTTAAAACTGCTTTAGGGCAAAAGTACATGAACTGAAAACAATTGCTAAAAATATGTCAAACCTGAAATAGAAATATATCTTCAGCCCTGATAAGGTCCAAAGCTGAAATAACTAAGACGATGTTTCTCAATTCCAAGATGAATCAATAAGTTATGATTTGGTAACTTATGTACAAATCACTATTTAGAAAATATTATCAATTAGATATTTAGAAGAGATAAAGGAAATGTGAATCCCAGTACACAATAGGTAGAAAAATGAAGCAATTTGCTTAATCCTTGATCTTCCATTTAAAATAATGTGTCAATAGACATCCATATGATGAGGTTGCTTTATATCTGGAGAGCCACAGAACATGAAGGCCAGCTAAAGTGACTAGTGGTAAAGGGCTTATTAAAACAGTCGTACCCCCCTCCTCAAGCGAAGTAACTGGTTTTAAGGAGAAAGCTTTTGTACTTTTTACACTTGAATCACCTTGAACTATTTTCTGGCTGGGTAATCAGAAAAAGAAAACACCTTAAGACAGTAGAGTGTAGGTGATCACCTGCTTTGATGGCACAAGCCTGAGGTGCAGTGGCCACTCGACTGCCCAGTGGTCTCTAGCATTTCTGAGATTCAGTTTCCTTCTCATCTGAAGCCCTGAGAGGCTGGGCAAGAAGTAGTGGTTTTCAAAGTGGCTTTACTTGACCCTTTACTTAAAATGAAACCTTAAGGAGAAGTCAATGAAATAAAACAAAAATCAATGTAAATACTCTTTTTGAAACAAAGTGTGTGCAACCATAGTGCTACTTACATTCCCCTCATGCACAGCGTGGCTTCTCGTCCCTTCTTCCAACGCCTAAAGTTTCTCAGTACAAAAGCATAGAATTGTTTGCAGAGAATGGTTTGCAAACACTGTACCAGGTGACCTTTGCTGTTCTTCTGAGCATTGTTGTTGACCTTTCTGAAGAATTTACATAGGCCACTTACAAAATAAAAACATAGTCATCAGCACATTTAAAACTCAAAATATTTAGAATTAAAAAGGGAATGCCTTTTTATCTTGCCAGTTAGCAAAAATTACCATGAATGATATTACAAAAGCTGAGACACAGGTGCTCTCATTCACTATTGGTGGGAATGTAAACTCATCTAACCTTTTTGAAACGTAGTTAATAATACATACCAAAAGCTTTTAAGGCATGTACCTTTTGACTGCAAAATTCCTCTTCTAGTAATTTGCCGGGGTCCAACCCCAGCGGGTCCAGGGGTCCCCAAAGGTGTGGACGGAGTCGGCAAAGAAGGAATGACATGGAGACAGCGTTCAGTTGATCAGCAGCCTAGCCAGGATCTCTAGCCAGGATCTCCAGCCAAGTTCTGGTCTGGATCTCCAGAGAGGTTCTGCTTCAGATCTCCAGGGAAGTTCTGGTTAGGATCAGGTTCAGTCCAGGATCTTTTGCCATGTTCTCTCCAGCAAAGTTCTTCTGTCTCTAGAGAACGTTCTGTGTAGGTTCTGTGCCTAGGCTCTGTCTCTCTTGGTCCTGTCTTCCAAGCCCTGTCTCCTAAGTTCTGTCTTATAAGTTCTGTGTTCTTCTGTCTTCTGAAGTCTGTGTTCTAAGTTCTGTGTTCTGAGTTCTGTGTCTTTCTGTCTTGTTACAACTGTATTTATACCAGTTGATTCAATCCTATCAATCTCTATTACAAAGGTTAGGGCGTTTCTTATCTCCATTCCAGGGAGAAAAGATTATGTAGTTTAAGCATGATTGTTCATAGTTAAAGGGATTAATTAGTTAAAAGGTTTTATTCCCTCCCTAACTTCAGGGGAAAATCCCTACCTGGGGAAACAACCTTTCTCGGAGAGGTGACCTTGGTTAAAACACAGCGCCAAGAAGGTGAGCAAACATATTAAGAACAGTATTCCATATATGCCAGGTCCCTTGAAACAGCAAGCATGGACCGGCTCCCGGCAGTAATTTAAATCCAACAAAGTAGATGGTAAAGAATGATGTACAGTTTCCTTAATTGAGTTATTTATGATGAGAAAAACTTGAAACAATCTTAGTTAAAACATTATTACAGGGCCGAAACTGGTTTGGCTCAGTGGATAGAGCGTCGGCTTGCGGACTGAAAGGTCCCAGGTTCGATTCCAGTCAAGGGCATATACTTGGGTTGCGGGCACATCCCCAGTAGGAGATGTGCAGGAGGCAGCTGATCGATGTTTCTCTCTCATTGATTTTCTAACTCTCTATCTCTCTCCCTTCCTCTCTGTAAAAAATCAATAAAATATATTTAAAAAAAATTATTACAGGATTTAAGTACAATTTAAACACATCATAAAGACATTTTTTTAATTAGAAAATTTGAAGAAGTTTCAAAAAAGTAATAAATAGAGGGACTATGAAATCTCCCGATTCTTGCTGGATGCTACTGGAAAAAGACAATGAAAGGCACAAGGTGATGAATCACTAATTTAAGGTGCTGTGTGAAAGCAAGAGTGGCTCTTAAGTAGCATATAAATAGACTCTCATCTCCAATAGCTAGAGGTCAAAAAAATAGGTAAGGAGAAGGCCCAGGACCTAATCATAATGGCAGAAAAACTCCAGAGAATACTAATCCTTAACTCTAGCAAGAATGCTATGCTCAAAACCCTACTTGCAAAGGTGTTTGGCCCTGAGACTTGGGGTGGAGACAGCTGAATCAATGTACTTGGAAATCTCGAATCTCCAGCCTCCCTTTGGAGATTCAACCTGTAGAAATAAACCATGTTTTCCAGTTAAAGCCTAATATTTCTCCCCTGATTTTTATTTTAAATATATTTTTATTGATTTCAGAGAGGAAGGGAGAGGGAGAGGGAGATAGAAACATCAATGATGAGAGAGAATCATTGATAGGCTGCCTCCTGCATACCTCTTACTGGGGATCAAGCTCACAACCCGGGTATGTGCCCTAACTGGGGATGGAACTGTGACCTCCTGGTTCATAGGTCATGCTCAACCACCGAGCCATGCTGGCTGGACTCTCCTGCTTTAACACAATGCAGAGGCCTCTAGCTCACAAGACAATACACACCCTTTCAGTATTTATCCCCACCGTTCCTACTATCCATCAGAAAAATAACTAGGGTCAAGTTACAACATTGCCCTGTCAGTGATATACTGGCACTAAATAGAGGATGCTTCAAGGCCAGCCAATGTGTACCAGCAGGAACCTGGAGAATGTGTATGGGAATGGATTATGAGGCTGTTGAATCAAAGTGGGGAGGTGAAAGGACTTTGGACAAGAGAGAGTTCATCAATTTGGGAGCACTAAAATATGTTACCCTGTTGCGGGCCTTAGTGCTAATCTGCTAACATTCTTGGAAGTTTGAAAGAGTGGCAGCCCTCAATAAATAAATTAGAAGTGCTAAAACTATGCAGTGGACAATAGAGCAAGAGAGCAAGTGTTTGGAAAAAAGGTGGGTATGCTGGAAAAGGTAACCATGTAAGGCTGGAAAATCTTGGCTCACTGTGGGATAACCTGGAGGAGACTCCACCTACCAAACTGATAAGAGATGCTTTATTGAGGGGGGAGGAGGGCGCAGGCTGCAGCACTCTTAAGTAGTTCAGTTAATGTCTCTTGTAGGGCAAGAGTGACATAGGAGATGATGTTACAGTGTTACAGAATTGGGTTTCCTGGTAGGAATGGGGATGATGGTTTTAATAATAATAATAATAATAATAATAATAATAATAATAATAGATGATGGTTCCTGACCAGATGGCAGAACTTAAACTTTAGAAGCGGTGTAAGTGTAATCGTCATAATTGACAACAAGGTCTGAAGGGCAGTCAGGGGTATCTGGGCTACAGAGAACCATGGAGATATTATAGAACACTATATTCTGAGGTGCAAGATAAATGGGCAGCCAATAAGAGTATTGTTCCATTTATAAAATTTATATGCCTAAAGAAATCAAAGATTTATTAGATAGACACCCCAAATAAAATACTATGATAACCCTTGTGCAACTCTTGGACTTAATCCTCGTTTTATATCCTGAATCACTGAATGAAGGAAAAGCTGGATCCTCATGGGGGAGCATGTTTTTATACCATAGCATGTGTATATTATAACCCCCCTAAAACAGCCATTTATACAAGAAAGGGAATAGTACTCAGATATTTTGAGGACTGTGGACATGAGGCTTAGGTTGATACTTTGGGATCCAAAATATCTCCAAGACTCTCTCTCTCTCTTAGAGAGAAAAGTATATGTGGATTAGATTAAAAATGGAACCCTGGCCCAGCTCTGTCTCATTGGATCTCCATATCCATCTGATAGTTATTTTTCCAGTCCCCACATATGTATATAATTGGAATGGGTACACTTGATACTTGGCAGAATGCCACCGTTGGTTCCTTGTCCTGAAGGGTAAAAGCTAACATAGTAGGGAAGGCTAAATGGAAGCTTTGAAACGGACTTACCTCCCACCTCTGCCCCTCCCCACAGCCAAAATAATGCATTAAAAAAAATCATATCCCAAGAGGAACATTAGAGTGAAGACTGTGGATCAACAACTGCAGTGCCCCCTTGAAGCAGGTTATTCATCAGAATCTACATTTTAATAAAATGGCCAGGTGAGTCCTGTGCACATTCAAGTTGAGGGGACACTATCTTTACAATCTATTTCATGCCTTGGTTCATTGAAAGGCTTAGATTATTCTAATTGGCTCACTGAGAGTAGGCTCAGAGCATCCTGATTGGTTAGCAGGCCACCCTGTTCTGTTTGAGCTTTGCATCCTAACTCCCTGTAAACAGAAACTTCTCGATTTTATTTACACATTCCATTTACCTGGAAAGTTTCTTTAAAATATTTGTATTTGGACCCTACCCAGGTCCTTTTAGATAAAAATCTGTTGGGCGAAGGCAGAAGTTTTATGAGCCCTCCATGTGTCTAAAGGGCAGCCAGGGTTGACAATGTAGATGAACAAAGTGAAGAGAGGCAAACAGATGCCAACTGACAGAGATTGTTTTTTAGCAACCTGCGCTATTGTGGAAAGCTGTGGTCTTTGGTGTCATCAGTACCAAATCTGCAGAGTGGTGGTGAAAGGGAGTGAAGCTGGAAATGTGGTTTATCTAGCTAGTGTTTGGAGATTGAAGGAGTTAGTTTAACTTAATTTCCAGCAAAGGGATTCTATTCCAAAGGACTCAGAGCCAGATTTAAAAGCCCAAACAATCAAGTGACTGAATTTTGTTTTGTAAATGAAAGGCAGGCAGGTTGAGAGGACTGTTGCCATTTAAGTCGGGCCTTCCAAGAAGGGTTGAGTGTAAGTAAAACAATCAGATGACTTTTTTTCTGGAAATAATCACCACTTAACTAATTTTAGTCCCAAAGATTAAAATTTCAAAGTCCTTTAATATTTATTAGATAATTTGGAAAACTAATTCCAATTTAATTACAAATTATGAACTAAAATTGATGCATCATTATATCTCAAGCTGTGAGATTTCAACACCATTGCATTCTTTGTAATAAGCTTGAAACTTTGGTGTTGGCTGTCGCCTCAGTTTATGTTTGCTTTGGTTTCTGTTAACACTAAGGCTTTGTAAAATGTCTAAAGTGTTCTGTTGTTTTTAATGGAAAAATCTGTTTGATTTTAGCTATAGCAAGGTTAAGAATTTACAATGTTAAGATTGATACTAATATCAATATGATATCCTTTAAATGTATCCAACCCAGTTATTAATTTTATTTTGTATGTACTCCTTAAAAAGATAAGGAATAGTTTTCAATAATACCAGACACACACACACAAACACACACACACTCAATTATCAATATGCTATTATTTTAAACTAGAGGCCCATTGCAGGAAGGTTCCTACAAGAATAGGGCTTCCTCAGGCCTATTCCTGCAAAAATAGGGCTTTCTACAGCCCTTCTCCGCTGCCTTGTTCCCTCCCCTGTCCGCTGCCTCGGCTCCCTCCCTTCTCCTCCGCTTCACTCCCTTCTGCAGCACTTGGCTTCCTTCTCTGCCATCTTCAGTCTTCACTCCACTCCACGCCTGTGTATGCAAATTAACCACCATCTTAGTTGGGTTAATTTGCATACTCACTCTGATTAGCTGGTGGGTGTAGCAGAGGGATGGTCAATTTGCATGTTTCTCTTTTATTAGTGTAGATACCCAACTATAGTTTACAACTCACAAACTTAGTTTATCTTTTCCTATCCTTTTGTTTGGCATTTTTTAAAAGAACAAAATATATACTTAACTTGTAAACTTTCTCTTTTTCATATTTCATAAATGTAAAGCATCCTTATTAGCAAATCATGTCTAATTTATGCATGTTATTTTCTTGGATTACCATAGAAATGAAAATCCTTACCTCTTCCCTCCTCTACTCCCCTAAGTCTGTTCTGGCTGCTATAACAAAATACCCTAGACTGGGTGGTTTATAAACAACAGACATTTATTTCTCACAGTTCTGATGGGTAGAAAGTCCTTACCTGGTGCAAGGGGCAAATAATCTCTCTGTGACCTTCCCTTTTTAAATATAAGGATCCTGATGACCCAACCATTGCTCTCATGATCTGATTGTTTCCCAAAGTCCCTACTTCTTCATGCCATCACACTGGGGACTAGATTCCAGTATATGAAATTGGGGGGACAAAAACATTAAGTCTATGGCATCCTCTTATTTTAAACTTTATATCCATGAAATGTTGCATTTAGTCTGTACTAGTATACTAGTAACACATTGAACCTTTCAAAAACTTGCAAGGAAATTCAGAAATCATCTATATGTATAAAGAGCCAGGGTCCCTAACAAAGGAAGGCTCCAGCTAACACCAGAAGTCAGTGCTGGGTTGCCGTGGTGATCCAGCACTGACTGCCACTGGTGCCGGGCAGCAACCCAGCACTGACTGCAGAAGGCATTGTGGATCACGCCCAGAGAGAGGCCTGCAGAGAGAGAGGCAGGGTCTGATCTGATGCCTCAGTGGTAGCTGTTGATCAGCTGTTGCCTCTCTCTTTCTCTCCAGGCTTCACCAGCAGCCTCGCCTCTGTTTCTCTCTGGGCCTCCGTGGGGCTGTTGATCAGCCCCGCCTCTTTGATTAGGCCCAGAGATAGGCCCAGAGACCCTGACTGGCATAGAAACCGACCAATCAGAACCAAATCTGGGTGAACTACAAAGGCAGAACCTAAGGTGGGATCTGAGGAGGAGTTTTAAGGGCAACAGCTGTTTGGTGAAAGGTGTAAGAAAGCAGTTCATTATTTTAATGACCGCCTTGGCAGTATAGTGCGTATGGCTGGCTATCAGTCCAGATATAGGGATTATGTGTTTTTGTCTGCCAAGAGCATCTCCTCCTGCTGAAAAAGGCTTCCCCCACCCCATTTAAGCAATCGTATCCTATATATTCTTTCTATATAGGGTAATATGCTAATTAGACCGGGTCAACCGGCCATCTTCTGGACGTCTGACTTCCTTCTGGACAAAGCCATGGTGGTGGGGGCCAAGGTGGAGGCAGTTAGGGGTGATCATGCCAGCAGGGGAGGGCAGTTGGGGGCAACCAGGCCAGCAGGGGAGGGCAGTTGGGGGTGATGAGGCAAGCAGAGGCAGTTAGGGGCAATCAGGGTGGCAGGGGAGGGCAGTTGGGAGCACAATCAGGCCAGCAGGGGAGGGCAGTTAGGGGTAATCAGGCAGGCAGGCAGAGAGGTTAGGGGTGATCAGGCAGGCAGGCAGAGGGGTTGGGGCAATCAGGCAGGCAGGCAGGTGAGCGGTTAGGAGCCAGCAGTCCCAGATTGCGAGAGGGATGTCCGACTGTTGTTTTAGGCCCGGTCCCACAGTCTGACATTCCCCCAAGGGGTCCCCGATTGGAGAGGGTGCAGGCTGGGCTGAGGGAACCTCTTCCCCCTGCCCCCCATGCCCGAATTTCATGCACCGGGCCACTAGTTATTAATAAAAGGGTTCCTCATGCAGACTAGATGTGTGCATTCCCTTCACTGGGAATGAGCCTTAGAAATCATGAATAAGATTTTAATGTGGAATATATTCCTTTCAACCCCCCCCAAAAATTGTTCAAGTTTATGGTCAATGATTAAAAAGTATATATTGCTCATTTACTTATAAATTATCTGCCCATGTTTACAAATAACTTACTGATTTTGGCCAATAGTTGCACATGTTACACTTGATATTAACTATGGTTAAATCAAATAAAGAGTTTTATTTTTACTTTCTAAAGGACCTTCAAAATTCATCCTGATTCTCCTTTAAAATTAGCAGGGAATGAAATTAGCTGCCTAAGATTTTTGTCCTGTTCTTATGTTGAAAAAAAATATTCTCCTTCTTTATTACATTTTTTTTTTCTGTAGAAGTATGCAGAGAAATGTCACTTCCAGCTACTTACAGTTGCATCAAATTTTCCAAATCATCATATAGAACTTAGTTGAATATTGCATTATTCACATTTTATTACTTTGAATGTGTCATTTTCACTTCTATAGGTAAAATAAGTGTCAACCTGTGTTCCTTGTTTATGACAATATTTTACGAAGATGGGAAAAGGACAAAAAGACTGTCCTGATTTACCAGGATTTTTTTGGTAGATTTTTCAGGATTAGAACCCATAACTCTAAGCCTAGAAAATCTTTGGATTAAGCAACTGTAAAAATAAATTTGACCTTTAGTTTTATAAACAATACCATGGGCATTAAAAAATCTTCTAGATTGTGGGAAAATGATAAAATCTGTGAGTGAAATGGCAAAATTGATCAGCTAATCCAACTGAACTGAAATTATCCAAGACAAACTAATGTGATCAGAATAATTTGGGCCTCAATCAAAATTGTTGGGGCCTTTTAGAAGAAGAATTTCATGGGTCTCTAAGATGATTTTGGTTTATAACTCTATTTTAGATGAACAATTATATGCTTTAAAAATAAACAGCTGTACAAACTAAAATTGAAGATCTGTATACTTCTATGTCTAAATACTTGATTCCTTTCTGTATTTCTTTATTTTAATGCTAGTTTTTAATCTATCGCATCCCTTTGTTTGTTTCAAAGTTATCCCCATGAGACCAGTGAAGTAAACATCAAAATGTGTTTTTCATTTTCCCCAACTACAATCTTCATTGTTTTCCTTCTTACATTTTAATTTTAGTCCTCAGAAAAGGAACAATAATACCAGATGACACAAGTTTGGAACCATTCTCTGCCTCTTTATCTAAAGTCAGGTGATTGGCGACAAAATCACTCATGCCAAAGATGAATTGGAGTCCCACAGGTGGGGCAGCCCCAGGCAACTTCATAAAGCAAGTGAAGTAGGCCTTGATTCTGTCCTACATTTTATACCAGCACCTCTTTCTTCCTTAGCCTCATCTAGGCCCAATCCTGCAAACATTTTTTTTTTTAAGAATTCTAAAGTATTCACTGAAGATGCTGATAATTAAGATGCTAGCTACTACGCAGGGTTGCTTGTTAATGGAATCTATTCAGTCTGTACTGTCTTAGACTCCTGGATTGCATCCTGAATCACCTATATGTGGGAGCACACCAGCATCCTCCAATTATGAAACACAGTGTCTCACTTCCCTCACAGAGCCAATGCCATAGTAAAGCCATCTGTGAATGAAGACTCCCCACCACAGGTGAAAGGTGCTAGAAATTTTGAGCTTCCTATGCTTTATGGGTTTCTCCATAGTGATTTAAATAACTATGAAACCTTTTAATTTGTTGCCTAGATAGTGGAATGGGAAAGTTTTGGTGATGAAAGCTAGATGGACTTACAGGTCTTACACACTATAGAGCTAAAATAGCTCAAATTTATATAATTAATATGACATAAATGATAAATTCCCTTGTTGCTTACTGCACCTCTCATTACAAGTTGTATTACTACAGTCTAAAGCATGGTCATATCTGAGTCCAGTCTTGTCGTTGCCTGATATTTTAGTATTCAAGTGTTTAATACTGAAAGATTATTAAGGATGAAGATGCATTGATGTAAGATGATAAAAACTCTTGGTCAATTTCACTATAATATCAAAATCTAATCACATAAGCTCAGATTATTTTCTTTTCTGCTCTTACAGATGTGTAGCAATGGAATTAAACTGATAAATAAATGAGTTACAGACCTGACATGTAGGTATTACTCAGACCTATCACTATTGGATTGGCTGTTATGAGGAAATGTTCAGATCTAACAGAGAAGACGAGGACAAGCAGAATCCCAGACTTCAGTCCTGGTATAAATTAACAGCATGTCTGATTCAGGCTGGGAAAAAGCACCTTAAAAACCCAGCTCTGGACATGGCTGGTTGAGAATACACAATGGGCTACATCTATAAATAGGCATCCAATCCAAGAAAGGGGAAGAAACAGGTACATCCTGCATTTCTTGGGCCTGAAATGGAATTTGGTTGCCAAAGGACCAAAAGAGCTATGTGTTGCAGACTCATCTATTCTTTGATTGCAGAGCATAATCTCCACAGTGCATGCTAGGGAGGCCCTATAGCTGTGGTGGAAACTTCAAATGATTCTGAATGACTTCCTAATTAATTATGTCCTGGTTGCAGTCTCCTTGATTGTCTGTGGCCACCTTGTCTGTGCTAGGCAGTAGGGATCCCAATAAGAAGCAGAGGGGGCTGTGCGTTGTGAATGGAGGGAGACAGTATAATGTGCTGCTTAAAAAGCTTGGGGACAGACTTCCAGGTTCAATTCTGACACCATTCCTTGGCTAGTTTTGGGATTTTAGGCACATTACTTTGTCTATTAAAAGCTTCAGTTGTCTCATCTATGTAATGGGGGTACTAACAGCATGGGCCTTACAATGTTGTTTTGAAAATTAAATAAGCATTTCCACATGTGAGCAGTTAACTCACTGCCAGACAGCTCTTTGTATGTTAAACTCTCGGGCTTCTGGAATTCTATCAGTAAAATAAATCACTGCCAGTAAATAGATGACAAATCTTACAATTTACCACCTCTTTTCTTCTCATGTAGTAGTATAATTCTCTATAATAAAATGAAATGGCAAAGATGTAATCAGCGATAGTTAGGTCGTAAAGGGCCAATTATTCTCAAACATAACGTTAGTATGTCTGAATAATTGGTTTTTGAAGAGAAAAGACTATTTTTTTCAAACTAAAAGAGAAAATTTATTTAGAAAGTCACAGAGGTAGACGAAGTCAGTTGTAGAAGATATGGGTTTAAGGAACAAGTTGGGTAGAACTAATGGCTGACAATTTGGTGTTGACACATAATAAGTTTTGGATTAATCTGAAAAAGACAAGATGGAAAATGTGGGCAGAGTAAGAACAGGTGACTGGGTAGGAGGGGCACTTCTCCGAACAATGTGATTCCTTGGATCTGTTTCAGCTCTAAAGATGAAAAGCCCCTACAACTTCTGTAAATCTACTTTCTGGCTCTCTTGAACTCCTTATTTCTATATTATAGACTAGAGGCCCGGTGCACAAAATTCATGCACAGGTGGGGTCCCCAGGCCTGGCTGGTGACCAGGTCCTATTGGGGAAGTCTCACCCAGTCCCAATTGGGCTGGGCTGGCCAGGGGGAGTAATTGGGGGAGGGGGGGGACCGCAGGAGGTTTGCTGGCCAGGGGGAAGGACCAGGGGAGGTTGGCTGTGGGAGTGCACTGAACACCAGGGAGCAGTTCCTGCATTGAGCATCTGCCCCTTGGTAGTCAGTGCACGACATAGTGACTGGTCGACCAGTCATTCTGGTTGTCCCGCTTGTTCCAGTTGTTTGGTCAGAATGGTCGCTTAGGCTTTTATATATATATAGATAAGTTGGTAAGGCCAAAGCAATGACCATAGGAAGCAATTGCACTGAGCCCAGATGCTACCACCAGTTTGGTGGAGGGAACCTGGAGCACTTCTTACAACCCTTCTTCTGCATTCAACCGTGACTTGGGTGACACACTCATGATTTACCAGTGATGTTTGCTGGGTAGAGAAGAGCAGATGTCTACAAATATATCAGGAAAATGGCATCTTTGGTATCATTTGAATGGTAGCTTCTCCATTTATTTATGAGGTGCTTGTTACTTTGAGTGAAATATTGAAGATAGCTACCCTTGTGATAACTCATCTAGAACACTGGAGTGATTACCATACATTTCTTCCTTGATTATGAGAATGATTAGACTAACAAGGGTACTAAGCACAGAGCTTGGTGAATACTGGTTTCTCAGCTCCTGCTAGGTCCATCAAACCACACAAAGGAGTTTACAGGTTCACAAGGAGCCTTCCAATATGAGCATTGTTGGCTGGCTCAGACAGTGGTCCAGCCAAGAGTTAGTTCTGTGGCCAAGAGGGACTTGGGGAATAAGTAGTAAGAGCAGTGGGATGTGCTGTGGCAGTATTCGTCCCTTTACAAACTTGCCACTTGGATGGCAAGAAAAAAATATTAGCAGTACCGGAATAGGATGGCCATCTCTTAAACTGGCATCCATTTTTCTTTTCAGAATGACCATAAAAGCCCTTTAGTGACAATGATGAGTTAGGATGAATCATATAACATGACAATAGAACTTATTTACCAGAATGTCTCTCAGGGTGACTATAACTAGGAAGTTTTAATGAATAGTGAGACCATTGTCCATACCCTTGACATGTTCCAATGGGAATAGATTGTCCTTGAAGTACAGATGTGATTAAGTGCACTGGACGCTGCAGGTAGGGGGATCATGGAAGAGTGAGGAGTGCAGAATTGCTCAGCTCATTGGACAAACATGATGTGAGAAAAAGACAAGGAGTAGGTCAGCAAGTGGTTTTATAAAAGAGGGGGAAAGTGACAGAACATGTCTGAGGCTATCTGAGAAAGGAGATAACACTACATTTTAATATCTCTCTACCCACAATCTCCCAAAAATAACAAAGGGAGAGTATTTGGCCAAATGCAGTCATTCAAAATTCTTTGCCATTACCCAAAATGCCCTGGTCCTCTGAAATGCTTTCCCTCCCTTTTCATCCCTGGCACACTTCCATTCATCCTTTCTGACTCACTGGCCTTTTGAAACCTCTGTGAACCACACTACTCTCCATTATGTTTGGCTGTTCCCTCTTCTGTACTTTGTGGGCGTCAATGCAATGTATGTCTGAATGTCTCCCCAGATGAACTGTGAGGGCCTTAGGGGCAGAGATGGAACCGTATTCATTTTTATACCACCTCCCTTCACCAGCACCATGCATGGCATTCATGATTAAACACAGTGCTCCACATGGAATTATTTAAATGATGAGAAATTATTTAAAAAATCCATACTGTTTAATGACTGCCAAATTCACTAAATCTTTTAATTCACTAAATCTTTTTCAATTTGAATTATACCTTGGCTTTCTCTCTCTCTCTCTCTCTCTCTCTCTCTCTCTCTCTCTCTCTCTCTCTCTCTCTCTCCTCCCTCCCTCCCTCCCTCCCTCTCTCCCTCTTTCTTCCTAGCCTTTTGGAAGAACTTATTTGGAGAGAAGAAAAGGTCTTCCTTCCTTCCTTCCTTCCTTCCTTCCTTCCTTCCTTCCTTCCCTCATTCCTCTTTCCTTCTATCCTTCCTTTTTAAACTCAAACGGTATTTCAGTTTTTACAATGTGCCAGGCATAGCAAATGCCCTGGCCATAAGAAAGATAATACTTTAGTTAGAAAAAAAAGTAAGCACCCAAATTAGAGTTCTCTGCTGGAGGCAAGCTATAATCAGCTGTTTGAGCACATAGGAGAGGCCCTTCCTTTCTTCTCTGTAGCTGTTATATTTCTGCCCAGGTGCATCAAACATTTTGTGGCACTGGGTAGTACATACCCCAATAAAATAAAGCACCCATTTTGATTCCTAATTGCACTGCAATTTGATTGCCACAGCCTCCTAGCTGGTTTCACATGTCTTTAGGCCTGTCCCTTCATTCAGTCCTACACAAAAGGTGTGAGTCATCCCCTGGAAGTTGTTTTGATCATCTCTCTCCTTCTCTGAACCCTGCAGGATCTCTGAGTTTCTGCTTACGTCAAATCAAAACTGATCATGAGTCACTCTTTATCTAACTGTCCTCCACTTTCATCATAGCCTGATTGTTCTCCCTGCTTAATTCAAGCTGTCTGGCTCCTCATTCAGAGCACACACACGCTGTCTCTCTCCTCCAGGGCATTCGCAGCGCCTTCTGCCCACCTGGCATGTTTCCACTCCTCTCTGCTTTGCCAGTCCCCTTGCTGCTGGCCTCAGAGCCCAGCACAGTCCTCGCCTCTCGCTGGAAGGCTTTCTTGCTTTGTCCATGTTTATCTCAGTCATTCCAGCAAATCTCTCCCCACTATCTGCTTCCTCTTTACATGCTACTGCTCAGCACTTTTATTCACTCATGTATTCATTTATTTAGATATGCATTGCTTTTGTAAAAGACTGGAGATGAAGCTGCAAATAGGTAATCCATGCCCCACCCCCCAGGGGCTTTTCTTCTAGTGCAGGAGACAAACACAAAAACATTATCAAGAAACAATACTGATTATTCTGAAGGAAAGGATGCAAAGAAGTTTTTACAGGGCACTTAATTTAGTTGAGCAGTGTTGAGAAGGCTTTTTTGAAAAATATAAATAGGATTTCATCTGTTGAAGCGTTGGGGACAATGTTTCAGACTCGTAAATAGCAGATGCAAAGTGCCTGATGTGGGAACAGGCTTGGAATAGTCATGGAATTGTGAGAAGTCTGGGTGATTGCAACTCAGGCCACTGGTGTACGCCTCTCATAATGCCTTGTCATGAGCTCACAGGCCCCATATCACAGACAATTTCAAAGTCCACCTAATGTTTTCAGTAACCAGATCCATGTTTTCAAACTTCCCTAAGGATAAGAGTCACCTGGGATACTTGCTGAAATCCAGCTTCCCAGGCTCTTTCTTTGGATATTCTGATTCAAAAATACTGGGATGGGGCCCTGGGATTCGTATTTTTAAAGCCTTAAACAACACTCCAGGTGTTTTTATCATCAAAATTGTTTGGGATTTATCGATTTTTACAATGTTTGGGTAACTCTAAAATGATCAGGAAATGAACAAATGGCAAGCTGTAACATAATAGAATTTCTCAAATCTCCACATGGTTTATCTTTGTTAAAAGCAAACATTTCTGGTTGTGGATAGTAACCTGTCTTTGGATGTTGATTACACAAATCTTTGCTTACTCTCCAGTTTGACCATAGATTAGTGAACTCCAACCCTAGATTCTCATCAGAATCCTCCCTCCACTCCAAGACTCTGTTATAGCCTGGGCATCTGCTGCTTTTCAAAGCTTCCCAGCTGGCCCTGAGCCGAGGCAGAGTTATCAACCACTGCTTTGGGATGTTTGTGGAAGTAGGCAGCATGCTAGTAGGCAGCATGCTAGTAGGCAGCATGTTGTCCTTTCTTCGCCTCTCCTTTAGTGTTTACTACCAGTTCTGCAGAAAGTGTAGGTTCAGGAATCTGGTTGAGCAACAGATCCACCCACACTTCCTGCTGTCGACCACATACTTGTAAAATGCATGGGATCAATTATTATTCTCCTCTGCACTCTAAGGACTGTCCCCAGGAACATAGTGCATTACCCATCTGTCACTGATAGAAGCAATGTGCCACCCAATGGCAGCGATCTGAATACCTAAACTTCCAATCCTTTTTTTTTTTTTAGTATGTTTTTACTGATTTCAGAGATAGGAAGGGAGAGCCAGAAACACCAATGATGAGAGAGAACCATCGATTGACTGCCTTCTGCAAGCCCCCTACCAGGGATTGAGCCCATAACCTGAGCATATGCCCAGGAATCAAACCGTGACCTCCTTGTTCATGGGTCAGTGCTCAATCACTGAGCCACACCAGCTGGGCAAGCTTCCCATTCTCTACTGGGGAATCATATACAAGCGATTGCATATCTCAACCATGTTTTTTATTTTTTAAGGTAAGGAGTTATTTTAGTTCCTATAATACAAATGACAAGAGGTTAATGGTTCATGATAAAGCCTTGAACAAAAGATACAATGCATTGGCTCTATTTTATAAAATACAAAACTTAGAATGAGGAAGGAAGAAATATATCATCTGTCAGTTCATGGCTGGGAATGATCCTATTAATTGTAACAGGTTAGGGTGGTAAGACCTAGTACTGAAGTCAATGAACTGCCATCACCAGGAAAAATGTCAGATCAACAGGAAGAACATGGTACCCTCAGAGACATACAATAATTACAATGACAAAGCAAGTGAGGACAATTGGTGTTTAACAAATAGGAAGAGGAAAGCTATGGGAAACTATGGGGCAGTGGCTGGTGATATTCAGACATTCTTGGGTACAAAAAGACAGTTGTTACTGGGAATAACTTGAATTACATGGGAGGACCTTATTCCACTGGGCTGGGAAAAGGAAAAAAACTATTATTCCAAATGGTTTGGAACACTGATCAGATTATAATAAGCAGGTAATCCAAAAACAGATCCATGTGACCATAATTGAGACCCATTCAGCAAGGGTCTCAATTCCGATCCCAACATTAAGATTCACATTTTGCCTCTGTTACAAATGACAAGTGTCTATATTAACAGCAATTATAACCTGATGTTGGTCCCAGGGTTTTGGACTTGACTGTTCTAAATTCCTCTGCCTCAGATTAAAAATTTTTATCAAGGTGGGGAGTGAAGCTTAAAGTATAAATTTGATGGTCAAGCGTCTTAGCTGTGGAAAAGAAAACACACATAGGCAAAATTGAGTAGGATGGTTGCAAAGAGATAGGTTGAGTGTTTGAAATCTTGTTTACTATTCTGCAACTATCCAACCATGATATTCCATTGCCTTTCTAGTCAGAAACAGTGATTGACCATTTCTCAGATATGCCCTGCATTGTCCCACCTCAGTACTTTTGATCAAGTTTTACTCTATATTTACAATGTCCTTCTCATCTTCACAGGTTCAAATTTTAGGTCTCTTTTGAGACTTAGCTCTTATTCTCCCATCTAGAAATTTCTTTTCTTTTTCTTTTATGCCAATTGCCACAGCATTTTTCTATCTATTTTCTACTACTTTTACACATAATGCATTCCTGAAAACTTGTTAAAAAACTAAAGGCACTAGAAGTCAAATAACAGGTTCAATTGTTTCATTCTCATTGTACTAAAATTACTATCATGGTAACATCTAAATATTTATCTTACTCTTTAGTAGAGGTAGTCTTTGATAATATTGTCTAAGCATTTACTCTTTTACTTAACATTTGAACACATGGTCTATTGTCTTAATTTCATATGACACATAATTTCTAAGTTAACAAATTATAATTTGAAATTTTTGGCTCACTTGATAATAACTTTTCTTCAATTTTATTAAATGTGAGATCCATAATTCTTAATTTTAGTTTCTCTACTTTTTTAAATTTTTGACTTTATGAAACAGTAAGTCAAAATTCAATTAAATATCATGATAACTGCACTTACAGGCATTGCTATACAAATATATGACTGTTGAATTGAACCATTGACTAACATGTAATATCTGTAAGTAATAATTCTTTAACCTTCATTAGAAAGTCTTAATTCAGCTATTATCGTATAAGAGTGTCAATGTACAATGTATAAAAGAGCAGGTCACACAGAAAATCAAGACTTTTCTCTATAAAACATTGTTTTGATTTTTCACTTAGGACTGATTTTTTGTGTGGTATATCCTGGCATTATCTAAATGATACCCATGCAATGCTAATTATGTTTCAACCTTGAATACATGCTTTATCTGCATGTATCCACTACAGTGTCTAGCACAATGATTTGTGCTAAACAATCCCACATATATTGGTATAGTACCTAATGATTTTCCAAATGCTTTCAGGTATATGATCTTCTCTTCAGGTGATAATATCCCAGAGGTCAATACAGGGACCCGGCTTTGCAATCGCAAAATAGAGAAAATGAAAGAAATGTAGAAGAGGTGACTTGCTCATAATCATGAATTAAAAATTGGTAAAACCAGAGCCTAAATGCAAATGTTCAAGTTCTTTTGTACAAGAGAGCTTCACTTATCATTTTAAATGTATGTGTGACTGCATACGTATGTGGTCTATTTGTATTGTAGGTTAGTGAACAACTTTCTCTTAATATATTTGATACTATGTCAGAACTATTCCTCCCATAATACTCAGGGTTCTCAGAGTCCATCCAGAAGCATGGATCACTGGCCTAGGTGCTCTCTGCCAGTGCCTTTCACTCACATTAGAAGGAAGAGGAAGGAATTATGACATAAGCAGAGTAGTTTGTGGAGGAGTAAAGGAAAAATCACAGTTTGGGTATCAGTACTTGCATACACATAAATTCTTACTGGGAACAACTAAAGTTTGGAACTAGAGAAAAAGAGTTCCAACTACAGCATTTTGTATCGAATGGTGGGAATTCAACGTTAAACAAAGCAAATTGAGCAGGTAAGAAACCTAACACTTTTTTTGGAGAGGGTGTTATTAAAGCGTATTGCTGTAAAAAGCTCCAAGAGTGCGTAACATTGATCATACACAGAGATTTTCTGTCATTCCAGTTCTTTATCTGCTAAAGAGTTTTATCTCCTCTTTGGTTTTCGTGGAGTCTTTGAATAGAGAACAATAAGCTCTAACCTCATTGGGTAACTACTAAGTGATACAAGGGTCCCAGAACTGTTTGCCTTTCTGTGTATGTTGACGAGGGCCCATGAGAACTGATGCCGAAATATGTAAGTCTTGATAGGGGACAAAGCTCTTACAATTTCTCACATTTCTCCTCATGAAAATCTGTACCTAAGTAAACACAGGTACTCTCTGATAAATCCATTTCCTCCAAAACCTGGACCTATTCCAATAGAGATGGTTTTTATCCCATGTTCTATTCAAAGGGTATTTATTCTGGTTTTTCCCAGTAAAGTAAATATTTATCTTCTGATCAACTATGCTTTGATATATTTTGCCTGTAGTGATATGTAAATGAGAGATAACTGCATTTATCTAAAACTACAAAGGTTGGTCTTTGATAATTTGGTGACATCAGATGCAAATATTTATTACCATTTAATCTTCAGTCAGATACTTTAGAGCAATGTTTTCATTTTGAAGCATTATCAGTAAACAGAGAGTAATAGGAAATCCTAAAATGGGAACACTCCAGCATTAGAAAATAATATTTTGCAGTTAGGGAAGTTGAAATATACTTACAGGACCCTATTTTAGAAATACAAAAGGCAAGATTTGGCTACTAAAGACCAAATGGGAACCTATGAAGTTCCTAAGAACATAGCTTTCCTAGGCAGGATTGAAATCTAGTAGATAGATAGCTAATACTAAAAACTTGGAATTCTTAAGTTTGTTTTCCTCTTGGTAGAGAATACATTCCTCACACATCTGAAATAAAGGGAAGCTCCATTTCCAGACCTAGAAGGATGCTTGTTTTTTGTTTTCTTGATAGTCTTTCTTTTTATTATTGTTAATCCTTCCAGGGGATATTTTTTCCATTGCTTTTTAGAGTGAGTGGAAGGGAGGGGGAGAGACAGAAAGAGGGAAACATTGGTTGCTCCAACACGTGCCCTGACCAGGATGGGGGATCTAGCTTGCAACCAAGATACATGCCCTTGACCAGAATTAAACCCAGAATCCTTCATTCCATGGGCTGACGCTCTACCTATTGAGCCAACCCAGCTAGAGCTCCTGATAGTCTTTAGTATAATTTTCTCTCAACTGATGCTGAGTAGAAGCCATCGTATAAGAATATTTGGTTTACAGAACTTTGATAGCTTCCTATTCTTTATATTTCCTCTCCTGTTAGAGACAAGTTATAAGATTCGGTGCTGCTTTCCTTATGAAAGCCTGAAGAAGCATCATTCCTCATTTTATAGGAAAGCAAGACCTACATGGAATAGTGGGCCTACAATTACTTTGAAAATATGCAGCATATTGTAAGAGTTGGCTTAGAATGTAAAGAAACTTGACAATCAAAACTACATGAACCTAATAAGAAAATACCAGGTATTTGTCATGCAGTATGTCAAAATATAGACATTTCACAGATGAATTTGTTTTTTTGTTTGTTTTGTCTTTTGTTTTTCAGTGCCTATAGTTTCTCAATGCAAGCCTTGTGGGCAAACACCTGTCCTAAACTGTTTAAATATTTCTATCTTGGCTTAAGATGTGATTTGGTTTGAAATAGGACATATGGCATATACTCAATAAATGAAAGTATGCCCGGCCAGTGTGGCTCAGTGGTTGAGTATCGACCCATGAACCAAGAGGTCACCAGTTTGATTCCAATTCAGAGCACATGCCTGGGTTGTGGGCTCGATCCCTAGTAGGGGGCATGCAGGAGGCAGCCAATCAATGATTCTCTCTCATCATTGATGTTTCTGGCTCTCCCTTCCTATCTCTGAAATCAATAAAAACATACTTTTAAAAAATAAGTGGAGGGAGAAACCAAGATGGCGGCATAGGTTAACGCCGGAGATTGCTGCCTCGAACAACCACTTCAAAAAACAACTAAAGATGGAACGGACATCACCCAGAACCACAGGAAGGCTGGCTGAGTGGAAATTCTACAACTAGGAGGAAAGAGAATATCATACCCAGACTCAGAGGAGGCGCAGTGCTGAAGTGAAATACTCAGGTGCGGAGTGCACGCGGAGCGGGCTGGAGGTGGATGGCGTGGTTGTTGTTTTCAATCGGGAGGGAGTTTCAGACTCTGAGCTCCAGATCTGGGCGAGTCTCTAGGGACCCAGACTCAAACGGGAGAAGCGGGACTGTCTGGCTTCGGTCGGAACTCGAAGGCAGCTTTCTCTCCGAGGTTTGCAGCGGTTGCTGGGACTCTGTGAGGCAGAGCCCCTAGGGAGGGAACTGAGAGCAGCCATAACTGCTCGCTCCAGCCCGCCCTGTAGATCCCCAGGGACCCACCCCGCCCAAGCCCCGAGCAGAGCCATTTGCCGGATAGCCTCAGGCAAACGCTAGATTAGCACCGCCCTAGAGATCCAGCACAGAAGCTCTCCCACTGCAAACACAGGGGACTCTCATAGCCAGTTAGCCTGGAGGTCAAATCACCCCCGGTATTGCTGACAACAATCAAGGCTTAACTACAACAAGACTGCACACAAAGACCACTAGGGGGTGTACCAAGAAAGCATAAAAAATGCAGAGACAAAGAAACAGGACAAAACTGTCAATGGAGGATATTAAGTTCAGAACCACACTTTTAAGGTCTCTTAAGAACTGCCTAGAAGCCGCCGATAAATGTAGTGAGATCCTCAAGAAAACTAATGAGACCCTCGATGTTATGATAAAAAACCAACTAGAAATTAAGCATACATGGACTGAAATAACGAATACTGTACAGACTCCCAACAGCAGACCAGAGGAGTGCAAGAATCAAGGCAAAGATTTGAAATGCGAAGAAGCAAAAAACAACCAGAAAAGCAAAATGAAAAAAGGATCCGAAAATACGAAGATAGTGTAAGGAGCCTCTGGGAAAGCTTCAAGCGTACCAACATCAGAATTATAGGGGTGCCAGAAGAAGAGAGAGAGCAAGATATTGAAAACCTATTTGAAGAAATAATGACAGAAAACTTCCCCCACCCGGTGAAAGAAATAGACTTACAGGTCCAGGAAGCGCAGAGAACCCCAAACAAAAGGAATCCAAAGAGGACCACACCAAGATACATCATAATTAAAATGCCAAGGGCAAAAGACAAAGAGAGAATCTTAAAAGCAGCAAGAGAAAGAAAGTCAGTTACCTACAAGGGAGTACCCATATGACTGTCAGCTGATTTCTCAACAGAAACTTTGCAGGCCAGAAGGGAGTGGCAAGAAATATTCAAAGTGATGAATGGCAAGAACCTACAACCAAGATTACTTTATCCAGCAAAGCTATCATTCAGAATTGAAGGTTAGATAAAAAGCTTCACCGATAAGAAAAAGCTAAAGGAGTTCATCACCACCAAACCAGCATTAGATGAAATGCTGAAAGGTATCCTTTAAAAAGAAGAAGAAGAAGAAAAAGGTAAAGATACAAATTATGAACAACAAACATGCATCTATCAACAAGTGAATCTAAGAATCAAGTGAATAAATAATCTGGTGATCATAATAGAATCAGGGACATAGAAAGGGAATGGACTGACTATTCTTGGGGGGGAAAGGGGTGTGGGAGATGCGGGAAGAGACTGGACAAAAATCGTGCACCTATGGATGAGGACAGTGGGTGGGGAGTGAGGGCGGAGGATGGGGTGGGAACTGGGAGGAGGGGAGTTATGGGGGGAAAAAGAGGAACAAATGTAATAATCTGAACAATAAAGATTTAATTAAAAAAAATAAGTGAAAGTAATCTGAACAGCAATATTAATTATAACATATTCATTGAGCTCAATGACTTGAAAATACTAATTATATCAGTGCGGTGTATATTGTCTTATCATTAAATTTATGGACTTTTTGCTGAATGAGCAGAATTCAACTAAAAATAAGTAACCAGTGTTTGTCTTGACAGCAATAGTAAGTAAAGTAAGAACTACCAACTGGGTAATGTTTCATGGCTATATTTCTGGGCTCTGTATCACTGTAGATTTAAAAATTCAAACTTTAGTTCTCTGGATCAACTAAAGCAAGTGTGGCAGTGTACTATTTGTCACCCAACAATCTGGATTGATTTTTGGAATGGCCCCATCTACTTTTCTTGGTATGTGGTTTGCTAAATTGATATTCAAACCATACTTACTTGATCTTTTACGTCTTAGTACTTAAATAATCAGAACTTCACTCAGAGAGTCAGACAAATGATGTGAAGAAAAATAACAAGTGGCCCTTGCAGTTTGGCTCAGTGGATAGAGCGTTGGCCTGTGGCCTGAAGGGTCCCGGGTTTGATTCTGGTCAAGGGCACATGCCCAGGTTGTGGGCTTGATCTTCAGTAGGCGCTGTGCAGGAGGCAGCCTATCAATGATTTTCTGTCATCATTGATGTTTCTATCTCTCTCTCCCTCTCCTTTCCTCTCTGATATAAATAAAAAAATATATTTTTAAAAAGAAAAATAACAAGTGATCCTAGGGCAGGGTGTATGATAGGTGGGTGAAGAAAAGCAGTTGGGTAGGGATTTAGTTGCAGTTTGTTCCAGATCCTTCTAAGTCCTTAGCCATATCCCATATTGGCAGCATATAATAGAATATCAGAGCCGAAATAGTCACTGTTGATTTTCTTGACACAACAAGATCATCAAAATATTAGCTTTGTATTAATAATAAACTTTGTATTAGTAATAAACTTTTTCCCTGGTCGGTTTGGCTCAGTGGATAGAGCATCATCAGCCTGTTGACTGAAGGGTCCCGGGTTGATTCCAGTAGAGGGCAATTACCTCGGTTGGAGGCTCCTAGCCTGGTCAGGGGCATGCGGGAGGCAACCAATCAATGTGTCTCTCTCGTATCAGTGTTTCTCTCTGTCTTTTCCTCTCCCTTCCATTCTCTCTAAAAATCAATGGAAAAAATATCCTCAGGTGAGGATTAAAATGATAATAATAAACTTTCAAATTTTTTATAATTTCCAAGGACAATAGCTCTATGCTTTGCTCTATGCTTTCCTTTCAGTGTTGACTCATCCTACATTGGGAAGTTCTTCCTTACAAACCTTAAAAATAAATGTTAAGAATGGTAGATAAAAGGAAAAAATGTCTTTCTTATATCTGACCAAATTCTCTGTAATGCATATTCCCTTCTCTGATCAAACTTTCAATAAAGTAAAAGTTCAGTTGCTTGGTGTTTTGCTCAAAATAATCCATCCTATTCCAAACAATGGCCAAGTGACTATCAGTGATAACCAATAGATTTCTGTTCCTCAAAGAATCAAAACTTTTGTTTTTCAGTCCATATATCTATTTTTATTTCTTTAATAAGCTCAATGTTTCATCTTTCTAAACTCTTTCTAATTGCTATCTATATTCTTATATTTTGAAAATAAAATTGAACCCATTTACATCAGTTTTCAGTGTCAGTTGGTTTTTACTGCTTGTGATACAAGTTAATTACCTATAATTTTTCTTAAGTATAAAATGTTAATGTATGAAAGTCCGACTTTAACCCCTTCATTTCTAATGCATCCTGAAACTGTCCTACCAAGAATAGGAAGTTGAAAATGTGAAGCTCAGTTCATCTTTTTTTTGTCCCTGCTAAAATCTTTTTATTTTGAGACCATTGTCCTTTTCCAAAAACAAGGAACACTGGGGAATAATTCTCTTGTTTCTAGAAGACTAAAAGGGCAATACAGAAAATGTGCAGAAAAGGTTTACTCCAGAAAGACATTTGGTTGAGCTTAATAATGGACTTAATCATTTAGTCAGTAATTATATATCTTATGATCACTGCTATATAAAAATTACCTTCCAAATATCATAATTTACTTAAATTCTGCTTCTCTTTTGGGAGATAAATTTTATATTATGGAACTATTTTTATTTGTTTTTTCTATTACTTTCTAAAGTCTTTGAAAATGTTATGGTAAATATAACATCTTCAAATGAAAACCTGAAAAAATACTAAAACAGGCAAAGATTAAAATTTCACAACAACTAGACATAGTCTATTCTTTCAGTTTTTTGGAACATGTGCACATTCATTATTTGTGTAATCACGTATCAAATGTTCACTGTATACCAGATAACTATCATACTGGGCATCCAATGAATGTTTCTCCCTTAATAGAATTTGCAGATGGGAACATAGATGATCAAAAAGTTAAAAAAAAAAAAAAGCCCTAGCTGGTTTGGCTCAGTGGATAGAGCATCAGCCTGTGGACTGATGACAGGTTCAATTCCAGTCAAGGGCACATGTCCGGGTTGTGGGCCCTACCCCCAGTAGGGGGTGTACAGGAGGCAGCTGGTCAATGGTTCTTTCTTGTCATTGATGTTTCTATCTCTCTCTCCCTCTCCCTTCTTCTCTGAAATCAATAAAAATATATTTTAAAAAAAGTAAAAAAAAAAAGGTACATTTAGTAATACTAATTGTGATATTGATATAACATGAACAAACAAGCATGGTGCCATGATTGAGAATAACAGAGTTGGGATGGTTAAGGAGGTGTCATAAGGGAGGTAACACTTAAGAAGAGAACTAGAAGATGAGAAGACAAGAACCACGAGGGCAACAGGAAAAACAGCATTCTAGGCAATGGAAAAACATGACCTGATTACATAAAGAAATGTGAACGTTTGCCTTTGATTCTATGAGTTCTGTAATGCCTGTTAATAGCTATTTGATTCCCTAGACTTGATCTTCCCAACTTGTCACTGGTGATTTTCTAGCTACTGGTAGATGCTGCCAGGGTTGAGAAAGTTTTGATCACTTAATCACTGGATCCTGCTTCAGTCCACTCTGGTGAAATATGCCTGTTGTCATAAAGATGTACATCAACAGAATTCGTAAACTCTTGTGGAGATGGTGGAAGATAAGTCATACAGTTTAAAGTTGAAAGAAGAAATGTTCCGAAGTCACCACAGTTCTTTATTTCAATGCTGTACCATGAATGCTATCTAAAAGCTACATTTTTCAAATAAATTAAAGCTAGTATGTAGATTCAATTTATTCTAATACATAAATAGAAATAACTTCTTTAATTTGTAGAAGAAGATATGATAGCAGAGTAAAATAGGCTTTCTCAAAAATAAATAACAAAGAATACAATTTTGGAAAGTAAGTTGAGGTAGAGAGAATTGTTTAGCTTTTTACGTTGCCTTTTATATCTAAAGAGACGTAGATATCTGTGAGGTACCAGCATTCTACATCCTTTTTGAAAATTAGATCCGAACAGAGAAAACACTCACATTGCATCTTAAGGAAATACAAGTGGTGCTCTTGGTTTCATGAGGAACTGCACCTTAAAATGTAAGGCCTACATTCCTTAAGGTCCCAGGAAGTTTTGTGAAGTGACATGACAATTAAGTCACTTGAAAACCAGAATTCCAGATGCTTGACAAGGGGAATGCTGTGTGAAGACATCCACACTAACGTTCAAGCTTCAGCTTGTGAGGTGGTTTATTCAGCATAAACACTTTCTGTGGGTCAGAGCAAATGCTGTTTTAGTGCTTCAAATCAAACACACTCTGAGGTTAGAGATGAAAAAATAAATATTTGCAAACAGTGGCTGAATCGGGCAGACTGTTCATTCTAGTTCTCTTTGAGGATTTTCAAATCTTCTATTTTATTACTATTTCTGAATGTACCAATAAAAATAGTCACCTTGGCCACCAAGAAGGGACTTTATAGAAGGAGCTATTATGCAGTTCTATGAATGTTAACAGAAGAGACTTAAAGCCTAAGAGGGTCCTTCAGAGTCCCCACATCTTTTTATTGTAATCCTTACCTGGGGACATGGGGAGAGAGAGAGAGAGAGAGAGAGAGAGAGAGAGAGAGAGAGAGAGAGAGAGAGAGGCATCAGTTAGTTGCCTTCTGTAAGCACCCAAACCAGGGATTGAACCCAAAACCCAGGTTTGCACCCTGACTGGGAATGGAGCCAGCAGCCTTCCAGTACACAGGACAACACTCAACCAACTTAGCCACTCTGGCTGGGCTAAATTCCCCACATCTTAACTATGGTCCCTTCCCATTTGGCTGTCAGTCATTAGAAAGATTACTGCTCCTATAGAAAGGGTTTAATGAAGAATAGAGAAATTGCTTACAATTATTAGTAAAATTCATACTTTATTTAAATATTATGAAAATGCGCCCTAGCTGGTTTGGCGAAGTGGATAGAACATTGGCCTACAGACTGAAGGGTCCTGGGTGTGATTCCAGTCAAGGGGACATGTTGGGTTTGCCGGCTTGATCCCTAGTAGGGGGCAAGCAGGGGGCAGGCAGTCAATGATTCTCTCTCATCATTGATGTTTTTCTCTCTCTCTCTCACTCCCGCTTCCTTCCTCTCTGAAATCAATAAAAATATATATTAAAAAATGTATTATCCAGTATATTTTGAAAATATAAAATATCTGTATTAAATTTGTATAACTTTTTAATGTATGGCAATGAACTTTTAAAACAGATTAGAGCAATATAAAGGCTTTCTCATTTATTTGATCATTTTGAGTTAAATAACTATTTGCCTCACACTCATGTTTGTTCTTTTAGGTGGACTTTTCAGGATGTATTTTTTATTTACTTTCACTTCTTTTTTGGAACCTATTGCAGGGTAAAGGGAGAATGGAAAGAATATACAAAATGATTTGAGATTGGGAACTTTACCTCACAGAGTCTTTTTGAAATAGATGGATGGGGGTGTGGGTACAGGAAACAGAAAACATCAGCCAGTTTAACACAGAATTTTATGGAGCCTAAAATTATGACTGAATACTCTTTGTGGAATTCTGATTAGGGCAAAACTTCCCTGTACAAAATTCTTAGATTCCTGAATTAAACATTATCCCAATTATATGGCTTATTCCCAAGGACTACAATATGTCTAATATGCACATGTATGAAGATAGTTCACTTTTGGGTTTAGGACTTCAAATTCCTTTCTGTTTACATTATTCAAGATTCTGTTTTCTCACTGTTTGTATGTACAAAAGAATATAGAATGCAAAATGTGAAAAAACTGGTGCAGATTGAGGCCTCGGAGCACATTAGGCTAGCCACAGGTTTTCAATTTGTGTGATATGTGATATGCTAACAGGCTTCCCAGGTCTCTCTTAGAGGGCCTTTTGTATTCCTTTGCTCCATGTATTACTCAGGGTTTTCCAGAGAACAGAACTGGAGACAATAAGTTTTCATTATATATCTACACTAATAAAAGAGAAACATGGTAATTGGCGTACTACCGCTACCCTTTCCATTGGCTAATCAGGGCAATATGCAAATTAACTGTCAGCCAAGATGGCAGCCGGCAGCCAGGCAGCTTGAAACTAACATCAGGCTTGCTTGCTTCAGTGACGGAGGACTCCAACGTCCCCCGCCTGCCTTGCAGGCCTCTGAGCCTGCAGTTTGAAACATTTTAACAAATATATCTCAGAGCTGGAGTCAGAGCTGGAGTTATACATTGTTTCGAACCAAAACAAACCAGATACCTACTTTCAGCAGGGGAGGCCTAAGAGCTGGAGCCTCAGAGCTAAAGCTGGCCCAGAATTAAAAAAGAAAAAAAGGAGCGGTTGGGAGCTTCAGTCCCAGCCCGAAAACAGCCCTCAGCCCCTCATCCAGGCTGGCCAGGCACCCCAGTAGGGACCCCCACCCTGATCCAGGACACCCTTCAGGGCAAACCAGCCAGCCCCCACCCGTGCACCAGGCCTCTATTCTATATAGTAAAAGGGTAATATGCCTCCCAGCACCGGGATCAGCGGAGCCGCGAGGCCTCCATGCACTGGGATCAGCGTGACAGGGGGCAGCACCCAAACCCCCTGATTGCCCTGCGGCTCTGTGTGTGACAGGGGGCAGAGCCACAACCTCCCTATCGGCCCTGCTCTGTTCATGACAGGTGAAGGCGCCCCAACCCCCTGATTGGCCCTGCTCTGTGGGTGATAGAGGGCAGCGCCCCAATCCCCTGATCCACCCTGCTCTGTGTGTGACAGGGGGCGGTGTGCCAACTCCCCTGTTGGCCCTACTCTGTGAGTGACAGGGGGGAGCTCCTCAACCCCCTGATGGGCCCTACTCTGTGCATGACAGGGGGGAGCTCCTCAACCCCCTGATGGGCCCTACTCTGTGCATGACAGGGGGGAGCTCCTCAACCCCCTGATGGGCCCTGCTCTGTGCGTGACAGGGGGCAGTGCCCCAACCCCCTGATGGGCCCTGCTCTTTGCGTGACAGGGGGTGGCGCCACAACCTCCCCATCTACTCTGCCTTGTGTGTGACAGGGGGCGGTGCCCCAACCCCCCAATCGGCCCTACCCTGAGCGTGACTGAGGGTGGCATCGCAACCTCCCAATCTGCCCTGCTCTGTGCATGACAGGGGGCGGCGCCCCAACTCCCCAATCGGCCCTGCTCTGAGCCCAACGAGGGGCTGCACCTAGGGATTGGGCCTGCCCTCTGCCACCCAGGAGCAGGCCTAAGCCAGTGGGTCGTTATCTCCCGAGGGGTCCCAGACTGCGAGAGGGCACAGGCCGGGCTGAGGGACGCACCCCCCCCCCCCGAGTGCACAAATTTTTGTGCACCGGGCCTCTAGTGTATATATAATGAGTTTATTATAAGGTATTGGCTCATGCAGTTATGGAGACTGAGAAGTCCAAGATCTACAGTCAGCGAACTGGAAATCCAGGAGAGGCTATGGTGTAGTTCCAGTCCTAGTCCAAATCAACAGGCAAGAGAAGACCCATGTTTCTGTTGAGAGAGAGAGAGAGAGAGAGAGAGAGAGAGAGAGAGAGAGAGAGAATTTTTCCTTACTCATTCAAGACATTAAGGACATTTTGGAGGACAAGCTGCCTTCCTCAATCTATGGGTTCCAATGTAAATCTCATCCAGAAACACCCTGACAGAAATGCCTAGAATAATGTTTCACCAAATATCTGGCACCTCATGGTCAAGTTGATGCAAAATTAGCCATCACACTCCTTTACTTTTAAACAGTTTAAGTGGACTTCGGCTTCCGTTAGGCACCAATGCTATACATTTATTTTTAAAACTGGTAAAGCTGGGCTGCAGAAATCAGCTTAAATCTCAGTCCCAAATCTAGATTCTTACATTTAATCTTAAATCTAAATAGTTTACCCTTGAAGGGAGAGGCTAAAGCTAACACTCATGTGGCCAGCATCAGACAGAATTGTCACCTGACTTCTGCCAACCGAGCCCCAAACTGAGGAACAGGCAGAGGTGAGTGTATGGATGTGGCTCAGAAGATTGTGCCCTGGGGCCTGAATCACAGCTCGTGGGATTGCATAAAGTATTCATTGAGTGGTTTCAGAAGGATCTACTGATCCTTTTTTTAGGAAAATACACTGTATACATTCAGAACTACTCTGAGTTTTATGTTGCCTCTTCTTTCTCTGTTTTAAAAGGAAACTCCATTGAGGTATAATTTACATACAATAAATTACACCAATTTTAAGTGTATAATTCAATGAGTTTTGACCAAGGTAACCATGAAACCATCACCACAAAGAAGACACAGACTTCCATCACCTCAAAAACTCTTCTGTTAACCCTCCACCCTACCCCTGAGCTCTCTAGGCTTGTAGTGATTTACTTTGTACAGATTAGCTTGCATTTTCTAGAACTTAATATAAATGGAATCACACAATATGCATTCTTCTGTGTGTGGCCTCTTTACTCAGCATAATTTTGAAATGTATTCATTTTTGCATTTATCAGTAATGCATTCTTTCCTACTGCCCAACAGTATCTCGTTATGTAGATTACTGCAATTTGCGTGTCCATTGACCTGTGGATGGGCATTTGAGTATTTTGCTAGTTTCTGGATTTGAAAAAAGCTACTATGAATATTCTACATACATTATACATATACATTTCTGTTGGGTAAATACCTAGGAGTGGAATTGCTGGGTCATAAGTTTATATTTAACTTTTTCAAAAACTCTCAAATTATTCTCCGAAGTAGCTATACCATTTTTCATTCCCAACAAAAGCATAGGAAAGTTCTAGTAGCTCCAAATCCATGGCAACATTTGGTATTGCTGGTCATTTTTATTTTAGTTATTCTAATGGATGTGTAGTGGTATCTGATGTTTTAACTTTTATGTTCCTGATGAATAACAATGTGCATCTTTTCATGCACTAATGAAGTCCAGTTTATCAAGTATTTTATAGTTCATTCTTTCTTTGTTCTAGCTCTTAAGTCTGCCTGAACGTTGTCCCCTGCCACCTTGATATAGTAAGATTGTAATTTTCCATGGGGAGCACTTTAGGGAAAAAAGCCCATAAACACATTTCTTACCTGTTGCAATAGCAGTTTCATAAGAGTAAACTCTTCTGCTGGTTCTATCTGCTTTTAGGTGCTTTTAATTGCCTTTAAATAGTTGCTTTTAGATTTTGTTTAGCTTTTGTAAACATAAAGTGACATTATGATTGGATTGGTACAAAGATAAATAAGCTAGTCATTGGATAATTATTTTCTTAGTGTGTGAGCAAGAAAAGAAAAAGGAATCATTATAGTGAGTAGCAATTAGGACCAAATATTTTAGAGAAGAAACGGGAAATTTTCTCCCTTTAATTAATTTCTTTTTCATTGGGCCAATATTCAAAAGAGAGAAATAAGTTGTCACTAAATTCATAGCTGTACGGGTTATGGGAAGATTTTTTTTTCTTCCTTCCTTCTTCATTATAATGCTCCCCTTACACACACACACACACAAACACACACACCACCACCACCACCACCACCACCACTCCCTCCTGGTGCTTCATCGTACCATCACATTGTGATGCTTTAGGAGGCATATAGTAAGTCATATGACATGAAAAGTATGGTAGCACATAATTTTATTATTATTAGTGTAAATTGTTGGCTTATCTTGTTTGGTGACTGAGTAAAAATAGCATTTTTATCCCTAAGAGAGAAACTTTTTTAAGAAATAGAGAAACTGTGCCATCTCGCAGCTGCCCCCACCGTCCATTTAAAATGGCCATCCTCCCATTCCCACAACCATTTTTGTTACCTGGTCCTTTGGGTTTTCAACAGTCACAGAGCCAAGGACCTCTAGATAAGCTCTGAGAAGATCTTACACTGTACAAATATAGCAGAGGGTCACCCGCCCAGAGATTAAACTAGCCATTTTCTTTTCTTCAGTAAGAGAAATTGACAGCTGCCTCGGCACAGAAAAGGATTTGCCTTGTGCCTCAGAAGGTCCACAGAAGCAGGATGTTTCTTAACTCTACAAGAACAGGGCAATGAGACACCATTCCCTCTGTTCTGAGAGTAAGGACTATCTTTAAAAGAACTTTACATATAATTCTTTGAACCTGAAATCACCCAGGGAATTAAAGACCAGAGCAGGCCAGAGTGGACCACAAGGAATGCCATTGTGGACGGCCTGGGTGCGGGGCCACGCTCATGAACCCCAACAGGTGAAGCCCTCAATCTGGACCACCGTGACCCTCCACAGGAACGACATTCAAGCTTTACTTTCAGGTCAGTGCTTTCTGTTGTGAAATGTGCCCCTCCCACAGTGCAACTTTAGCTTTCGTGTCTGACTTTTTTCCTTGTTGCTTACAATACACACTTGATGTTCTAGGAGAGATACACAAATTACTAGCTTTACTTCACCTTAGTGTTTATGATATTACCTGCAACAATTCTGACTAAATGGTGACGTAATAAGACTTGAGTAATCTAATAAAGTGTAAATAGAACAAATAAACAGGACTTTCGGAAGACACACAGCTTTCTTCTATCCTAAAAGAAACATCACGAAGGCTAACATATAATTTGGCATTTAGAGTCTCAAATGCTGTGTGATCATCACTAAATCTCGTCAGACAGGAAGCAAATGACTCTTTTATTGACATGAGCCAAAAAGAAAAAAGACTCAAATCTTAAATCCTCTCCATATTTATAGAGCAGATAATTGTTTTCTAATGCTAATAATGTTAATAAAATATTCAACATATTTGGTTACTTATGATAAGCCTCTTAGTGTTCTAAGCAATTATTGAGAAGTTATACACAAACATTAATTAGTAAACCCTCAGAATAATTCTAAGAGTAAATTTTACATGTCCAGAAATAAGGTTCATCTCACATTTGTTAGTTGGATTTTTCTTTTTCAACCTAACTGCATGATCATTTTCTTTGCAGCATAATAAAAACCTTTGTGTAGAGTACATGTGTGTATTTTGAAGGTGCTTCATCATACATCTACCTAGTCATGAGTCCCACCTGGGTTTACTGTTTAATACAGGGGTGCGGCAAAAGTAGGTTTACAATTATTCATATAGAAAATAATACAATAATAAATAAATAATTATACAATAATAAACTGTTTCACATACTCACAACTGTAAACCTACTTTTGCCTACTCCTGTAGATAAAAAGAAGAATAAAATAAATTAAATTTTTCAGTTCTTCCCCTGAAAGATTCCAAACACTCATGCTGCCAACACAGTTGCAAATAAACTTTCCATTAAATGATAGGTTAAAAGCTCTGAAATTCATTGTTATCACCCATAAGCAGCTTAACAGAACTAAGAAAATATATTTTCTGAAAGTTTAGTCTAAGAGCAGGAAAAGTAAGTGAATATTTGGTCTGATAGAGTTGAGGAGGGCTCAAACCATCACATATTCTCAAAATTTTCACCACGCCCTAAAATTGGGACATCCTGTCAATCTTGAGGGTGTATCTTTGGAAATCTTCTCCTGTCTGTGAAGCCCTAAAGAGCATGGTGTGGTATCATTTTACATCTTGACATTTATGCTTGTCAGGTTTGGTTGTTGTTTTCAAGAAGAGGACTGATCTTTAAGACTATCAGCCACATAATTCATTCATTTTACAAACATTCATTGAACTTCTATTATATTCTGGACATATTCTTCAGTAAGCTCATAATCATATGAATAAAAACTTGCAACTTGAGGGAATAAAACAATAAAATTGGTTTTAAATAACATATCATGCGGGGTTAGAATATAAAGTCAATATTTAAGGCAAAATAGTATATGCTATGTTGGAGACTTACATACTTTTTCTCAATGAATCTAAACCAGCCTGCTTTTCTTCATGCATTCAGAAAAGATTGTTGTTTCTCAGTTGGGTATCAAATGAAGTAGTTCCCTTGCCAAGTTTTATGAAATATAGTTACATTTTAAAAGTTGCATCACATTCAGCAATGCAGGATGCCCATCTATCAGGAACACATAGGAGGAGAAACCTACCAAAAGAGGGCAGATCCAAGTCTTCCATGTCATTGTTACTATGGTGCTTATACTCAAGAAAATGACAGGTGGTTCACTTATTTAAATTCTGTGTGTGTGTTTCTCTCTCTCTCTCTCTCTCTCTCTCTCTCTCTCTCTCTCTCTCTCGTATATAACTAAAGTGGGGCAAATGAAAACTCAGTGGGAATGTCTAGGAAGGTTCCAAAGCAAAGGCAACAGGGATGCCTGACCTGCATTTTGAAAAAAAAAAAAAAGTAGGAATTTAGTAGATTGTTAATGTGGAAATTCCAAGAAGCAAATAGCATGAGAAAAATCATAAAAGAAAGTTTCTGGTGTATTAATGAAAGTAGGTGGTCTCTATGGCAGTAGGATGAAGCTAGAAAGATAGCAGTGACATGAAGAATGACTGGTGGGAAGACAGTAACAAAAGCAGGGACTATGAGACAACCAGACAGTAAGCAAGGAGGGCTGAGGGAACTGGCCCCAGGGATTGGCTCTTGGACACTTTCTAGTTCCAGAACTGAGGCCAGACCCCCACTTAGTGTACGTTCTAGTTCTCCAAACGCTGCCACTATTATTCTTCCTTCCTTTATGTCTTCATCACTAGTTCTACCTAATGAAACCTCAGGTTTATTTATTTTTCAAACTAAATATGTTATTTATCATTATGTTAACTTTTTAGATTTATGTTTTATGTATAAACAGTTTTGTCAATGATATGTCATTAGCTCTCACTCAGAAACTATTAACATGACTTAACCTTCTATACTAATAAAAGAGGAATATGCAAATTGTCTGGAATGCTGTCACAGAAACAGTAACTACTGAACAGCAGGCTGCGTGGGGTGACAAGTCCAGCAGGGGGTTTAGTGAGGGATGACCAAACAACTGAACAGCAGGCTGCATGGGGCAACCAGGCTGGCGGGGGGTGGGGGGGGGCAGTTGGGAGTGACCAGGCTGGCCGGGGGGCCAGTTAGGGGCAATCAGGCCAGTAGGCAGAGGTGATTAGGGTTGATCAGGCTGTCAGGGGGGGCAGTTGGGCAGTTAGGGGAGATCAGGCAGGCAGGCAGGTGAGCAGTTAGGAGCCAGCGGTCCCGGATTGTGAGAGGTATGTCCAGGATTGAAGAGGGTGCACCGGGCCTCTAGATTTTTTATAAACAAAAGTGGAGTTTTAGTTTGGGCACATGAGCAGCTCCCCCCCACCCCCCAGTTCTTAAATGATATGTGCAAGTTTTTATTTTTACCATCTTTGCCAACTCTGGATTTATTGTGACAATCTGGCAGGAAAAAGATTCCTCTTAGTCCAATTTGCATTCATTCATTATGATAATTTTTGTCATTTTTCCATGTTTATGACCTTTGGCTTTCTACTTTCACAACATATTCATGTTCTTACCCATTTTTATTGGAGTATTTATCTGTTTTGTTATTGAGTTATAATACCCTTTTAAATAACATAAATCATCATTCTCTTTCATCTTTGTTTCAAGTATATGTTCAAACTTGTCATTTGCCTTTAAATTTTCTTTATGTTGTTTTAAGATATATGGGGTTGTGGGTTTTTGTAATTATTTTATAATCAACCCCCTTTTTTTGTTAATCCTTACCTGAGGATATTTTTCCATTGATTTTTAGAGAGAGTGGAGGGAGGGGGAGAGGCAGAGAGAATCATGGATGTGAGAGAGACACATCAATTGGTTGCCTATTGCATGTGCCACAACCAGGCTAAGAAGTCAATTGAGCCTGCAATGTAGGTACAAGCCTTTGACCAGAATCGAACCCGGGATCCTTCTGTCCAAGCGCCAATGCTCTATCCACTGAGCCAAACTGGCGAGGGCCATTGTTCCCTTTTTATTTGTTTTTTGTGTTATACCTTTTCCCCCGCTGAAGATTATAAAACCCATCTGGATCAGAAAGAAGGCAGGAACACGGATAAAATTGTTATTGTAGTTCTTTTTTACAAATAAACTCTTCAAGAGACCAGAGAGAGGGTCAGGCTGATACTCTGCCGTTTGGAATGTGGAGCAATTGATTCAGCAAGTTCTCAGTGTGGTATCTAAGATCATGCATGACCCGGTACCCGGCTCCCTCTCAAATTCTCTTCACCACCACTCTCTCCCTCTTTCATTCCCAAACAACCCATGCTGCTCTTCTGCCTGAAATGCCTGTGTCCCAGTAATCACATGCACACTCTTTCCTCAAATGTCATGGCTTCAACAAATTCAACCTTCACTAATCCCCCTAAAATAGAAATCTCACTTTCTAGCTCTCACTCTGTATTTTAAATTTAGTACAAGAAATTATATTACTTTTTATTGATTTGCCACTTTTCTTCCCAGAAGGTGAAGTTCAACAAATCCAGGGACATAGTCTGTTTTGTTCACTGGTAAATCACCACCACAGGATGGTACTACACTCGATTGCATTTTTTGAATAAACAAATGTAGGGGCACATGATTAACTACAGCTAAGGGATGCTACAGTTACTCTATTATCCTATGAGGTCTTTTTGTTTAATAAGCAAGCTGTTTAATATTATCAAATCCCATTTTGTAATCTTACATGATAATCTGCTTTTGACCTCTTTTTTTAAAAAATAAATTGTGTTATTTTCATAAATATTACATCAACCATATATTTCATATACTGTACAGTGTGACCAACCATATGCTTGGTCACACTATATTAATTTTTAAAATACTATTTTGAGTTCAATTTAACAGTATTGCCTTTTATTTAGGTTTTTCTCCTCTATTTTATTAAGTGTATTGGTAATTTAAATATTATTCTGTCATCAATATCAGGGTTAGTATAGCTTTTAAATGTATTGCAAAACTTCCTACCTTGTTTAATGCTTTTAAAATGTGTTTTTAAAAATTACATTTTTATCAAAGTAATACAAGTACACAGGCACAGATTCAAATTGTAAGGAAGGGCTTTTAGTAAAATTCACAGATATCCTTTTTTACCCCTCCTCTCTCTGAGTCTTGTTTCCTGGGTGCATCCCCTTTTAGCCATTTCAGTTTCAGAGTTTCTCAAAGTTTCTTCCATATTCCCGAAGAATACTCCTTTATTGGTTAACTGAGATATTATCCATTGACTGTTGAGGATTTTGCCACATGTACAACCTTCCATCACCTTGCACCCCCTCTGCCCAGCATGTTGTATCTGTCTTGTTCCAGAGCACATGCATTTTTGAACCATAGACCTCTGTTTATTTTCTGTCAGCCATGGACAGCATCTCATTTCCTCCACTCTTGAAGTAGTTATTTTTTTAAAATTTTTAATATTTTTAAATTGATTTCAGAGAGGAAGAAAGAGGGAGAGAAACATCAATGAAGAGAGAAAATTATCAATCACTACCTCCTACATGCCCCCTGCTGGGGATCAAGCCACCAACTCGGACATGTGCCCTCACCTGGAATGAAACAGTGACCTCCTGGTTCATAGGTTGAAGCTAAACTGCTGAGTTACACTGGTCAAGCTCAAGGCCTCCACTCTAATACTAAACAGTGAACACTTAGTATTAGTAGTCATCCTGCATTTCCTTTCCCCCTTCTCTCTACATCCCAGTCTCTACTTTTAAAATTTTCTTTTCATTTTTGTGCAAGTTATACATGCACAAAACTTAAAGCCTACTAGTTTTATAAGATTCTTTATGCAAACTAACAGTTCACTGTTACCTCCTTCTTAATTTCCCCTTTTGGAAGCCACTGCTCTTGACTGTCTCTTGGCTCTCTTGGCCGATTCGTTTATTTTCATCAAAACCTCTAAATAACTTCATTGCCTTGCTGCTTCATAATTTTTCCATTTCGACTGTCCACAAATTATAATGGGGATGAAGTCCTTTTCATTCCCTTGCTCTTACTCCGTAAAATATGCCCCATCTATCTTCCCAATACTGTGAGATTAATATTCATTTACTCTATTCTGCTAAGAAAACACCCGCAGCAGAACTATGTAGAAAATTAAGATTACTTATCCTTTCCAAAATGCTTTTTATGTCTTTGTAGTTATTAATCATGCTGAGTGTCTTTGTTTACTTAGTTTTCTGTGTGCTTACTAATTAAAAACCAAATTATCCACATGTTTTCTAAATTCCCTCTCAAAAGAAATAGATGTACAAAGTCATCTCATGGGTTTCAACTTCTTAAAGCAAATCTTTCCCTGAAACTCCAGACTTCCTTCCTCTCTGTTCTTCTCCCTGTACATCTGAGCATTTCCTTTGCCTATCTTTTGTAACATAGCTTTGGATTTCTGAATCTCATGCCTTTATTTTCCCTAGTTTACTTTCTTTTTTTCCTCTCTTTTTTTTTCTTTATTGATGCAGCGGTTCTCAACCTGTGGGTCGCAACCATCGGAAAACACATATAGCATATCAGATATTTACATTACGATTCATAACAGTAGCAAAATTATAGTTATGAAGTAGCAACGAAAATAATTTTATGGTTGGGGGTCACCACAACATGAGGAACTGTATTAAAGGGTCGCGGCATTAGGAAGGTTGAGAGCCACTGGGTTAAGGTATTACATGTGTGCCCTTATCATCCCCCTTTTCCCCCTCCAACCCCCTGCTCATGCCCTCACCCCCCTGGTGTCTGTGTCCATTGGTTATGCTTATATGCATGCAAAAAGTCCTTTGGTTGATCTCTCCCCTTACTCCCACCCTAGTTTACTTTCTTACTTTGTAGAAGAGCACATATTCCAGTACATTCCTGAGAAACTATCATGGCAATCAATTTAGTAAACCAACTTTTGACTTTTATTTGTAACAACAACAACAAAATCCAAAGCTACAGAAAAGTTGCAAGGACAAGGGTACTACAAAAGATGTTCATATACCTTCTACCCAGATTCACCTGTTGTTATCTTACCTCCTTTGCTTTATTATCTATTCTGTGTGTGTGGTATTTCATGGGAGGCCCATAAAGCCAGGGTCCTAGCCACTGTAATATGCCCAGTACCTAGACCAGTGTCTGCCACATAGTAGGAGCTCAATAAATATCTGTTACAGGAATGAATAAGTGAACATTTACTATAGCTACACCACATTGTATTATGATTATTAACTTATCATCTTTTATCCTATTTGATAAAGGTTTATTATTTTGTTCCTGTTCTCTAAACTACTGCTCTTCTCTGCTGTACTTTTTCAGTTTGTGTCTTTTGGTCTTTCTCTTTCATGTTGCTGACTTTCCTCATATAGTTGCTGATTGTGGGCTATCCATTCATATTTTTAGGAATAAAGCAACAGAGGCTGACCGAGGCCTAATGTATCTAGACAAGTTGTGACCTGACAGCACTTGCCTCAGCATGTCAGGCTGAGCTTGTTCTTCTAAACTGGATGATCTCCAAGTCCTTCTACAAAGAGGGCTTTAGGGCAAGAATATCTATCCTAGCTGCCCTATTTCTCCCAGAGAGCTGTGCTAACATGTTCTCTCTCTCCCTCCCTCTCTCCCTTTCCTCCTCTTCTTTCTCTTTCTCTCCTCTCATTCTTTCTTTCTGAAACTTTGGTTATAGTAATTCCTGTCTCCGAACTCTTCTGTATGTTCAGGTAATGGGGATGGAGGAAGGATGTCAAAAAATCAATTTGTACAGATTTAAATGTTAATTAGTGTGGCTATAAATAGCCCCACCTGTGCCTACCAACCATGACTTGTACCCTCTCTGCTCTTCCAGACAGGTGGACTCTCCCCTTGCCCCACTGGTAATCACATAATCACCGTCATTCTTCTAGACATGTGTTGAAAAGCCTTATCTGCTTTTAGCTTCCCTACATTTGGTGTGTAGTTTTAGGTATATGCTTTCTGCATTCCTTTATTCCAATTTAATGTACTATCTGGAAAGAGAGTAAGCTAACATCTATATATTCAGGCTCATGGCTTGACTTGGAAATGCAGGAATTATAGCCTGGACATTATTTGTTTTTTAACATTGGAAAGAAATGTGGAAGGAGCAATCGAGGGTTGCAGTGAGATGTGAGGCTATTTGGAGAGAGGGTAATTAAAATTTGGAATATGTAAAAATTGATTCTTCACCCACCCAACCTTAAAACCATCCATTATTTTGAGGGATTTATTGACCAAACTTAAAATTCCTTGGTCGTCAGCCTTTTTCACCTTTTCTTAAGCTAAAGTTGGTGATTTACATTTTTCTCCAGAGTTCATCAATCTTTAATACTTTCAAGTAAGATAGCCAAACATAAAATCCTTTTAAACTTTATGAATATCTTTTGTTTTAATTTTATTTTTTTCCATGACCATTTATTCCCCCTATACCCTCTTCCACCTCCATCCCCCCAATCATATAACCTTTCACATTTCTAATCATGGGTATCTATAGTTTCTATTTCTATGTTTAGTTTATTTTTACTAATAACTAAGAATTTTTATTTATCAATTATTTCATTTTTGCATTTTTAAAATTCAACTCCCTGCATCTCAGTTTCCTCGTCTTTAAAATAATGTTATTAGTAGTACCTTTTACATTAGGTGGTAAAATATTAAATGAAATCCCACCTACAAAGAAACTAGAAGAGTGAAACTAGAAGAGCAAACTCAAATATTAGCTGCTATTTATTTCTCCTGTTTATCCTGTGTTTATTTTCTTGTTCTAGCCCTAATTTATTGAGTTGGATATTTAGCTAATTTATTTTTATTTCTTCTTGTTGAATCATGAAAGTTTAGTATTTCTTTTCTGAGAGTAGTTTTGGCTGCATCTCAAAATTTTTTATGTGAAACATTTTTCATTATTGTTATTTTTAAAATATTCTTTGATTATAGGTTTAGCTTTTTCTGTATTAGGAAGTGGCTTCATTCAACCATAAAGTTCAGTGACAAACTAGCAAGGAGCCAGCTTTCTGTTAGGCATAGTTGAGTTTGCCTGGATGTTTTCTTACTCAGCTGATTCCAGTTTACAGCACCTATTGGAATTCTTCTGAGGACTTTCTGACCTTTGCTTCTCAAAAATAGGAAAATCAATTGGGCATTTCCTTGCTTCTCTACTGTTTGTTTGTGAAGCTAAGGTGCTTTCTTAAGAAAGTGAGCTGTTGCCCTAACTGGTTTGGCTCAGTGGATAGAGTGTAGGCCTATGGATTGAAGGGTCCGGTGTTGGATCCTTGGTCAAGGGCACATGCTGGGGTTGCAGGTTCAATCCCCAGTGGGGGGCATACAGGAGGCAGCCCATCAATGATTCTCATTATTGATGTCTCTATCTCTCCCTCTCCCTTCCTCTCTGAAATCAATAAAAATATATATATATTTTAAAAAAAGAAAGTGAGTTGCTTCTAAATATCTCCATTCAACCAGGTTTCACCTGCAGTTTATAAAGCAGAAATTTCTTGAATTTTATGGCCTATGAGTTGCACTGTACTCAGTTTTCAGTGCTTTGGAGTGTTTTAAATTATAATTGTTACTAGCTATGTTTTTACTATTTTGACTATTTTTGTTAGTTATAGCCAAATGAGTTTGAATATTTGTGCTCATTGCCATATTTTTAAAAAGTCTAATGGATATTTAAAAACAATTAACTGCCATAATTTTTTTATACGTACTTTCAAACCTACTAGGCAAGCTATGACCACAGTTAGTGTTGTTTATTTTTATGTGATTTTTATGAAATACTTTGCTATGTAAATTCTACAAAAAGGAGAGATTAGTGTCTTAAAGAATATATCAGATTTCTTTTACATATTTCTAAAATTAACTTAATCTGTATTCCCTATTTTATACTTTTAAGTATACCATAAAGAATTAATAATTTTTTAAAAATAATGTTTTGGATGTTTTTTTTAAAATTTTTAAAAAATGAACAAATTTAAAATTTATTTGCCAGCTGAATTATATGCCAACTTTCTATCCTATATAATAAAAGGTTAATATGCAAATTGACCAAATGGTGGAATGACCAGTTGCTATGACATGCACTGACCACCAGGGGGCAGACGCTCAATGCAGGAGCTGCCCCCTGGTGGTCAGTGCACTCCCACAGGGGGAGCGCTGCTCAGCCAGAACCTGGGCTCACGCTGGCAAGTGCAGAAGCGGTGGCAGGAGCCTCTCCCACCTCCGAGGCAGGCAGACATCCCCCTGAGGAGTCCTGGACTGCGAGAGGGCACGGGCCAGGCTGAGGAACCTCCCCCCTTAGTGCACAAATGACGTACACCGGGCCTCTAGTAGTTTTATATTGTGTTCACACTGGTCAGAATCAATAGTAGTGCTAGGAAAAATATGTCTCAGATTTCTACCAATGGCCTTCATTGCAAATTGACTATACCCTAGTTTTCATGTTTGTAAAAACCATTTGCAGAGGCAAGCTAGAAACTATCTAGTAATCAAACCCCTGCAATTAGTTTATAACCCAAACAAAACCTTTTGCATGAAAAAGCTTTAAAGAAAAAAGCACCTACAAATAATTTGGGATCCTGTCCTTAAGTACCTGGAAACTAGAAGTCTGAAGTTTTATCCCTTTCTGCAAAAGGCTTATGAGATCTCCTTGCAGAATTCCTCGGTTTCTCTATGTGTGTGTTTTTTCTTAATGTGACTTTCATGATAAGGAACATATTTCTGTGTGAGTTTTCACATTTCCTAAGTAAAAGTTCTACTTGTATGTTTATTCCTTCCCTCTGGTCATCTGTTCCCTCATCATCTTACATCTTTGAAAATAAAATGCCTGTGTGTATGTGTGTGTGAATATCTCAAATCACTTATATTGTTCATTTAGAAAAAAATTAAAATCTGAGTCTTGTAACAGTAGTAAAAGACCAACCAAAGCCGTTTAGAATAGTCCCCAGCTCAGAGGTGCATAATAAACATGAGGCTTGTTTGAATAGAGTACACCCACATTCCTATGTCCTTTTCAAGAACCACTGTATCCAAATCTCTGGGGTTTGGCTCAGGGACCTGTAATTTTCAAAGGCTTTCTAGTGACTGTGAAACAGGTAATCTATAGATCTTAAGTATTAGTAACACTGAGTGGAAAGGGAGAGCTAGTCCATTATAACAGGAACTTAAAGTGGCTTTGTTACTTTAGCTGCACAATGAATTTAAAAGCAAATTTCAAAAGAGACGCAGCTTTATTTATTTAATTTCTCTCTGCCCAATAAAAGTAGTATTAAAATCCATCTGGAGAAAAAAAAAAAAACTTTTCTTGATTGAATCCTAGAAGAAATTTATCATGGGGATTCTTACAAAAGGAACAATGTCCAAGGTTTTAATTTTACCTCTATAAAAGCTGAGAGCATAACACTAAATTTTAATCTAGAAGACATTTCTGCAAAGAGCTGAGGTAATCTAGGAACATCGCTTTCTCATGATATAATTCTTCAAACAGCGATGAAGTGGCTATTTATCCTTTAAACCAACTCTTTCAAATATCAACCAAGTTTTAGGCAAAGACAAAACAGCAGACTATGAACGCTTTTCCCAGGGCCAAGAGTACCAAAATCCTTTGTCACGGATTAGAAAAACAAAGCAAAGCAAAACAAAACACTGCTGCAGGTCCCAGAAATACAGATGGCAAAGTTGATGTCATGAACATTTGAGGTCTCAGGGTCTACACAGGAGGAAGACATGCACATAGTCCCCAACCCTGACTTTGCCACCGTCCATTTTGTAGCTCTATCTGTCCTTATGTTCAATTTCCTATGTTTAGTTTTTTGGTTTGTTTGTTTAAGAAATGTTCCCCAGAGTCTGATGTTCTGCCAGGATATGGAGGTAAGGCTAACTGCATCTTCTCCCCTCCCTGACTTCCCTCTGTCAAGGTTGCTCAGAACTGAGAATTTGTCAGGAGAAAAAGAACTTGAAGGACTTGTGGTCCTTAATAGGAGTTTATCAGATCCCTGACAGCCTGAGGCACATGCCCAACTCATGTTGAAATAAAGCTGAATTTGAATTTGACCATGAACCTTATTTCCTTTATGGCCTCCTGTATCAAGCTTCATAACCCAGAAAGCAACAGAAGTTTCACACTTACAAGGAAATAAAACATGATCCTGAATTTGGTAAAGAGAATAAGCAGTTTGCTTGGACTCTCCTATAATTTATTCAATGGATTGCTTCTCTCCGTAGAAGGTAGGATCAGTGTTGGTGAAGGTGGATTACCTAGCTGCAAATGGAACATCAAAGGGAGATGTTGACTGGATTTATGTAGTGATCATTTGCTTTATGTGCAGATATCAAATCATTGCATTATACATCTGAAGCTAATATAGTAATGTGATGTCAATGATATCTCAGTTAAACATTTTAATGTAGAGGGAGAATAATATTACACCTAAAGAGTTAAAATACCAGCAGGCTGCCCTAACTGGTTTGGCTCAGTGGATAGAGCATCAGCCTGCGGACTAAAGGGCATGTACCTTGGTTGCGGGCACATCCCCAGTGCGGGGTGTGCAGGAGGCAGCTGATCGATGTTTCTCTCTCATCGATGTTTCTAACTCTCTATCCCTCTCCCTTCCTCTCGCTAAAAAATCAATAAAATATATTTAAAAAAATACCAGCAGGCTATCTCTTCTTAATATAAATTTAAATTTACATATTCTTTAAGACCTTATAATATGTTCAAGTAACCTGTAGAAAGTTTATATGTTTGGTTGAAGGCTTAACTTCACTTGCTAACTAGGAGGAGAAAAAAATTTGCTCCATTATAAGGAAGAAGCCATGCCAGTTCAAATTGCTTCTTAAAATTGAAACAAGATTTTAGTTTGTTTTATTTTCTAGTTATAGTTACCATTAAGACAAATAATATGTAAGGAAATAAGGAAATTTTTTTATATATTTCTAATATATAGATCATCTTTTTGGAGCCTTATAGTTTAAATTTTTCATGTAAATTTGATTTTCCCCAATTTTTCTTTATTTCCACCTTAAATACGTGTCAAAGACTCCTATACACAAGTCCAAGAATGTTATATTTCTTTCATTTGAAAATAATTTACCTGTTTTAAAGTAATCCAGGAGAAATATGTATTATTGATTCTTTCTTTGAAGTCTCTTAAAGCTAGATGAAAAATCCCAGAGAGGTAATTTTAGAAACACTGTCGATAACACCCTTGTGTCTGGCCATGTATGTCCTATAAAAGGATAAATGAGTCATGCAAATACATTCCATTAGTGACCTTGTTATAAATTCCATTCTTACCACATTCATGAGAAAGCCCTAATTTTAAATGCCTTAAGATGGATACTATCCTCAAAAATGCACCCAGAAGTCATTCATGAGGCTAATAATCTGATATGTACAGGGTTTATTTGGTTCAACCAGGGTTTTCTGTAACTATTTTCAAAATGTACCAAGTGCAGAGGGATAAAAAAGAAAAAGAAAAAGAAAAAAAGCAAATTTATTCAGCAGCCAAAACTCCCTTTCAGCAATGCTCATTTTCTCAACAAAGTGATCTGCCAAGTTCAAGTTGCTGGGGTTTGTTAGCAACATTGACACTCATTGCCTATTTCAAAAGCTGTGTCCAGGCACTTTTTTTTTCTTCTAGCCTTTGTAAGAAGGTGCCATCATTAAATCCTCAAAACTCCTTTACAAGGGGTTAAATCTGATTTTTACGTCGGTTTGAGTTCAGATGTAAATGTGCTGAATTAGATGATGGTGGTGACTTGGTTCTTAGCCTAGTTCTGAAACCTGCTGATTTGCCACTACTAGTATTCAAGACTGCTGTAGGGGATTGTGCCACTGAGTTGAGGTCTGTAGGCTCACGCAGAACATAATCCCAAGCTCTTCGTCTTGGCTCTTCGGTAACAGAAGTGAGGCAGAATGCCTGATCCCAGCACAGACAAGTCATGAATATACAGCCCAGGCCCAGATGCAGGTTCATCCATCCTGTGGACTTGATCTGAATGCTTTCACCTGCTGTCTTGTTTCTGGCCCCTTTGGTAACATTTGTATGCAGTGCAACTCATCAGTGCAACAGATATTGTATTGCATTATTCTGTGTTCACCAGTTTGGTTCCAAATTGGTATGAAGCTGCTGAGCAAATATCAAGAAAAGCAGAGCCGATGCAAATACAAACACTGCAGGCAACTCATTCCAGGCAGATAGCCCAATTAGAGGATTTGGCTACTATCTATAGCTTAATAGGGATATAAAGCAAATGAAACTCTAATCATACTTTGGGCATTTTTGTTATATTGATGGAAGTTGCTCTTTGACCATTTACAACTGCATATTTTTCTGATTTATTACCAAAGCTTCTGATTTGGATAGCTCTTCATGGGTTTTTGCTTTTCATCTCTGCTAAGAGGACAAAGGTCAATGTAAATAAATTCGTCTGAAATGAATTCGTAGCTCAACTGACCCATTGCTGATGGGTAGCAGTCTCTCATAGCTGCAAAAATAGAGGTCAGGTGCAGACACCAGGGAAAGGTTGCAATGGCATTTCATTGTTTCAGAAGATGGGAGGCTTAGCCCTTCTCATTTTTTAAAGGGAATAATAACTGAAGCACTATTTATTTTATCATTAGCAATATTTGAAATAGCTGATAATTTCTATGGCATTATGCATTTTTGAAAAGCAAATAGATGGCTTGAAACAAATTCTGCCTCATATAAGCATTTTTCATAGCACCTGGTGTGTGTTCTAAACTAAATCCAATTATACGACTTAGAAAAGGGGGCAAAAAATGGTCTGTCTATTGTAATGGGCATAGGTAAGTTCAAGTCCTCCAGCTGTTTAAGGCACATGCATAAAATTTTAAAAAATGAATAAAGCTAAAGGAAAAATAAAGAAATCGGTAGGTAAATAAAATCAACACCAGGTATTAGTATTCTCAAAGGGTTTGCTGGATTGTATGCTGCCTTTCATTATATCTCTTCTTAAAACATGAGCTGCTTTCAGGTCTTTTTTCATCTTTTCTAGGCTCTAGCTTCTTAGACTGTAGGTGAGAGTGCTACACCTCATTGGTAATAATGTGCGGACATTTTACTGATTGACTTTATTATCAGGAATGTGTCGATTGAGAATCCATATTAATCTGAGATAAAGGAAAGAAGACACTCATGTCTTCCCATACAAAATATTCTAAGTTTATTTGCTGTCTCCTGCCTTCGGTGTTAGCCAACTTAATCTGATATTCAAACTCATAGTATGGTTGTGTCTCTCTTTAAAAGAATTTTTGAAAAATGAAAAAGTCTGAATAGTTTGCTACTTGGAAACTAATCTGATTAAACTCTATGAGTTCAGTAAATACAGTAAATGCCAATAATTGGGACTCATTTAAATTCAGAACAAATTTTAATGACAGTTCTTTGAAAAATATTTAATCATATTGCTACACCAGACACTGGTGTCGGTACAAGGCATACAGTGATCACAAGGACCCTGCTTTCATGGCCCTGCCATGATATATCAAAAAACTTAACTTTTAAATTAAGACTGTGTTTGAGGAGGACATTGCAATAACTTTCTAGGCAGAATAAAAAGCATGTACAAAGAACAGGGATATTAATTATCATGACATAACTAGGAGAGCGTGATGAGATGTCCTGTGCAGTTGGATTATAGGGAATGAGGTTAGAACTGTGGAGAGTGGGCCATCATGATAAATGTAAGCTGAGTAGCTAGTAGGGAACCAAAGATGGTTGTTAAGCATGGAAGCAATGTTATTTAGTTTATTGTTATGCAGATGACTTTCTCAGCCAGGTGGATAATGTATTAGAAGGAACTGAAGAGACCCATTAGAAAATGTTGCAATAGTCAGGGGAGAGAAGATGAGTGCCTAAACTGTGGCAGCAGCAAGAACAGTCATGACCCATCCCTATATACTATCCCTAAGTGCCATGTATTTATAATTTGTGTGAGTCAATAATGTTTGGAATACTCATTTTCTATGTGTTGCATCTTGGTTACGTAGGTTTAACATTTTTGAATAAATTAGACAAACCTTTATAGGTAATATTTTATTAACTAAACATAACTATAAAATATGTGAATTATTACTAAATATAGTAAAAATCAGAGTAGTCATAAAAGGCAATATGACTGTTTGATATATTTTAGTATCTGCAGGCAAGTTTCCCCTACTTACTCATCTTTTCAAAATGTTTTAGAACATCTTGTCCATTATCATGGCATATGAACTTTAAAATCATTTCATCGAGTTCCAAAAACAATCTCTTTGGAATTTTTATTAGGCTCATATTAAACCTAAAATTAATTTGGTTAGATGATATCTGCAAAATATTCAACCTTACTTCCTAAGAACTTGGCATATTCCTCAATTATTAAAAGTTCCTATCTCTTAAAGTAGAGTTTTACAGCTTTTCCTGACAAGCCCCTAAAGAAAGCTAATCTTAGATGTTTTAGGATTACGGTTGCTGTTGTGAGATGGGTCTTACTGATCATTGCTAAAATAGGAGATAACTATTGATATTTGTATGGTTTATAACCAACAAATTTACCAAATTATTTTATTAATTCTAAAGGCTTTTACTTGATTTTGCGGGTGATAGTGACGTTCTAGCACCTTGATACCTATAGTTTTTAAAGTTACATTACTAATTTCTATTTTATAGCATGATGGGCACCTTTATTTAGTTCCTGAATTTAATGAAATCTTAAGTGTTTGAACACATTCCTGGTTGTGTGTGTGTGTGTGTGTGTGTGTGTGTGTGTGTGTCTGTGTGTGTCTGTAGGCATGAGGCTGATATACTTTGACCAATTGATATGTTTTATCACAGTAAATGATTTCTGAATTTTAATCCAAACTTTATACCAGAGATAATTTATACTTAGCAGTGGTTGAGTGTTATTTTTCTTAAGTCTTTACTCTTTTGACTCAAGGTTGAACCTTGAATTAAGTCGTGCAAATATCCTGTTTCATTGATTTAATTTTCTCTGAGTTTTTAGTTTAATTGAATATTTTCATTCTCAAAGGCTAAAATATTCTGTACTATTTCTTTAAACAAGGGAAAATGGGTCCCTAATTATTCATTTTGTAAGAACTTTTGTGTGTATTTTTTTTTAATTCTCAGGAACTTGCATGAAAGTATCTATTTTTCTTCTTCTCTTGGCAAATACAACCATATAGATCTTGTTCTCATTCTCATAAGGACTGTTAAAAATCTTGATGACATTTACTTTAATTTGTTTAAGTCTTGGTTTTGCTTTATAGTGTTAAGCTTCTAATTTAGTTATTTTTCAAAGTAGAACAGTAAGAGGTAGGGTTTAAAGCCTTGAGCTCACTAAATTGTCTGAATTAAGTCCTGGCTCTGCTTCTTACCAGCTGTGAGACTTTAGAAAGTTACTTGACTGTCCCGGGCCCAGCCTCCTTATATGTAATGGGAGTAAGGTACTATGCATAAGGTTATTGCAAGAATGAAATAAATTAAGACTTGAGACTGATAGAACAGTACTTTGACATTGTAAATGCCAATAAGTGTGGCCAATTTTACAACTTTCCTTTAAAAGCCTATAGCCTAGGCATGTCAAATCTCATAAAAATATTTTTAAAAAATACTTAGCCTGCAGCAACTATCTAATCCTCATTTTCCCCCTTTTGAAACCTAGAATTATTCTCTTACTTCTGCTATTTCCTGAGTACCTACTATTAAAATCCTTCTTTCTTTCACTTGTTAATTCAGCCTCTTTAAAAACAAACAAACAAAAAAACTTGTTTATTCTTTCCTCTGGACTTGAAATGCTCTTAGTTTCCAAACTAAGGCTCAAGAAATGGGGCAATGCAAGGTTTGACAATGTGTAGATTGGAAATGACATAATGTAAGAGGCCCTACCTTTCTCTCCTCCAAGGTTATTTAAATGGGAGAAATTAAGGATTGGAACTAGTAAGAGAGAATACTTGGAGGAATACAAGGAGAAAAATAAAACAGAACCGTTTTTGGCTTCTGTTTCTCAGTATCTCCTAAATCCCCATTTCATTATTCTTGGCCAGTTGTAAAAGCAAACAAGGCATCCATCTTGCATTTCTATTTTCTAATTCCATTTCTTTCTTATGCTTGCAGTTAATTTCCAGTGGACACCTTGTGCCCAATCTTCCCAGACTCTCAGAAATGTCTAATGGTTGCTGTGATCCAGAGAGCTATGTGGAAGACGTTTACTATCTGCAAAACTATGGCCTAACAAGGTAGAATAGCTCTGTAAAAAGTCTAGAACTTAGGGCCTTTATAGAATCTGTTTTACAAAATGGGGCTTGCCTTGGCTCAGTGGGTAGAGTGTTGGCTTGAGAACTGAAGGGTCTCAGGTTTGATTCCAGTCAAGGGCACATGCCCAGGTTGCCGGCTTGATCCTCAGGAGGCAGGCGATCAATGATTCTCTCATTACTGATGTTTCCGTCTCTCTCTCTCTCTCTCTCTCTCTCTCTCTCTCTCTCTCTCTCTCTCTCTCCATTCCTCTTTGAAATAAATAAAAACATATTTTTAAAAAATGGTGCTTTAATTTTTTCTAATTAAATTAAATGGTAAAAGTTATGATTTTAGTATCTTCATTCTTTAATGAGCTACTTTGGGGAAAATGTCTGCATTTGCTTTATTTTATTTTTGGTAATTAATGGCTACAGAAAAGGCTTTTATGGTGACCTTAGAATACAAATGAAAACATTTGTAGAATATTTATTATGCCAGGGTGTTCTGTGTGTTTTACATATAGCAACTCATTCAATCTTTGCAGCAACTCAGTGAAGTGGGTGCTATTATTTTTATTGCCATTTCATATATTAACAAACAGAAACACAGAGAGATTAAATAATTTTTCCAAGGGGGAAAAAACCTACCAATTGGCAGCACTAGGTTCAAACACAAGATTGGTGCTACTGATAGCCATGCTTGGAGAAAGAGAGAGATGAAGGAGACATACAGAAAGAAGCAGAAATCCTCAGGGCTAGCCAGAAATTTTCCTTGTATTCTATGAGACACTCAAATATTACTGTGAGTCATATGCAGATTTTTTCAGGTTGCTCCTGTGTATTTTGAATCCACCTTTTTTTTTGTATACTTTCTTAATTTCTGGCACTGTAAGATGCTCCAGAAATATCTTGTATTTTTTTCACCTTAGCCCTAGAATCAGTCATTCTCCAAGGAGCTCTGCTTCCTTTTATTGGATGGAAAGTAGTATTTAAAAACCAAGATCTAGAACTGGATGTTCTCCTAAAATGTCACTATTTCTAGGCCTTATCAGCAGACAGAACTAAAAAAAAATATAGGTGGCCCTGACCGGTTTGGCTCAGTGGATAGAGCGTCGGTCGGCCTGCGGACTGAAGGGTCCTGGGTTTGATTCCAGTCAAGGGCATGTACCTTGGTTGCGGGCACATCCCCAGTGGGAGGTGTGCAGGAGGCAGCTGATCGATGTTTCTCTCTCATCGATGTTTCCAACTCTCTATCCCTCTCCCTTCCTCTCTGTAAAAAAAATCAATAAAATATTTTTTAAAAAATATATGTGTATATATAGAAGAACCCATGTACAGACACATGCATACACACAAATATATTTATTTTTATGTATATTACAGAATAAAAAGAGCCAGATTTAGCATAATTTAAAACATTGTACATAGTACCTTCTTTATGAAGGGTTGGTAAAGACATTTATTATTAGTAGTAATAACATCAATATATTTTTCCTAAAGATCAATTTAGTAGTATATACTTCTCTCTTATAATTCTATTAGAGGCCCGGTGCATGAAATTCATGAACAGGTAGGGTCTCTAGGCCTGACCAGCAATCAGGGCCGATCACGTTCCCTGCCTCCCCGCCTCCTCCTTCCCTCGCTCCCTCAGCGCCCCACCGCCTCTGATCGCCCACCATGTTCCGTGCTGCCCCCTGATGGTCAGCACACATCATAGCAAGCAATCAAACTGCTGTTCTCTCAGTCAAACTCCGGAGGGGACACTTTGCATATTAGCCTTATATATATATGTCCTTGTAGTTGGAAGAATTATATATGTGTCATTAAAGTTCAGAGTGTTGGCTAGCCATTAAAATGTATTTTTCAACTCATGATGTGATGTAAGATGTTTAAAATTATACTCAATTTGAAAGTAGCAATTATATTTGAACTTTTATTTTAAAATTATTTGGAGAAAAACCAAGATGGCGGCATAGGTAAACACCGGAGTTTGCTGCCTCGCACAACCACTTCAAAAATACAACTAAAAGACGGAACGGACATCATCCAGAACCACAGGAAGGCTGGCAGAGTGGAAATTCCACAACTAGAAGGAAAGAGAAAATCTTATCGAGACTCAGAGGTGGAGCAGAGCAGAAGTAAAATACCAAGGTACAGAGGCACACGCGGAGCAGGCTGGGGGCTGAGGGCGGAGTTGTCATTTTCAATCAGGAGGGAGTCTCAGGCTCTGACCTCCAGTTCCGGGTGAGTCTTTGGGGACTCAGACTCATACGGGAGAAGCGGGACTGTGTCGTAACTTGAGGGCAGCTTTCTCTCTGAGGGGCTTCCAGCGATTACCAGGACACTGAGAAGCAGAGCCTCTGAGGGTAGGACTGAGACCAGCCATAACTGCTAGCCCAGCCCTGTTGATCCCGTGGGACCCGCCCCACCCAAGCCCTGCAGGGAGGCTTTTGCTGGATAGCCTCAGGCAGAGGCTAGATTAGCACCTCCCTAGAGATCCTGGAGCCAGGAAACCCAGAGGTCAGAGTGGGACCATCCAGTTTGCAGCTCCATGGAACCATAAAGGACACACTCAGGGGGCAGACTCAGTGAGCACCAAAGCCCCATTGAAGCAAGTCTTGCCTCAGAGAGGTGTCTCCAGCACAGAAGTTCTTCCACTGCAGACACAGCTGATTTTCACAGCCAATTGGCCTGGAGGTCAATTACTCCCAGTGATACCTACAACAATTAAGGCTTAACTACAATAAGACTGTGCACAAAGACCACAAGGGGGTGCACCAAGAGTGTCCTCCTCAGGTAATTGGGGAGACTGAACCACTGGGCCCTAGAGGACACTTAGCACAGAAAACCACTTTATCAACACAGGGAAGCATAAAAAAATGTGGAGACAAAGAAAAAGGACACAAATGACAGAAATGGAGGAAAGAAAAGGACTGGATATAGAGTTCAAAACCACACTTTTAAGGTTTTTCAAGAATTTTCTAGAAACTGCTGATAAACTTAATGAGACCTACAAGAAATCTAATGAGACCCTCGAGGTTGTGATAAAGAACCAACTAGAAATTAAGCATACACTGACTGACTGAAATAAAGAATATTATACAGACTCCCAACAGCAGACTAGAGGATCACAAGAATCAAGTCAACGATTTGAAATACGAAGAAGCAAAAACACCCAACCGGAAAAGCAAAATGAAAAACGAATCCAAAAATACGAAGATAGTGTAAGGAGCCTCTGGGACAGCTTCAAGCGTACCAACATCAGAATTATAGGGGTGCCAGAAGATGAGAGAGAGCAAGATATTGAAAACCTATTTGAAGAAATAATGACAGAAAACTTCCCCCACCTGGTGAAAGAAAGAGACTTACAAGTCCAGGAAGCGCAGAGAACCCCAAACAAAAGGAATCCAAAGAGGACCACACCAAGATACATGATAATTAAAATGCCAAGGGCAAAAGACAAAGAGAGAATCTTAAAAGCAGCAAGAGAAAGAAAGTCAGTTACCTACAAGGGAGTACCCATATGACTGTCAGCTGATTTCTCAACAGAAACTTTGCAGGCCAGAAGGGAGTGGCAAGAAATATTCAAAGTGATGAATGGCAAGAACCTACAACCAAGATTACTTTATCCAGCAAAGCTATCATTCAGAATTGAAGGTCAGATAAAGAGCTTCACCAATAAGAAAAAGCTAAAGGAGTTCATCACCACCAAACCAGCATTAGATGAAATGCTGAAAGGTACCCTTTAAAAAGAAGAAGAAGAAGAAAAAGGTAAAGATACAAATTATGAACAACAAACACACATCTATCAACAAGTGAATCTGAAAATCAAGTGAATAATCTGATGAACAGAATGAACTGGTGATTATAATAGAATCAGGGGCATAGAAAGGGAGTGGACTGACTATTCTTGGGGTGGGGGGAAAGGGGTGAGGGGGATGCAGGAAGAGACTGGACAAAAATCGTGCACCTGTGGATGAGGACAGTGGGTGGGAAGTGAGGGAGGAGGGTGGGGTGGGAACTGGGTGGAGGGGCATTATGGTGGGAAAAAAGAGGAACAACTGTAATAATCTGAACAATAAAGATTTAATTAATCAAAAAAAATTATTTGGAAAAATCAAGTCTTACATCCAGTGTCAGGAATTCAGTGTTATTGTGATTGTCCTTTGGAGCTGAGTGATGCTGTGGCCTTGCAAAAGCCTGTAAGAAAAATCAGTTGTTGTTTTTGTTGAACAAGGAAGACAACTGATTAATACTTAAGAGACTACATTTAGTATTAACTTAGATTAAATTTGGACACATTCAAATCCATAGACAAAGCAGTTGATCCAAAATATGTGACAAAACTTCAACAGAGTAAAAGCAACAACAACACTGACAAATTATGTTCTCTGTACTTAAATATAATCCCTTGAATCTCTTGGAAGCATACAATACAATGTCATGTGCTTGGATTTAGAATTCCAGCAATAAACAGAGATGGGACTAGCCAGGACATGTTCATCAAAATTATATTTGTCTGGCTGATGTTACCAAGTGTGTTCAATATATCAACTCTTAGTGTAACATTAGTTGACAACTCTAAAGTCACAGAAAATGCTTGCTTTTGCAAGGATGGAGATGGGGGAAGACTAATGTTAACTTGTCAGTTTTCTCACTCTACAAAAATATAAATATTAGAACAGAGGATTCAACTGTTGGGAATATATGACTCTCATGCCATTCACACAAGTGCAGTAGTTTTTCTAAATTCTCTAAAAAAAAAAAAATCTGGGTGAGTCTGTCCTTATTTTCCCAACAAGTTTTTAGGCACTGATAAAGCAGAGGGCAATAAAAAGGAAGGGGAAGGGTATTGTTTAGGATCTGCCATATGCCAAGTACTAAAATGGGTCCTTCATAAATTATTAATTCAATAGCTCCTCCCATTTACACTGCAATGTAGGTATTTTGAAAAAACTAAGTCTGTAATTGAAAAGGAAACTTACCACCCAGTAGTGCTGGAATTTGTACCCCAATACAGTCTTAGTCTATCTCCAAAGAGTTTGATCTATATACACTGTCATGTTGTTGGGAAAATATTCATTTTAATATTAACTAAGAAAAAAATGTAAATAAGAAGGAAACCTTCCACCAAGAGATATCAAACAACTTATGTTAAAGTCAAAAGGAATGTTTTTTTCCATGTATTCTCTGGTTTAGATTCTACCAGTAAGTATGAAATGCAGCCTCTGCTTCATGATTTTTATAACAAATGACATAATTAGATTCTCTCTCTATGAATAATCTATGTATAAATCAACCATTTCAATTTTTCTGTTGAGCTCATCACAAAGACCAGCATGGTGTGAATTTTGGAAAACAGTCAGTAAATGGGCTTGCCACTTATGACACAATAAATTAATTTGATGAGAATCAGATGTTATTCTCCTATGTCTACCAATTACACACCTGCCTGAAAATTTAAAAACCAAGTCATAAATATGATCATATCGCATAAATACACTCATTTTATTTATAACATTGTCTAAAATAAATTGAATATTGACTACTGTTGCCTTATTCTAGACACTGGAAACCAAATGTACTTCTTGATCTTTCAAAACACTTATTCTGATTGAGAGAGACAGCAAATAAACAAATATTGATGGGATGGTGTTCTTTTAAGGCCATTGCTCAGAATCTCCCTCTGTGAGAAGTTGATTTTGCGCAGAGATCCTAAAAAAGTGAGAGGGTGAGTATGTTCATATTTGGAGGGAAAGAACACCAAGCAGAAGGAATTCCAGGTGCAAGTGCCCTGAGAGGAGTGTACTTGGTGTGTTAAAGGTACAGCAGAGAGACAACGTGACTGGAACAGAGTGAGCAGGAAGGAATATTGTAGTGGATGAAATTGCAGGGTGAAATTGTAGAAGTATGTAAGCTGTGGTAAAAATCTGAGATTTTAAGTGTGATGGGTATTTTAACCATGAGGAAGTTTTATGTAGGAGAGTAACTTAATCTGACACTCCAGCTACTATATTAAAATCAGTCAGAGGAGGACAATTGTGGAAGCATGGAGAGTAATTAAGATGCTGTTGAAATAATCATGATATTATGTGAACTTCTACCTAACCAAAGTGAAACATTAACTATGTGGAAATTTGTGTTTAAAATCATCCAAATCCTTTTTAAAAGTATTTACAATGTTGAAATTCCTTGCTTTAAAAAAAAATCTCTATAGATTTTACATAGAACAGGGAATCCAACAAATATCAGCTGATAGCAAGGTTTCACAATGAATTTTTGAAGCATTTGCTAACCAAGTGCTGTAAGGACTGTGGCATTTACACATGCTTGTTAAAAATCCTTCTCAGGAAATAATATGACAAAGAGAACATGTAACATTCCTGAGCCCCTGGAAGCTTGGTCTTTGCCTTTAGGCAAATGCAGGATCCCTCATTCTCCCCTCAGGAGCCTTCAGTTTGTACATCCTTCTCAGAGATGTTGGCAAGTGGTTCTCAGCTAGATTACAAATCTTCAGGTGTAAAATGATATAACTCTGACTATGCCAGGATACCTTCAGTGAGTCATCAGGTTTTATGGGGTAGCTTATGAACTATAGGCACTTGTGTAGATCCTAATGAATTAAAGGGGCTGATCAGAGGGACTCTAGATTGGACACTCCTTCCTCTTCAGTGTATTGTCATCAAAATTAAGGATAGGCAGCTGGTTGGTAGAGTAGGAAGAGGTGAAATATTGTTGAACTACTACTGGGCCCAGATTTGCCTATTCAGGTAGAAATTCTGTGATAATTATTCAAACTGTGGACACTAAAATAGTATGTCAATAAAAATCTAACACAGCTGACAAATAACAATTATAAAAGACAACTTGTGGCACTGTGAATCTGTGTAGCAAACAAAGAAAGAATATCCAATGTCCCACGCATGCCACAGGGAATTGGAAAGAGCCCAGAAAAGTTCATTCAGACACTACAACTACCTAATTAGCTGTGTCTCTGAGTTTGCTTTAATACTCTCCCTCCTGCCTGGCCTCACACTGGTGCAGAGGCAGCTTATGAGGCCACCTCTTCTAGTGTCCCACATTTACAGGTCAAAATCCCCTACCCCTGCCCTTTTTCTCTCAAGATAGTTAATCCTCACTCAGTCTGACCTAAGTCATAAGGGTGAATAAGTAATCCAATAAATAATGTCTCATCCCTGGCTATCCTTTGAGCTTCTCCCATAACCTTCCTAAGCCAGAGGGATAGAATTTTCTCTTAGTTCTCTTATCACTTACTTTGAAGTTCTACATTCTTGACAGAGACTCATTATTGTTAAGCTTGAGGAGCAGTGAGGAGAGACAGATCTTGGCTTACTAATGAGTAGACCTACTATACTTGTAATTAGCCTGTCCAGTTTCCATAGGTTTATATATTTAAAGCTCATTATAAAAGCAATAATGATTCTTTCCCACTCTCAATTTTGGTTGTGGTCCATTTCATCTATTTTGTTAACAGATTCTGGGTACTATCTCTGGAGTAGGGCATGTTTGAATAGAATAAGAAAAAGAAAAGAAATATCACAAGAAAGAATAAAGATTAACTTGCCTGCATGTGTGTCATGCTATTTCAGTATTGAACTACAGCTGGTAAAACTACAGAGCTCAGAACGTCACCCATATGTGTGGTGACTGGGTCAACACTGCAAAATAAATGTTTACTAAGTGTTTCAATCAATAATAATCTTTTGCACCCTGTTTTTCTTTCATGAAATGCCATAACTAACTAAATTTCCAATGATTTTATACCTAAAAAAGACCAATTGGGATATTTATGAGTTTTGAAGGGGAGGGGAGTAGTGAGTGAGAATTTGGTTCTGAACTGTAACATCGTCTCATTTTGGAGGATTAAATCTTTAACTAGGTGTTCTCTGAATACAAATGAAGATAGTCTTTGACTCCTAGTTCTGAACTCCAGAATAGGGAGGGGTTGGGTGAGGTCCAAGATTAGGGAGAAATGCATGAGAGAGAAAAGTATTGAATTTGAGGAGGCTCAATAAATTCCACTGAAGTTTTCCACCGATTGATAAATGAGACTCAAAGTTAATTTTATACTGATAAAGGTGATATTGGAGAATCTGACTTAGCTCATAATAGCATTAGCTTTTTATCATGAAGCACACATCAACTTATTCCCTGAATCAGGCAAGCATTGCTGACCAACATATGCTTCTCTGTGTACAGCTTGAAGGTCATACACCTTAGAGGAGCAGAGCTCTCTGTTGGCAGCTTGACTTTCAGGAAGAAGTCCAGAAAGTCTCCATATGCTCAGGTTCTCTCTCTAAAGGTACAGCTGCAGGTTCAGTTCCTCCTCCTTCTCTACTGACATTCCCTTCACATGAAGGAAATATTAGGAGTCTGGAAAAATTGTTCCCCACCCACTGAAGTACACTGTTGTGAGTGATTCTACCCTTTTTGTTGAAATTTCTGCCTTCATATGAAAGTTTAACTCATGGACCTTACCCATGAATATTACAATATCAGGAGACAGGGATAAAGGTCAGCTGGTAATAGGTGAAAAGGCAGAGAATGTTGGTGGATGGGTAGAGGGCGGGCTAAGCTTTTATTTAGATATGTTTGTTTTTCTTTTATATTTTGAATGATAAGATGGCATATGGCCATTATAAACTCATGATTCTAAAAAAGAGAATTAATGCTGAAAATGAAAAAAATTCTTATGACACCTTGATTATACTTCTTAAAATTTATTCCTCTGGATAAACTAGGACAATATTCTGGCATTATTTGGCTTCTTAGGGGGGCATTGCGTAAATAAATCCTCTGAAATGTAATCAAATTGTGAGGAGATTTTTCTTCTTGCCAAAATGATTAGGGTGTGATGCGTCCTGATAACCAGCTGTTGGGAATAAGTTCAGTTTTCCTGAAGGGTGGTCCACAAAACTAAGGATTCTTTTCCGCATTCTTTGAGCACTTAAATATCTATGAATCTGCACATGCCAAGATTTTATTTAGAAAATAGACTGATGTAGATGTCACATAAGTTATATTAAATTGTCATATTAACAGCCTTGATCATTATGCAATTCAACAAAATAAAGCTAAAGACTTTTTGGTTGTTCTTGTTTGTTAATAAAAGGGATTTTTAAAATGGACTTATGCAATTATCTTGAACATATTTTACAAAGTCTGGAGAACATAATGTTAGTATTGAAACCATACATAGAACCAATGCAGCACAATAGTCCATATGCTTCAGTTTCTTAATTGGAGATGGATTCATTTTCAAGAAATTATTATACATTTACCACTTAATATGACATTTCCTAGTTTTAGTTGTTTTTGTATAAAATTAGATTTATATGGAAATATATTATTCAACACAAATTGTAAGTAAGAAGAATTATAATGCATTGAAAATCAATAACAGAGTTCATTGGAAATTAAGCAAATAATTCCTAGAGAATGAGTAGCAGATTGAAACCAGAGTCTCATTTAGGGAACATGTGGGAAACTGACATAGAGAGGTGATTTTATGGCTCATCTTTATGGAGTGACTGTGGGTTCGTTGGGGATAGATGTGATAACTTGACAAAAACCAAGCAGGCTCTGAGGGGTGCCCTTAAGTCACAGCTTGATAATTAGTTAACTACACAGGGGTAATTTGAGCTATGATTTATAACTGATGATAGCAGAATTACTAAATGTTTTAATTAAAAAGTCCATATTTACTAGGAGGTACAACCTTTTAACCCAAAGGTAAAAGCAGAATAGATTTTATTTTTGGTTAAAGAATCCCCCATGGGATTCACTCAGATTATATTCCTCTTCTCTTCTTACTCATGACTCTATACCAGATTGTGCTGCATATTTTGTTTTTCTTCAAAGTTGAATTGACTCTGGCAAATATGGCTGTCCTCTCATTTAATTTGTGAGGAAAATGAACACCAAAATTTATTTCATTAAGTGGAACAATAAGACTGGATTATAAGGTAGTCTCTTTTCTTCACCAAATATCTTTGGGTGTTTTTAAAATCTTTTTAAAAGAGTGGAAACTAATGTCATTGGAGGGAAAAACTAATTGGTTCAATCCACTGCTTTCTGCTCTTTGGATAAAAGTATATAATTGACCCTGACCGGTTTGGCTCAGTGGATAGAGCGTCAGCCTGTGGACCCAAGGGTCCCAGGTTCGATTCCGGTCAAGGGCATGTACCTTGGTTGCGGGCATATCGCCAGTGGGGAGTGTGCAGGAGGCAGCTGATTGATGTTTCTCTCTCATCGATGTTTCTAACTCTCTATCCCTCTCCCTTCCTCTCTGTGAAAAATCAATAAAATGTACTTTAAAAAAATTAAATAAAAAGAACAAATTCAACTGTATTCAATCTTCTTAAAAAAAGAGTATGCAATTGACTTGCTCTTTTATTTTCCAATCAGTTGACTGGGGTCAACCTTTTTGGCAATATACCTCCCACTGAATAGTTTTCCTAAACCAATGCAATAAGGACTTGATTCTGGAATGTATGGAGTTCGATTATTTACAGGGTAGCTTTATATCTAGAGGAGTACAAAGAGTTTCCTAAATTCTTCACTTGGTTGTGTGGACATCTTTATCAAATTATTTGTAAAAACACTATGATTTTGCCATTATAACCTTGTTTTAAATTGTTGGCTGTGAGGGTGATCCAACTGCAGTTTTTGCCCTGTTATTGAACATTGGATTGATCCTGCTGATCTGGCTGCTTCCCATTCCTCCCTCACTTCCCCATGTACCTAAATCACTAGAAAAGGATATGCCCATAGATTGGAATGTGGTTCTTCAGCCCAAAGTACAAGAGTCATTGGCCTCCTTTTCATAATCCCTATGATTTGTTGACCTGCCTGTTATCATTAAGATGCAATTAAAATCTCTGCCTTTTCTGTGTTTTGGAGACACCACTTCCCCCTGCCACCAAGTTATCAAGTTACATATACTCAGCATATTAGGAAAGTGTGGTAAATGATGCCGCTTGTAATTTACATAAATATCAGATTCCTGAAAATCCAGCCACATCATACCTCATGGCTTATCTTCACAACCAGCCTTTGCTGATTCCTGTTCCAGCCTGTTCCAGATGGTAACATTAGGTAACCAAACTAATGGAGGCTGCTGCCCCTCTCCATTGGCCAATGATGGGGTCATAGATCAGTAAATTTGAAGTCCTCCCAGCACCAGTGCATCGGTTGAGGTGTAGACTGCCTGCTATAATCCCAAGACCCCCTGAGCCATCAGTTCATTGATCTCTCTCAACTCCACATCAGAAGGCATTTGGATTTAGTTTTGCCTGCACTTTGCCCAAGTCCATAAACTTTTTTAGTGGGAAGCTTCTTTTGAATACTACTGTGGATGGCCAGGCCACTTTGAACCCCTCTGACTACTAGACTTTCTCCTTCCTGCTTTAAATAATGCCCCAATCTCCATCAGTTAACTAAGCTGCACCCCATTTAATTTATTTTCAGTATTTAATCACCAGGAACTGGGATCCAATCAGTCCTAATATTTCTGTTTCCTGCCTGGAAAGAAGTCCTGAGGTGAGTGGACTTAAAATTTACTTTTCAATTTATTTCCTCCTGTACTTCTAGAATTATCTATTCTTTAACTAGTCCAGATATTATCTCCTCTGCCACTCTGGCTCCTATCTCACTATCCCTCCACTTGTTCCCAAAGCTAGTTCCTGGACTGATTTTGCTATTCCTTTCTTTAAACTTGTTCGGATTTTTGGTCCTTCCTTCACTTCACTGTTTAACCCATTTCCCTAAAACCCAGGAATTTTCCAAACTATTTCTGCATGAATGAAACTTTCCCAGAGGGCTTGAACATCCTCTGTAGCTGTGTAGTCCATACCAACACTTGACTGAAAACTTAAATGGGAAAACAGCAATTTACTGCCTCTGCCCTGATCTTTGCACAAGGTCAGGCAGTTTACCTGGCTAACTTCGGCTGAGTGGCTCTCTTTCTTACCAGAACTTTCTCTGTCAGTGCCAAAGCACAGGGAATTATTGAGGAAGTGCGAAGATGAGTCCTAAATTCTACCTATTACTTCAGGCCTATTGTCAGGCCCATTTTTTGTGAGTTGGACCTGATTTACTTCTCAAGATTCATTTTTTGGGGGACTCTAGGAATGCTGAGAATTAATTTGCTTTATATTTGACAACTCCTGTGTCTTCGCATTCATTTCTAAAGTCTTACCATCAAGCATTATTGCTGAATCTTCTATGCCATTGCTCAGACAAGCTCTCTGACATGGCATTGTTGTTTGAGTTCTGAGTTTTAGTCATTCGCCTAATTTCCTGAACTCTGATTTGCTTCTCTTCTACCAGTTCACCAGTTCTGGGTATAGTCTAACTCATTGTTTTTCCAAAACTTAACTAATGATCAAGTGAAATGAAACTCAGAGTAAATGCTTCTTCTTCCATAGTAGCAAAATTTAACAGACACAGTACATCTGTTTCCATTAATCAAAATAGATGAAGTTAGGTAATACTATGTCTTTCATTTTATTTTATTGGGAACAAGTTCTGCACGAGGCAGCCAAATGATGGCTTTAAGAAATTCCAGAAAACTGCTACTGCTCACAGCCTGGGAATTCCGAGCAAACCTAATACCATCAAGGGATGCAACTACGAACACATAATTGCACAGATCTCTTTACAAGACTTTGTAATGCATTTCCTAAATTGATATCATTTGGCAATAGCTATGAATTTATGACAAACCAAAAAGGGTTACAATTATGAATTATGGGTTTGTTCTTAAGGATCCCACAGAAAAACTGAAAACTCAGAACCCTATTTAAAGCAGAATTTCAACAATAATTTTTTCCATATTTCAGACCAAATACATTTTTTGTCTCAAAACTATATAATAATGGTGTTTTAAGGCTTACTCAAATAGCCACAAAAGCCTTTGAACAGATGTATGGTTCCAATTAGCCATTATAAACTATCACAGAAATTGAATTGATTTCTTTTATTGGTAATGAATACCTTGTATGGAGTTAGTAATAAAAGTTGTACAGACCACCCTACTTAAGTAGGTCATACATTCTGTTTTTCTCTATTTCTTTTCATTATCATATTTATCAAATTATATATATATTTTTCTGTCTTCATCACTAGATTGTAACTTATGAGCTTCATGATACCTTGATTATTTTATTCACCAACATATGCTCATCACCTATGCCTGTCATGTTTTAGGTGCTGAATAAATATTTGAACATGGTACATTATAATCATCCAGTAAATATTTTATTGTAATAAACTTAAATGGGATTATGTACACTTGGTCTCCAGACATAAATCAGAGAAAGCTAATTGAAATAAATGTAGGTCATCTATATATATAAAAGGCTAATGTGCAAAATGTCCCCTCGGGAGTTTGACTGGGAGACCGGGAGACTGGGAGTTCGATTGCTTGCTGTGACATGTGCTGACCACCAGGGGGCGGCACAAAATAGAGGAAAACCCCAGCTGGCAGCCAGAAGGCCCTAATTGGCCCTGATCGCTGGCCAGGCCTAGGGATCCTACCCATGCATGAATTTCATGTACTGGGCCTCTAATATATATATATATATATATATATATATATATATATATATATATATATATATCTCAAAAAAGTGAATCTTATATAATAAAAGCCTAATATGCTAAATGTCCAGTCATCAGGTCATCCATTCAACCAATCAAAGTGTAATATGCTAATGATATGTTAAGGCAACCAATCAAAGTGTAATATGCTAATGATATGTTAAGGCTCACTGTTACATGCAATGACCACCAGGGAGCAGATGCTCTGACTTGTAAATTAGCTTGCTGCTGGGGTCCAGCTGATCAGGACTGAGTGAGACAGGCTGGCCAACCTCCCGTATCCCTCCCTGGTCCCAGTCGTGCATTGGTGGGGTCCCTCAGGCCTAGCCTGTGCCCTCTTGAAATACGGAACCCCTTGGGGGATGTTGGAGAGCTGATTTCAACCCAATCCCACAGTCCAGGCCAAGGGACTCCACTGGTGCACAAATTCATGCATCAGGCCTCTAGTATAATCATAACATCACTGTGATATTACTATGATACCTCTAAATAATTTCTACACCTTCATATATATGTCACAAAAATTCTATGATTCAGACATATATGAACAAGTAGAAATTATTTGGTAAATAATACATTGGTGTATTTATTTTTTATAATAAATAGCTTTGTTTCTTTTTTATTGAATTAATTGGGGTGACATTGGTTAATAAAATTATGTAAGCTTCAGGTGTACAATTCTATAATACAGCATCTGTATACTGTATTGTGTGTCCACCACCCCAAATCTCATCCCATCACCATTTACTTATTTATTCCCCCTTTTCCCTTTTCTACTTTCCCCCAAGCCCTTTTTTCTTCTGGTAAAAACTGTTGCCTCTGTCTATAAGTTTTTGTGAGTGTTTTTGCTTAATGCCTTCACCTTTTTCACCCAGCCCTGCAAACCCCATCCTCTCTGATAGCTGTCAGTCTGTTCTCTATGGCGCTATTTTTATTTTGTAAGTTTATGATGCTATTTTTATTTTGTTTGTTAGTTTATTTTGTTCATTAAATTCTACATATGAGTGATATCATATGGTACTTGTCTTTCTCTGACTGGCTTATTTCACTTAGTGTAATGCTTTCTAGGCCCATCCATGCTGTCACAAAGGGTAAGATTTCTTTTCTTCTTTTTACAGCCTACTAGTATTAGCATTCTATTGTGTAACTGTACCACAGCTTTCTTTTTAAAAATATATATATATATATTTTTATTGATTTCAGAGAGGAAGGGAAAGGGAGAGAGACAGAAACATCAATGATGAGAGAGAATCATTCATTGATTGGCTGCCTCTTGTTTGCCCCCCACTGGGGATCCAGCCCGCAACCCCAGCAGGTGTCCTGACTGGGAATCAAACTATGAACTCCTGGTTCATAGGTCGACACTCAACCACTGAGCCACACCAGCTGGGCTGTACCACGCTTTTTCATCTACTCATCCACTGATGGACAATTGGCCTGCTTCCAAATCTTGGCTATTGTAAATAGCACTGCAATGAACATAAGGGTGAAAATATTCTTTCAAATTAGTTTTCTAAGTTTCTTCAGATATATTCCAAGAAGTGGAATTGCTGGGTCATAAAGTACTTTGATTTTTAACTTTTCGAGCTAACTCCATACTGCTTTCCACAGTGGCTGCACCAATTTGCATTCCCACCAACAGTTTATGAGGGTTCCCTTTTCTCCACATCTTCACCAACACTTACTGTTTGTAGATTTTTTTGATGGTAGACATTCTGACAGGCGTGAGGTGATATCTCATTGTGGGTTTAGTTGGCATTTCTCTGTTGATTAGTGACCTTGAGCATCTTTTCATATGTCTATTGGTCATCTGTATGTCCTCTCTGAAGAAGTGTCTATTCAGGTCCTTTGCCCATTTTTTTAGTGGATTGTTTATTTTTTTGGTGTTGAGTTTTATGTCTCCATAAATTTTGGATATTAACCCCTTCTCTGATGTATCATTGGCGATATGTTCTCCCATTCAGTGGGTTGTTTTTTCATTTTGTTGATGGCTTCCTTTGATGCGCAAAAACTTTTTAGTTTTATGTAGCCCCATTTGTTTATTTTTTCTTTCATTTCGCTTGCCCAAGATGATATTACTATGAGATATGTCCAAAATTTTACTGCCTATCTTTTCTTCTAGGATTTTTATGGTTTTGAGTCTAACATTTAAGTCTTTAATTCATTTTGAGTTTATTCTTGTGTGTGTTATAAGAAGGTGGTTTAGTTTCATATTTTGCACATATCTGTCCAATTTTCCAGCACCATTTATTGAATAGACTATCTTTAGCCCATTGTATGTTTTTGCCTCCTTTGTCAAATGTTAATTGACTATAAAAGCATAGGCTCTCTATTCTGTTCCATTGATATATATGACTGTTTTTATGGCAATATCATGTTGTTATGATAACTAGATCTTCAAAATATTTTTAAAATCTTAAAATTTGCTAATAATAATTCATTTGAATAATATTTTCTTACCAAAATATCAGGTCTGTTACTTTTGAGGATGGCATGGTGCTTGGAAGGAAAGTTTACTAGTAAATATTGAGGGAAAATCATTATTCATTTTGTGAACTGAATTATCCAGGACAAAACAGTAAAATTTTATCAGTAAATGCATTTACATTTTACAAAATGTAAATATATTTACATTTTTAAAAATGAAAAGACTTGGTATAGGCTGGGGGAGATTTGACTAAATTCCAGCATGTCGTTGGTATGTGGTAAGGAAGATACTTAAAAGTTTTAGCTGACTCTGAGTGCTGTGTGAATATTATTGTGATCATTGCAATAAATAAATAAATACATAAATGAATAAATGAAATTTGAGGTCATATTATAAAAAACAGTGTCCAGAACAAACTATATGATAAACTAGCTGTCCAGCCACATGTAGGGTCTCCAGTTTAGTTCATAGAACCACATTGTAAGAGACACAGGTAAACATGTACTTCTCCAGAAGCAAACACAGTGAGGAACAGGGCAGAACTTCAAAGTGTCACTGGGAAGGAATGTTTGCTGAATCCAAGGACATAGGCATGAGCGTCACCTTCAATTATATGAAGGGTCTATCCCTCAGGTCTAGACCTGGCCTTGGTAATGGGGCACCAGAGAGCAGATCCAGAACCAGCTGCAGGACTTAGAAAGTGGAAGAATTTGGCTCAACCTAAGGAAAAACTTTTCAGCAAAAATAATCAAAGTAGTGGAATAGGATGCTTTTTTATTTGAGCGTCATGAATCCTGACATCTTCAAAGAGAGGGTAGAAGTCAGTGAAGAAATTCATTTAATTACCTAGGAGACTCAACTATAATGTTTTAAAATTGAATAAACAGCTAACATAATGAATCCTTTAAGCCTTAAGTGGTTTCTATTAAAAATCATGGCCTTTTTCCCTTAAGTCTTGCTCATTTTATCTTATTATTTTGGTAATTTTCTTCCACCCACTAGAGTATGTTTATCTTTCCTTTTACTGAGTGTAATGAAAGCATGACCAATAATCTCAAAGGCCTGTCATTTATTTATTTATTTGTTTTAAAATATATTTTTATTGCTTTCAGAGGGGGAGGGAGAGGGAAAGAGATATAGAAACATCAATGATGGGAGAGAATAATTAATTGCCTGCTTTCTTCATGCCCTCTACTGGGGAGCGCCCTCTACTGGGGATCGAGCCCACAACCTGGGCATGTGTTTTGAATGGTAATCAAACCTTGACCACCTGGTTCATAGGTCCACACTCAACCACTGAGTCGGGCAGGCCAAGCTCAATGCCTGTCATTTGAACAAGAGTAGAACCATATCTTTTAATGAAAAGGGTAACATGTTGACCTGGGAGATGCTGTTGATACTCTCCACTGTTTAACAGGACTTCTCAGCTTTCCACCTCTGCCTCACTTTATAGGAGTCATGCCAGTGTAATCTGATCATCTGAAGTGGGTTAATAGAGTGAATGAATACCTGCTGATCCAATAGCTTGTGAGGCACTTATGATCTGTTGTTCCAGTGACTAGGTGGGGCTTTCGCTCTCAATGGCCTCTGGCTACAGAGTCAGGTAAAAGTGCATCTTATAACCAATAGTTATAGCAACAAGATTGGTTGTGGGGGTGGGTGGAGGTGTGAGACTGGATGCTGCTTGGGTGACCTTGGTTAGTTTCATAAAGAGGCATAACAGGAGAACAGACTGTCAATCTTAGAGGGAAGGTGGGGGTTTGTGGGTGCGTGAGAAGAGATCAACCAAAGAACCTGTATGCATATATGCATAACACAAGGACACAGACAACAGGGAGCTGAAGGCCTGGGGCAAGGTCAGTAGTGGTTTAGAAGGGGTCAATGGGGGTGGGGGAAGGGGACATATGTAGTACTTTTAACAATAAATATTTCAAAAAATAGAAATGAACCTATAAAAATAAAGCGGCATAACAGAAAACTTAGAAAATTGAGATTTTATGTTATATCTTTTAGAGACTCTCAAAATGTAATTCATGGAAGAATCATTGAAAGAAACTGACTTATTTAAAAATTTCAGATTTCTCAGTCTCACCTCGAGTAATTTTAATTCAGTGAGTCAAGGACTGGGCATAGGGAATCTGTCTTTTTAATAAGCATCCCAGGCGAAGCCTAGTCACATAGTTTGCAGACCTCACATTGAAAACAATTACTGGCTTAGACAAAAATCCTTTCTCTTTATATTTTTCAGGTTGGAATTGAGAACCAGTCACTAGGGCAAAGGGATAGATGGCAAATGTCAATGTGAATGTGTATGTGTGTGTGTGTACCCATGTATGGGGTGTTCATTTAAGCATTTGAAATATGTTTTGTGGACTACTATAGGTAAATAAGTTATTAAATACTGGGAAATAGGGGAAAGTAGGAAAAAAGGTAGAATAGTGATGAATTCCAAACTTCAATAAAAAATAATTCAGTAGGATAAGGTCACAGAGTTTGCTGAGGGGTTGAGTGTCAAACATTTATGAAATAATTTACAGCAGGATGGCCTGCGCAGTTTGCTTAGGAGTTAACATCTATGAGCCAGAATGTCAGGCCATTATTCTTGCTATCGCACTACTAGCTTTACCAAGACAAGGGCACACATTGCTATTCAAGTGACATACTGCTCCACTGCTACCAGTGAGCTTAGGAAACAGGTGATATTAACACATAATGTTTGACACAGCTTTTCTGCACTGATTGCCTCTGTAGATTTTGGTGAGGTGTTTACTCGCCTCCTCTCAATTTTTACTGCAATAGCTACATTTAATAATGCAAGATCACAAAGGTAATTTGCTCCTTTTTTTTTCATTTACATGTAAACGAGAAAGCTGTTGATAGAATTACCGTCAGTGACCATTTTTTCTTCATGTTGCTATGCTCTTGCTTTCAAGTCTGAGAGGAAAATTATATGAGAACTTCAGCCTGAATCATGTCACTCAAGGTAATCTGGATACCAGGAAACAGACAAAACAGACCTAATAAAAGAAGCCTGAAGTTCACCGGGTTTATTTTGCCTCCACCTGCTCTCAGAGAGACAAGTTTGCAATGCTTGACTGCAGTTTCATATTTACAGGAATGGATTAGAGACAGAAATCATCCTCAGGCCTTAATCCCAGGGAAACCAGAAAAACAACTTCTTATAAAGCTGTTTACAGGGTAACAGATATGAAGGTGTGTTTCGGATCAGACATGGCATAAATAACTTTTAAAAATAGAGTATTTCATTAAACAACTCAAAGTGAGAATTAGAAACTTATGACTCCGTCTAAAGTAAAATACTGAGAATAATGAGCACTTCCATCATTGCCTCATCCATTCATTTCTTCCTTGTGCTGTATTGGGTACGATTGCTATAGTGCTCATTGCCCTGGCGGAGTTCTTCGTCTACTTGGAGGAGAAAAATGCACAGTGCCTGCAGTAGATATGGTGCCAGCTGCAGTCACCACTTTTCCACAAGAGCCCACAGCTTCCTACTCCTTGTGGGAGACCTGCTGAAATACTCTTCACCATCTATTCTTTCGGGTATGGTGGTCATTTTACAACTTTATTGAATCTTAACTTTTAAAACTTGGCTTATCAGATAATTCTTTGGCTTAATTCATTCTCTTTCATTCTGTTTGTAAAGTTCCTTCCTTTGGAATGGTTAAATGCATTTTTAGTTCTTTTCCTTTCAGTATATTATGGTTGCTCATCTTTTAAGATAAAATAAAGTGTTAGCTTCTTTTAAAAAGCACCTCTATTTTTGTCTTAAAATAATAATATTATAAAACATGAAAGTTATATTAATATCACTATTAGCGTTTCGATTGGTTTTATAAAAGAGGTAAAAAGTAGATCACTGGGAGAATCAAAAGGACCCTAATGGGGGAAGCAACATTTGAACTCAGCTTTGAAGAGGAGGTAGTATTCCAAAAGCAATAGATGGACAGACCCAGAATGGCTTAGCAAGAGAAACACTTACAAATGATGAAATACCAAAACAATAAAATGAATTGTTTAGGAAAGATAAGACAAACAACTGTTTCAGTCACATATTTCTAGGGCCAATCCAATACAGAATTAAGTATTAACCTGGTAACTTGTTATTTACACTGCTGTTATTTTATTCCCCAGTTTTTCTTTAAAAACAAACAAAACAGCACAGAAAAGTTATTTTCATTATCCATCCCCTCACTTCTAATTCCATTCTACCTTAAATCTCATCTCCCATTTTATGATAATTTGCCTACTTAACAGAATTATTAATATGACTAAAAGGAGAACCTTAGGCAAATGAATCATGGTTATTTCATTGAGCTAAAGGAGGCAAAGGTCACATCATTTCTCCCCAGTGAAACAACAGCCTAGGGAAGTCTTTGCCAGCTTTTGCTGTTCTAAAGGAGCCCACTAATATCCTCAGCATTATGGACATGTTTCTTCCCAAAGGAAAGACTAACTTCCAGTCAACTCTTCTCTGTTTCCACTTAGAAGAAGAGACTAGCTCCATTTGGAATGAACAGTATTTATTTGAGTGAACTGAAGACATGATGGATTCAAAAGTATTCTTTATCAATAAATACTTTGATTATTGTCAGGACTTTCCCAGGATTACAATGACATTTCTCTAGAAATGCTGTTTTTTCTGTGTCTAATTTAAGATAACTTTTAGAATTCTTCTTTGGCAAATTGTTTAAAATTAGTCAAGATTAGCGGTAAAAAAGAATTTATAGAATAATTTATTCAAGATAGTCAAGCTTAAAAAATATTCATCCTTAGTTGCATAAAATTTTCCATAGAATTTTAATGTATAAAACAAAAAGAGTAACATTATTAGTATCACTCTTTTATAAACTCAATGTCTAAAATTTATTGTAAAGTCAATAAAAACAAAGAAACAATTTGATAAAATAAATACTGTAATCATCACAATTTCTTTTCACTTGTCCATTATAAAAGTATATGTAGGAACAAATATTTAAAGCCAAACTCCTGAAAAATCTCAGGATATTTTTTGATCAAATTGAAATGGCAGGCCATGCTTTCTTTTGAGATCAATATAAAGAAAGATAATGCAACAGTACTAATGAATGCCTTGATTGGCTCTGGCATATTACAACTAGAAAAGTACACACTTATACAGGCATGTTGCTTTGATTTTCTTTTCAGCTATTATATATGTTGATGTGTGTGTGTGTGTGTGTGTGTGTGTGTGTGTGTGTATGTGTTGGTGGCTTTGCATAAAGCATCTACATTAAATCTTGGTTGGAAAGCATTATTTTTTCTCCATATCAGAAAATAGAAAAGAAAATAAGACCCAGGAAGTGACTCATTCTAGGTCATTCCACAATCTACTGACAGAGAAGTAACTAGAACTTACATTGACGGACTCCCATTGCTGTGTTCTTTCAATGATTCCCCAATGCCTCTCCCATCTTATTATTGTAATTATTGATATTATTTTTATTAATATTGTATTATGGTAAATAAATAATGATCCTGAAACATTAGCACTTTCTAACTCTTATTCTGGGTTATAAAGGAATACCACCATTCCTTTGTATTTATTCCTTTGTAAAATATGTATTTTCCAAGTTAAACCAAAAAATAGATCTTATTATAATTTTTTATCCAAATTTACTATATATCTATTACTTAGAGGACTACACATTATTTTAAATGCTGAACAAGGGCCCAACCAGTGTTTCTCAGTGGTTAAGTATTGACCCATGAACTAGGAGGTCACGGTTCAATTCCCAGTCAGGGCACATGCCTAGGTTGTGGGCTCGATCCCCAGTAGTGTGCAGGAGGCAGCAGATCGATGATTCTCTCTCATCATTGATGATTCTATCTCTCTCTCTTTCCCTTCCTCTCTCTGAAATCAATAAAAATATATATTTTTTAAAATTCTGAACCAACATTATATCCATTCATTTTCTATGTTATTGAACTTTCGTCTATCTATCCTCACAGTCGGGAGAATGTGCACCACATGTAAAGCATTTTCCATTGTACTTAAAGATGTTGGCTTTGTGACTCATCCAAGTCTTCAACTTTCTTTGAATTTACCCTGAAACCACCACAAGCACCTATTAAGTATCCCTCAGCACTACTGAATTTGCAGTCAAAGTGGAAATATGATGCTTTCTCTGGGCTTGACTAGCAAAAGGAAAATTCATAAAGTAAAAATAAAATTGTACTTTGGCTTCTTTAATGAATGTAAGCAATGCATACTGAGTTTGTAATTAAAATACTTTCTGTCATTTTGGGGATCTTAATGTTGAATGATGTCTGTGCTATATTTATAATCACTTTCCTCCCCATTAATAATAAAGCATTTCCAATTGGAAATGAGTGTGGCCATAACTTTTGCTTGTTCTTATTTGAGATCCCAGAATCTAAGTCTTTTCTCTCTGGCTCTCCATAGTACAATTTCATTACTGTTCTGTCTTCTTTGGGAAAATAGTTCACCAATAGTCTTGTTCATATGTATGTTTAATTTTTAGAAAAAAAAATGTGAAATACAAAATAGTATATCTTATAAGAAGGATTATAATGTTTTGGACGCATTTACAATTTTTAAAGAATACATGCAGTATTTTTGTGTGAGACAATGAGTTAGAATTTAAGGGGACTCGTTTGTTTTTAGCTGCCACATTGATTTGTTGCTTTCAAACTAAGTTACATTTAGAACTGGGATTCCATGAACCAGCTCTAGTAGACATTTGAAAGACATGACCAATAGAATTTTTTTCTATTCTGTTCGCCTTTAGGTGTGTTATCTCTATAAGTTGAAAAATAACACCCAAAGTTTTCATGACTTAACAGCATTGAGCCTACTGTACAGATAAAAACTGAACCTGAATATAATGTCCCATGGAATATCTTGCATCTCAAAGGAAGTGAAATGGTTCTGCTAGGGTCCAACCCCAGCAGGTCCAGGGGTTCCCAAAGGTGTAGACGGAGTCGGAGAAGAAGGAATGACACAGAGACAGCGTTCAGTTGATCAGCAGCCTAGCCAGGATCTCTAGCCAGGATCTCCAGCCAAGTTCTGTTCAGGATCTTCAGCGAAGTTCTGTTCAGGATCTCCAGCGAAGTTCTGGTTTGGATCTCCAGCCAGGTTCTGTGTCCATGTTCTCTTGCTAGGTTCTCCAGCCAGGTTCTGTAGCCATGTTCCCTTGCTAGGTTCTCCAGCCAGGTTCTGTCCAGGTTCTCCAGCCAGGTTCAGTCACCAGGTTCTCTTGCCATGTTCTATCCAGATTCTGTAGCCAGGTTCTCTCTCTAGGTTCTTCAGTCAGGTTCTCTTGCTAGGTTCTGTCTCTAGGTTCTGTGGCCAGTTTCTGTCCAGGATCTTTTGCCATGTTCTCTCCAGCGAAGTTCTTCTGTCTCTAGGTTCTGTGTAGGTTCTGTGTCTAGGTTCTGTCTCCAGTTTCTGTGTCCTGTTGTCTTGTTACATCTGTATTTATACCAGTTGATTCCAATCCTATCAATCTCTATTCCAAAGGTTAGGGCGTTTCTTATCTCCATTCCAGGGAGTAAAGATTATGTAGCTTAAGCATGATTGTTCGTAGTTAAAGTGATTAATTACCTGCCTGGCACTTAGTTAAGGGGTTTTATTCCCTCCCTAACTTCAGGGGAAAATCCCTACCTGGGGAAACAACCTTTCTCAGAGAGGTGACCTTGGTTAAAACACACAGTGTCAAGAAGGTGAGCAAACATATTAAGAACAGTATGCCATATATGCCAGGTCCCTTGAAACAGCAAGGATGGACCGGCTCCCGGTATGGTTCCTTTTCTCCTAATGTCTTTTCCTATACATAAAGGGTAAGACAGCATGTCTCATGGAAACAGAATGAAAGCCTAAAACCTGATTCAAGGGGGGAAAATGTATATATGAACATTCCTCCTTGCTTTTGTTTTAACTCTTACTGATAGATTATTACTTAAGACTGGTATATTTGTTATGCTGTATTTCAATTTTATTTTGAAAGTTTACTCAATAGACTGTGTGTTGTTTTTATTAAATGGACAATTCAGCTAAGTTCAACTGGATCTTTATTTATCCAAAATCAGATTTTTTTTCCCTCTACTGAAGTTTTAAAAAATATTTAAAATATCTTTGATTAGGCCCTAGCCAGGAGCTCAGTTGGGTTAGAGCATCGTCCTAATATGCAAAGATTACAGGTTCAATCCCCAGTCAGGGCACGTACAAGAAGCAACCAATGAATGCAGAAATAAAACAAATTGATGTTTCTCTCTCTCTAAGAAATCAATAAATAAATTAAAAAAATAAAGTATCTTTGATTATGGTTTGTAGTAAAAAATTTAAAAATTTGATATATGACATCATCTGCTGGATTTTATGATCACTCTCTGTTTACATTATTTATTTTTGTAGTCTTTATAATTCCTGTTCAAAGGGTTGTCATCAGCTAAAAGGTTATAAATGCACTGGGGAAAAATGAATAGATAAAGGTGTTAATTTTTTTCCCAAATGTGGTTACAGAAAATTTTAAAGAAAAAATCTTTTTTAATTACACAGTTTTTAAAATACGTTTTTATTGATTTTTAGATAGAGAGGAAGGGAAAGGGGGAGAGAGAGATAGAAACATTGATGAGAGAGACACATCGATTAACTGCCTCCTGAATGCCCCACACTGGGGATAGAGCCCACAACCTGGGCATGTGTCTGGGAATCAAACCCAGTACCTCTTGGTCCATGGGATGATGCTCAACTATTGAGCCATACCAGCTGAGCTGATTATACATTTTTTCTATAAAATATGTAACACTTTATCCAAAAAAAGTATCAATTAATTGCATTTATTGGCTCATTATAGGTAAAACATAGGCAAAGAGAGACAGAATTAAGAATGAAAATTAAGCCCAGCCAGTGTGGTTCAGTGGTTGAGTGTTGACCTATGAAACAAGAGGTTATGGACCAATTCCTGATCAGGGCATATGCAGGGGTTGCAGGCTGTAGTGAGGGGGGGTGGGGGAGGGTGCAGGAGGCAGCCGATCAATGATTCTCTCTCATCATTGATGTTTCTATCTCTCTTTCCTTCTCCCTTCCTCTCTGAAATCAATTAAAAAAAATTAACAAATAAATAAAATGTTTACCAGGGAGCCAACATTAAAAAAGAGAGAAACTTAAGTACAATGGCTTCACTTTCATTTTAAACTTTGAATGATATCTTTGTTAATTAACTTTTTAAAAAATATATTTTTATTGATTTCAGAGAGGAAGGAAGAGGGAGAGATAGAAACATTAATAATGAGAGAGAATCATTGATCAGATGCCTTCTGCATGCCCCCTACCTGGGATGGAGCTTGCAACCCGGGCATGTGCCCTTGACTGGAATTGAACCCGGAACCCTTCAGTCCACAGGTTGACATTCTATCCACTGAGCCAAATCAGTAGGGCTGTTAGTTAACTTTTAACTCCTACCTGTGTTTTTTTCCAGGTGCTGCTGTAATTCACCTGGCCACTGGGAACCTAGAAGGTTCTGCCTACAATCCACAATCAAGATTCTTGCTATGATGGAGTCACTGTTTCAGAGGTAAGACAATGTGTTCATCCCTCACTGGATGCACAAACTGTGGCTTCTTGATACACACTTTTTAAAACCTTCTAATTGTACTTGAGACAGTTTCAATGGTGACATTAAATTATAACTTTCTAACTCTTTGGAACATCAAGGGCAAGTCCTTCTCTACGCCTTAAAACAGAGTTAGTTAAAAGGTAAAAACATTATTTTCCGACAGAGAAGGAGTTCAGGAATCTTGTGTACATTGCACATTCTGCCTTTATTGTGATCTATAAAATTATTTTTTCTCTGAAGGGATTATGCCTGTTTAAGAATAATAATTATAGATTCACAATCCCATTTGTTTCCTGTGTAAAAGAAGAAAAGTTCCATGTGAAAGCTCAACAGTCTCTGTTCCAATGAGGGTCCTCTGAGGTTTCCCCAATAATAGTAGGAATGCCCCTGCCTTGGGTACCCAATGCTCACTAACTTTGATGTCACTGAATGAGAGTTATCAATGTGTGCACTGACGCTGCATTTAATTGCCCAGGGCTTCCTGTTAAGAAGAAGTTATCTTGCAGCCCCACCTGGCACACAGTGCTGTGCTACCCCATGGCACGTACTAGTCCTCTCTTTGTCGGCAAGAGTTAGTGATTACATTCAGGTTGAGTACAAAAGGCAGAGCTGGAAGTCAACTGGGTTCATGCCCTAGCTTGGTCACCTCCTAGACACTGTGCCAGTTACTAAACCCCTTCAAACTTTTATTTCCTTGTTATTAAAGTGGGGATGGTGCCTGCCTATGATACAATGAGGGGGGATTATGGCCTAAAGGTTTTCAAGCATAAGAATCACTTGCTAGATTCTGATCCTGAAGATGTGGGGAGGGACTTGATACTCTTAATTTTTAACAAGCTCACAATTGACTCCTAACACTGCTGGTTCATGGATTACTCTTTGAGTGATAGCAAGATTGTAAGTGAAGACCAAATATACAGATAATGGCCAACCATATATAAAAATAGAACTGAATCACCAACTGCAGCAACCTGCCCAGCAAGCCAACCCTTTATCTTTGAAAAAAAAGCCCAGGAACCAGCCTGCTGAGTCAGACCTGTAGGGAGTCAGCCTGCTATCTCTAGTAATAATTCAGGAAGCCAAACAATAACTTCTATAATAATGAGACCAAAAAAGTCAAGACTTTATTAATAATGAACATCTTTCCTAATTTTCCCCCCACTTCCGATTTAGGGCCTACCAGAGAAAAACAAATATGCACCCCTAAACAATCACAGAGGGGTAGTTAGCCCACCTATAGCTCCCCAGGCCAAGAGCCTCCAATCTGGCACACCTGAAGCCTCCCCTGTTTTCTACGATGAAGATCTTCCACTCCTCTGCCTGCCTTCAAATCTTGCCTAAGTGCACGGGGTGGCGGCTGACTCCCTTGCTGTAGCATGCTGTGAAGAAGTAGTCTTTGTTTATTTCTACATACGCAGAGTACGAAAAGTGACTGTTATTTCGTGGGGCCTCCGCACATTGTAGCCTTAGGCTTTTTGAAGAGAGTGGAGTAGAGGCTTCTCTCTTCACCCCAGAGGAGGTCTTTATCCTTCAGCTTTCCACCTTCTACTTCCCTAGAAAGGTGATGTCATTAAAGTTCATGCACAGCCTGCCTAGTTCTCCTTTATGGTAATATCTTCTCTTGAATTGGAAGGAGCTTGACTATTTGCTTCTTGGGTATATTTGTTTTTTGGCTGTATCTTCTCCCTTCATTTAAATTGCAAAGAAGCCCAGCCATCACCAGATCGCCAATTAACTTCTTCCTCCTTCTCTCTCACAACTGTGGTTGTGAGTGGAACATGTCATCCACCCAGGGGAAGGCAAGGTAATTTCTCATTAGTGAACCCAACACTTTCATCTCTTCATTTCCTGTCCCATATGACCTGGCCCAAAGGTGGTAAAAGGATCAGATTTAGGTTTCAGCTGGAAGAAAAAGAGGGAGAGAACCTCCTTAAATCTAAATCATATACTCTGTTCCAGGTTTAAGGATGTCAGTACCTGATATCTGAGTTTGGGTCACTTCTCAACAAAATTCAGGCAGCATCTTGCTTTATTCTACCATTTACCCTGTATTTATAATCTCACTCATGTGTGGAATCTAACGGACAAAATAAACTGATGAATAAAATGGATCCAGACACATAAAAGCATGGAGCAGACTATGGAATCTTAGAGGGAAGGCAGAGGTGGGTGGGTGGGTGGGTGGAAAGAGATCAACCAAAGAACTTGTATGCATATATGCGTAACCCATGGACACAGACAATAGGATGGTAAAGGCCTGGAGCAGGGGACAAGAATGGGCTAGAAGGGGTCAATGGGGAAAGAAGAGGGACATATATAATATTTTCAACAATAAAGATTTAATTATAAAATAAAACATAATCAGAAATAACCATGATTACCCTAGAGGTATTTTGACAGAGGAATATATAGATCATCCACCGAAGAACAGAAGAAGGCTGGCTCAGATTTCTAACAGTCCAGGCACAAATTGAAATTCCATGACCCACAATGGAATTTGCAATCTATTTGGCAAGTTAAGAAGAAAAATATATAAATGGCTGTGAAAAGTAATATTTCAAACATAAACATGGGTGGAAATGGTTGCCAAGCATCTGAATTATTAGAAATGTGTTTATTTTAAACATCTTCACAAAAAGGAGAAATATATTTTAGAATTTTTATCTTTACCAAGCATTTTCCCCATATTCTTGATTAATTTAAGCTTCTGTCTTTTATTGATGGATTGATTGATTTATAAAGAGAAGAGGAAGAGGTGGGGAGAGAGATAGAGAAAGAGGAGAGAAAGAGAGATCTATTTGTTGTTCCACTTATTTATACATTCATTGGTTGCTTCTTGTATGTGCCCTGACAGGGGATCTAACCCAGCCAAGGCTAAGCTTCTCTCTTGAAAGCAGCTTTTTAGTATACTTTGTTATTTGGTGTAGAAAAAAAATATATGATAGTTCAATGCATTTATTTTGTAAATGCTTTTCAAGTTATTTACATTTTCCTATAGGCTGTCCAATGAAATAGAAGAGCATCTGAGATATTTCTAAGGAGTATCTCCCTATTTTCTTCATAGTGCAAAGAAATTTAAGGGGTTCTACTAAAAGCTGTGATTTAGGAGAGGATTGGCATTGTTGTAGAACTTCTTTAAAAGACCAAGTCTCAGGCTTCTCTGAGGCAGACTCTGATTTCAGTGGTTCTGGAAAGGGGCCCTTGAACCTGTATTTTTCAAAGCTCTCTAAGTGACTATGCTGCCAACCAGGTTTGGCTTAGTAGTTACAATTAGATGGATGCCAACTGGCATGATAAAATGCTTCTGAGTTGGAAAAGTCTGCAGTCCTCTGTAAAAGCAGAACAATTTAATTCAACAACGTTTATTAAACACACTTTGGTGTGTGCTGCAGACACAAAAGTAAACAACACAGGTTTTGTTCTCAATTGGCTTAGGGACTAGAGAAAAGAACAAAGAAAGAGAGAGAGAGAGAGAGAGAGAGAGAGAGAGAGAGAGAGAGAGAGAAGCAGGGGGGGGTGTAAGGAAAGGGGAGAGAGAGAAAGGGAGAGAAAAAAGGAAGAGAGAGAAGGAATGAACCGACTTACCTACAGAGTGTGGCAACATCATAGTGAATTTCATTAATAGAAGAACGAGAAAAGAAGAAAAAATTTAGAGAAGATAACTTTGCATCTAACTTGGGGCCTTACAAGAAAAAGGTAGAGTGGTTCTCAACTACTGTGTTGAGCAATGTGTGGGGCAATTGTAGTTGTGGCCGTGGGGCTGTGATTAGCATTTAGCAGCCGTGGCGTGCTCCTGCATGAAGTGTCCACAGCACTTCTGTGAAAAATCCTGCATGGGTTGGTAAAATGGAAGAGAAGTTAAGATCTTTGGCAATCACAAGGACAAGGAAATGTGAGATGAGAATGTTGGCTTGGATCACTATTGTGCTTCCCTGCTTAACAAGAACAATAACAGAAAAAAATTAAGTTGTATGGAGGGTTTCAGATGACAGAGTTTTAGCAGTCTGATAATTGAATGCGTGCCATGATTTTAATTTGAAAGTTTAGAATTGATACTAGTGACAGTGACAGTGAAAGCACTAAAATGGAATCATGTTTTATTTATTAGGAAGCAGCATAGAATGATGTTTTGCCTGTAGGACCTCAAAAACTAAACATTAACCTATTGCTTCGTCACTCTAGTGTTTACTATTTTATGAATAGTATAGAGTCCTTCGGAGAATGTTCTTAAAACTATTGATTTTTTTCAAGCTTTTCCCCCCAAACCAATAGCATTTCTGAAATGGTGATTTATTTGTTCAGCTACATATGAAACTATCGTCAACCCTATTTCCAGAATCCCTGAACAAAACAGTTAACTGGTAGCTTTCCTACTAAATTGGACATCAAGATGGTAGGGTCATAACTTTTGAGGCCATCTATATGGTGGGAGTGTATATTCTATTTAAAACAGTCCTCAGAGAGCATAAGGAACATTTCACTAAGTATTTGTTAAGAATAACTCATAAGATAAAGAGCTAGTCCTTTTAAAACTGCATCTGGCTCAATTCTTGAATATCATTCCTTACATTCCTCTCAAAAAGATGAATTTCTGCTTCTCTATAGTCAAGAAATCCTGTCTGCTTATAGTTGCTTTGGTATGCTCATCTGATTGAGACTTGAAAGTATTATTTTTCTTTAAAATTTCAAATAAACAACCCTAAATACAACTGAATAGCTGATATTAGACATTTTACAATTATTGACATTTCCTGTAAGACATTAATAATATGCCTATTGTCTCAGAAAAATTTCCCTATGATAGTACATGAACTAGTGCCTGTTTTCTGTAAAGAACTGTAAGAACATTGTCAAGACATTTAGCTAAAGTCAAACATCACAGAATGGAATTAAGAGCTCTGAGTTTCTGATTCTGAGCTAAGTGACCCATACATTCAAGAAATGGACCTCTTCTTCAATGTTTTGCTTAGATTCTCTACCAGGGCACATTCGAACACAAAATATTGTGTCCAGGCTTGACCAACAGCCACATCATATTACTTTCAGTCTTGCATGACTGTGTTGGGATATTTCCAGCAGTGGTTGTGATGGTGGGCATGACCCTTCGCCCATAGGCTGTATGCAGGTACTAACCAAGAGGATATCATGAACAGAATTAATTTGTTTTCAATTATTCACCATCTAAATTCTGACCCAAGGTTGTAATTTTAAAACCAGCCCATTTTTGGGGGGTATCATTTTACATCTATTATAACCCATAGAACATACCATTGTCTTTCTTTACTTTGCCAACCACTCAATGTGTGGAAGTTCTCTACTTATTCCAAGAATAAAGCCAAAGACATGCATCAAATCCTGGACTGACTAATTAGATCTGAACAAAGAAAAACATTAAGGCTGGGTGGAGACATTAGAGATTTTCTCTCCACTCTTCAAGTCACAGCTGAGGAGAGACCCAGAGCATCGAGCTGACTCCTCTAAAGCGAACCAAGGTCATGTGACAGAATCAGGAGTAGAACTCAGAGACTCTGATGTCTTATTCATTATTATTTTCCCCAAATCACAAATAATGCTGTTCCAATGTTGCTGACACCACCTCCAAGTCTGATGCTTGGATGGCTAATGGCCAGCAGAAATGAGGCTGAAACTCTGCGTGGGTCACTGAGAGGTCATTCTTGTTCCTGTGGCATAACACAAAGAGCACAGCCTACTGTTGCAAGATTGGAAGTGTGACCACCCTCCACCAACATTTTATTTTCTCAGTACATTTGGGTTAGAGAACAGATAGTAAGATTTAAACTCTCAATTAATGTAGATGCCTGCAGCCAAGATAACAATCCTGCCAATTATTGATATGTGATGTTGGGGCAAAGTATTTTTCTCTAAGTCTCACTTTTCTTGACTATAAAATAGGGTCAATGATATTACCATGATGTGGGATTTTCAGAATCAATGAAATAAATGGCCCATCTTAAATGTTATAAAATTATGCTGCTATTAATTATGAGGCTTTTCTCTCTCAAGTGTTTCATGATTATTAGTATTAGGGAGAAATACACAACAGACTAAGAATCCTATACATAATCTAAAAATATAACTTTCTTCCTAGATAAACACACTAAGAGAGATGCACAAATTGTATATATAAGAATTAACTATCCTCAAGTATGTACAATTTCCTTCCTTTGAAAGGGAACTCATACTCACACATGTAATTATTTGTACTACAATTATGGTTACATTATTTAATGATACATTTGATATCAAAGCAATAATTCAATTTGTAAATGGGGAGAGGAACACTTTATATTCTATAAATTTATAATGTAAACTCATACAGAATTCATGAAATCCTTTCATTAATTCTCCTCTGCCAAGTAAGATCATCAAAATTTGTCAGTGTTATGAGTCTTTTTTATGATGAGCAAGAAATACCAACATGTTTTTCCTAGCTCAAAGAGTATGGAATTTCTTGTTTGAAAATGCTTTCATTTATACTGAAAATTTTCATGGAGTTTCTTTTAATATAACTTTAAAAAAGCACCGTAAATTATTTAATTTGTTGGATTAGTCAATTATACAATGATTACTAAATGAACTAAACAGAATTATATTTTATTCTAATAAAAAGCTAAGTATAAATCCTTTTTCCCATTCACCTTGCAAAGTAGCTCTGCAACATTATTAGAACCATAATAAAGTATTGAGAACAGATAAATTACACCTCTTTATTTCCCAAGCCAATGGTTGAATGGATTTTTTTTAATCACCACATCTCTCTTTTATGTAAGGTATTTTTCATGATTACATCCAAATTAAAGATACTCTCATTTGAAGATAGTAGTTAAACATTTAACAAAATGAAGTGAAAGTAAGCCTTTTAAAATTGTGCCAAAGGAAAATGGCAACATAATAGGGATTCTATCAGGAAGATAATTCAGAGCCATTTTTTCTTTCATCACACTGTTGATTTTAGTCTGGGCCACAGGTATGCTGTGTAGCATAGAATTTAGCACTTGGCAGCTGAACTGAAAGTATTATCCAATGCATAGGAGACTGAAAGTATTATCCAATGCATGAATTGTATGTCATATAATTTTAAGAGTTTTCTTTGAAAAGTTGAAACACATTGCAAGCAGGCAAATTAAACTAACCTAATTTCATTACCTAAAATGTTGCATCTCAAAATTGAGAAAATATTTATTGAGTGCCTGTTTTGTGCCAAGAACTGGGCTTTCCTTATACATATTTTCATTTGTTTATGCAACATTTCAATCCAAGAGGTTTGTATAAAAATGAGTAGAACCAAATAGATTCTTCCCCACATGCATCCTCTAACCCAGCGGTTCTCAACCTGTGGGTCACGACCCCTCTGGGGGTCGAACGACCCTTTCACAGGGGTCGCCTAAGACCATCAGAAAACACATATATAATTACATATTGTTTTTGTGATTAATCACTATGCTTTAATTATGTTCAATTTGTAACAATAAAAATACATCCTGCATATCAGATATTTACATTATGATTCATAACAGTAGCAAAATTACAGTTATGAAGTAGCAACAAAAATAATTTTATGCTTGGGGGTCACCACAACATAAGGAACTGTATAAAGGGTCACAGCATTAGGAAGGTTGAGAACCACTGCTCTAACCTGTTCCTTTTACTTCACTTCCTGTGTTAAAGAGTATACAGCCATCAATCTAGTGGTCCAAGACAGAAACTTTTGTGCCATTTAAATTCCTTCCTCTCCTTTACTTTTCTACATATAATTTATCCCCAAATGTAATTCATTTAGTCTCAGAAATGCTTCTTGAATTCATCCTCTATACAATGACTCCTGGTGTAATACAATCCTTTATTTCTGTCCTAAATTATTTCAATAGTCTGCTGTCCAATCTTTCTCCCTCTAGACCAGCGGTTCTCAACCTTCCTAATGTCACCACCCTTTAATACAGTTCCTCATGTTGTGGTGACCCCCAATTTCATTGTTACAAATTGAACATAATTAAAGCATAGTGATTAATCACAAAACAGTATGTAATTATATATGTGTTTTCCGATGGTCTTAGGCGACCCCTGTGAAAGGGTCGTTTGACCCCCAGAGGGGTCGCGACCCACAGGTTGAGAACCGCTGCTCTAGACTCACCAAATTCCATTTCCTCCTGAGCACAGACACATGGTTTTATAAAGCATAGTATAACCACACTTAATATCTTTCATTGGATCCCCATTACCTGCATAACTCTAACCATGTCCAAATACCGTAGATTATTGCCCTTGCCTCCTGCTCTCATCTCCCTTCCTCTCCTATGTCCTATGCACCAATCACCTTTTTCAATCTCTACATTTTCATGTTCTTTCAGGTCTCTGTGTCTCTGATGCTCATCCTGCCTGGAATTCCTTTTCATCATGTATGACTGAAAACAATTTACTAATTTCTCAAGATTCAGTTTAATGATTGCTTCTTCAATGAAGCCATTCTTGGTGCTTCTATTTTATCTTAAATTTTTTCCTCTTCCCTCATCCAAGTATATTCTGTACCCACTATTGTTATAGCCCTTGCCATAATTGCAAATATGTATTTATGTTCACTAGATGGTGACTGTGGCCAGAACTAATTTGTGTCTGCCTCCAACTGCTCCTCATCCTCACCTGTCTTCCACATTGTTTCCAAATTACCTAAATTCCTTTGATATTCCTCTATTGCTTTTATGATGAAGTCCAGCTACTCAGCATGATACACAAGGCTCTTCATTATCCATCCTGAGCCCCAATTCCATTACCCATGTCATGTGTCCTGTATCCTCATACACAGCCAATCACTCCTAAATGCCCCTGGTGGCTCATATTCTGTTCAGTTTTCTCTTTTTGAGGAATGCCTTTTCCTCCTTTCTGCATGGTTCATTCAGACTCATTATTTGAAGGCTCAGAGGACACAAAATCTGTATAAAGCCTTCCCTGCACTCTTTCAGAAAGTCATACACCCTTTTTCTTCTACTTTCAGAACATCTTCTGCAGACAGCCATATCTCAGCTGGAATCTTGCAATAGCCTACCTGGTCTCCTCCTTCCATATTTGCTCTTTTCAGTCAATCCTCATCACAGTAGCCACAGTGATTCATTTCAAAGGAAAGTCAGATCTCATCAATCCTCCTCTCAAAACCCTTCACTGGCTCCCCAGCTCATTCAGTCCTGACAAGGCCCCACAACAAATAGCCTCTGTCACTTTTCTGACCTCACTTCACCCTCATCTCATACAACCTCCACACCAGCCTCTCTGGCTGGCTGCTTGCTCTTCCTTGAACTCCCCAGACAAATTCCAGGCTCTGGGCATTTGCACTTGCATTTTTCTTTCCCTGAAACCCTCTTCTCCAAATAATCCTATGGCTTGCACTTGTACTTGACTCTTTCTTTACCTCATCCCTTATCCTGCTTTATTGTTTCATTTTCTTCACATCTAATGTTTTCAGCTTTATTTTCTGTTACTCCCCCTGGAAAATGAGCTCCACAGAGCAGGGGTTTCCCACCTCACCCCCATTTTATTTTCTGAGGTATCCATCGAGGTTAGAACTATTTTAGGTAGATAAAAGGGCTAAATTATATATGTTGAATAAATACACACATTCAGGCTATAAATTACTTCAATGGAGAAGTTGTGTTGGACTCAATTCCATGATTCCATCTGGGAATGATTCCTGGCCCATTATCAATAAACCCACAAAAGGTTTTGTTGAATAAGTGATTGTGTTTGCCAACCCTTGGATATAATATTGGAGAAGCTACTTGAGCATGTAGCAATTTATTTGCTGGATTTCGTCCAACTAAATACTGTATAGTTGTTTAAATAGTTTCTCAACTTCTGTGGAAAAATAGTCAACTGTTATATTTGCTAGTCAAGGAAAATTTCCTCATTTATCTGAAAGAGTATTGGGACTCAATCCACTATACCAGTAGGTGAGATTATTACTTTTTGTTTCTTTGTATTTTATCCTTTAATAACTTCATTCTCTTATATTGTTGAGAGGCAATGCTACTTTGCAGCTCTGGAGCTAAGACAGAACACTGGAACATTATAGGAAATTCTGATGCCTGGTATCCAGAGCCAGAAATTTTGATTCACCTAGTTGGGGTATAGATAGCCTAAGCATTGGTAGTTTTAAAATGTCCCAAAGAAATGGGAATGAGGAGCCAGGATTAGGAACCACAGTTAAGAATGGTTGTGTCTCGGTCTAACTGGTCAGGCCTCAGTGGCTACCACACATCACCAGCTCTCACTATGACTGGCCAAGTATTTTACACAAACTTCATAGAAATCAGAAAAGGCATATGTTTAGTGATTTTTTAATAATGCAAAGCACCTGGCTATTTTCTGATGTAAATGATAGACTGCTTTGTACATGTTAAAGTTATTTTAGGGAGCTTACTGCTATATTATATGTAAAATGCCTCATTTTTCTTAGCTATTAAATATGTGTGAGTAAAGGAGGAAAATGGCATCCAAATTGACAAATTCATGATTTTCCTTTATAAGTCTCATAGAAAGTTTGCTTCCATCTGTAAATCATAGTTCTATGGATTTATTTATCATTAAAACTAGAGTCAAGTTAAGAGAGAAACTATAATTAAGTTTTCAGAATGGGCATTAAATGATATTAGAAATAATTTTTCATCTATTACTTATTCCATTCCAATAGAACAGTGAAGTATCAATGGTAATGATTTCTTATCTAACATAAAATAACCCCATTTATATCTCTAGTGATTTAAATTTGTCTTTCAGGCAATTAGTTATAACTTACTATGTATGTAGAGCAAATATAGAATATATTTTACACAAAAACTTCAATTTATATGTTCTTTAACAGAATTGGTTGTATATTACACACATACACACACACACACACACACACACACACACACACACACATCCTATATAATAAAACCCTAATATGCAAATCAACCGAACAGCAGAATGCCAGTCACTATGACACGCACTGACCACCAGGGGGCAGATGCTCAATGCAGGAGCTGCCCTCTGGTGGTCAATGTGCTCCCACAGGGGGAGTGCCACTCAGCCAGAAGCCCAACTTACGGCTAGCAAGTGCAGTGGCAGTGGAGGGAGCCTCTCTTGCCTCTGCAGCAGTGCTAAGGACCCCTCAGAGAATGTTTGCCAAGGGGTCCTGGTCTGCGAGAGGGCACAGGCTTGGCTGAGGGACCCCTCCCTCAGTGCACAAATATCATGTACTGGGCCTCTAGTATGTATATAAAACCTTTCAATGAAAAGTAGCAATTTTTGACTAATAATGTTTTATCTACAATTTATAGTAGCTGTGGCTTAAAGAATGGTATTTTTTTCTTTTAAGTAATGAGTAATTGTAGAAACTTATAGGGGCAACTGAAGTTGTTTCCACAGTTTGCATTTTCAGTAACACCTGGGCCTTTGCTTCCCCACTGAAAATGAAATGTTCCCAATGCCAGACTATGTGGAATGAGTCGGAGAAAAAGTGACTCTTCTTACTCATCATTCAGTGGATAATGACAACAATGGTGTTAATATTACTGGTACCTGAAGGAATACCATCCATCATCATGCCCTCCTCTCTGCCCAGTGAAGCTATGTGCCCACAGCTCCTGGGGAACTTCCAGTTGTACAGCCAACCTGAAACTAGGGTACATCCAGGTTGTTAAAAAAACCTGAAATGCTACACTGCTATATTCCATACCAAGAAAAATAAGTCTGGCATGTTTAAGAGAAGTTCTATGATCTGTATTTAATCCACTCCTCTCAGTCTATTATCTTCAGGTCATTTTGGCTCTGACTTTTAGGAGATGAGTTCTTACCGCCTTCAGGTGGACTAGAAGATCTTTGTTATTCTTCTCACCTCAATCTCTGATTATAACTCTCATCCTATATAATAAAAGCCTAATATGCTAAGTGTCTGGTTGGCTGGTTGGCTGTTCAACCAATCAAAGTGTACTATGCTAATGATATGCTAAGGTTGCTCAACTGCTCACCATGATGTTCACTGACCACCAGGGGGCAGACACTCCAACCAGTATGTGAGCTTGCTGCTGGAGTCTGACCCATCAGGACTGAGAGAGACAGGCCAGACACGCCCTGGAGCCCTCCCCCTGGTCCCTCTCCAGCTGGACAACCTCCCTTGTCCCTCCCTGGCCCTGACTGTGCACCAGTAGGGTCCCTCAGCCTGGCCTGTGCCCTCTCACAATCCAGGACCCCTCGGGGGATGTTGGAGAGCTGATTTTGGCCTAATCCCACAGGCCAGGCCAAGGGAACCCATGGGTGCACAAATTTGTAAGATAAATAAGTCCATATGTCAATCATGAATGGCCTAAATTCTTAATAAATGAAGCTATTTATATCCTGCATTAAAATTTTAATTTAATTGTGACCTATCTCTCTATATATACCAAGACAGAGAAATAAAAGTGAATTTAATAGAGAAACATATAAATATATCTTTACCAAGATGTATTTAATGTACTTGTATATAGCTCAAAAGAGTATAAGCTCAATTTATTTTTGCCTTAATGTCATGAGATCATTTAAATTCCATTCTCAGACCCTACTATTTTTACCTAGATGTGCATATTTAATCTTTGTCTTACCTTTCTTTGCTGAAGAAAAAAAATGCTTTTTAAAAAGAGAAGCTTGAAGAAAATAAGAGCGAACAAACCCCTCACTTCTGAAACTTCCTTATATCTTTGTTGTTTTATTTAAATGAAAAAATATTTTTCTTCCTTTCAGTTTTTTTTTTAAACACAGAAATATTTGTTTGCCTTAAATTATGTTTAAAGTTAACCAGTTTCAAGGAGAGACATTGAAATCTTGGAAGAAAACAATATTTTCTCTACTGATGCTTTTGCGTCATCTTAACCCCCTCTCCCAACATTCTGATAAGACTGTGGGGCTTTTTTTGGTAACAAAATGAACTTTTTAAGGGACAAAAATGACTTTGGTGAATGTGGACGAGGTGTCCTGAAAAAAACGCAGGCTTTAGAGACAGACAAACCTGACTAAATAACCTGGAGAAGGAGCCGAGTGCTTCTGCACCTCTTTTCTAAATCCTCTAAAAACATAGAAGATTTGTCATAAAACCTAAAATAGATGGTGGAGTCTCTGGCTGCAGAACGCACCCTGGCATGAGATGACCATCTCAGCATCTGGTTAGTAAATTACCTCAGCAGAAAATGCTCCCCTTTGTTGACAAATGGTCTAGCTACTTTCTTAGTGAGACTGAGGATGAGAAACTTCTGGAAACTTAGTTGTATTCAGTCCCTAAATATGGAAATATGTTGAAAAGTTCTCTAATCCAGGTGAATCATGCACCAAATGTTCTTATAAACAAAGTCAATGCTTCTCTTCAGGTCTTTTCTTTAAAAGCATAACTAAGCTTGAGAACATACATTTAAAAATGCTTTTTATGAAATTTATTAATATCAAAACCAATAAGAAACAAATCTCATATGACATTTTTATTAAAATAAATCCAGCTCTGGCTGATGTGGGTCAGTTCGTTGAGCAAAGTCCCATGCTCCAAAAGGTTGCCAGTTCATTTCCTGGTTAAAACACATACCCAGATTTCAGTTCGATCCCCAGTTGGGATGCCTAAGGAAGGCAATCGATGTTTTTCTCTCACCTCAGTGTTTCTCTCTCCCTCTCCCTCCCCCCTCCCCTCTCCCTAAAAAAAAAAATCAATAAAAACATATTTTAAAAAATAATAATAAAATAAATTTAAACAATTAGGTTTATGTTAAACCATTGAATATTTCAAGGCATTTATCAAATGATATTGACTAAGGCAATTCTTTACAAAGGTAATAGTATGGGGTAATTAAAATGTCAATTCCTATTTTTTGGACTATGCTAATATCAAATATCAATATCTTTTCTACTCTAAGTCTAGTGTTTCACCACGTCAAGGGTCATTTCCATGTTTAGTAACTAGTAAGTGTATAAATATGACCAGAATATAAAAGACATGTGGGATATGATAAGGCTATAAAGGCAGGAAGTATAAAATTGTGCAGATCCTTCAATGATAGGCTGAATAGTTGGGGACTTTATTCATTAGGCATCCACTGGAAACAGCATGAAAGCTATATTAAAGAGCTATCAAGTGCCCATAGGCTAATCTTAATCTATACCAGCGGTTCTCACCCTGTGGGTCGCGACCCCTTTGGCGGTCGAATGACCCTTTCACAGGGGTCGCCTAAGACCATCCTGCATATCAGTTATTTACATTACGATTCATAACAGTAGCAACATTACAGTTATGAAGTAGCAACGAAAATAATTTGATGGTTGGTTCACAACACGAGGAACTGTATTTAAAGGGCCAGAAGGTTGAGAACCACTGATGTTTTTATGCACTGCTCAGGGAGCTCAGGAAGCAATCTGCCACCTATTTCACACCCTACACTAGAGTAAATTCACCTTTTTGCTAAGTGCCTGGTCCTATGGCTAAAGAAGTCCACAGGAGGTATATAGGATGATTACACTCTCTGGAAATAAGTAACATAATGCATTTTGAGAAGGAAACAAAACACACTCCTAAAACCTATTTATTTCTCCACCTAGTTCTCTTTGTAAAGACTGAAGTTCCACTTCTAAAAGCCAGGACACTTTGAAAAACGTGGTCCAATACCTGTAATCTCAGATACAGTGCAGTGAGAGAGGCAGTAGAATGAGTATGGACTTGGAGCTAACAGACCTGCAACAATGTTGTAACCTTTGGCAAGTCTTTTAGCTAGCTTTCTTTTATTCACCTATGAATAGAGAGGATTATTAGTTGCCTATACTAATCTTGTGTACCTCAGAGGGCAGATGTGAGATACCAATGAGACAATGTATATGAAAGCGCCTAGCCTAGTCAGGTCTACAGCAGAAATCCAGATGCTTTTGTTTGAATATGAATTTGTTAAAAGTTATTGCACTTTATAGACTTAGTATCCATTTTAAATGTCAGCCCTTCTGGCTCCAAAAAACACAGTGATCATCAAAATAGTTGACCCCCAAAAGAAAGATTCATAACTTTCTTCTTAAAAAATCTTAAGTTGTACAGGTCATCTTATGCTCTGAGAACTATGATGATGCAGGTATTCATTTAAGGCTCAAACATGGGTTAAATAAGTAAAAGAATTTTAAAGTCACTTCACCTAATCTAGTATTTTATCATCATTAATCTTTTAAATTAAACAAAATCAATTTGCTAAGAAAATGATTGTGCAAGGAAGCATTTAATATAAAAGAAAACTTTATTGTATGCTAATTATATCTCAGGATTTAAATATATTACTAAGGAAACATGAAAAGATTATATGGGACTTCTATTTCTGGTTATGATATAGAAAAACAAAGGCAATCGTTGCTTTCATCCTAATAAAAGAAGCTGGATAACCTTCAAAAGCACATAGTTTTTGTTTTTTTTAATCCTTCAGAGACCCGAGGATGCAATAAAATCTAAATAAATGAATTTCCAGAAAAATGGCAAGCTCTTATCAGGAGGTAGGTATTCCACAGCTGTTCTCATTTCAGGTTAAGTAGAGGAGGAGGAGTACCTGCCATAGAAGGGGGTTAAGGGAAAACCAGCTTAACTTTTAATGAACTTTTAATGGCTGTGTGTAGGCTGGCATGAGAGATTCAATTTTTAAGGAGCCTAAACCACAGAGCAAATCTGCAACCACCCACCAAATATTTTCCACAAGTCTCCGCCTAGTGCCTAAGTGTACCATGTTAAAAAACTGGGGATAAGTCAGGATTGCTAAGGGAGATACCCCTGAGGTATGCAGAGCCTCCACTAAGTGTACTACTACTAAAACACCCATTGGAGGGGAGGGGAATGATGGGTAGGAGAGCTAAGACACACAGGTCTCTCAGGTACACAGGCTAAGGCAGGACAGGAGGGAAACCTTTGAGACACTTCAGATTTCATGGCATGTAAATAGGTGCTCTACTAAGGCTGGGGAATGGGAATCAGGGTGGGAAGAGATCTCCAGAGTAGAAAACCAGGTATGACACTAGAGAGCAAAGACTTCTTCCCAATGAATCAAGAAGTTGGCAGCTGAGCTCTAAACCAGAGGGTTATCATTCATGGTATAGAGAGTTGGTGGCTCAGTGCTAAAGCACAAAGAGAACTTCTGAATCTCATCAATGCTCAGATCCCAATCCATACTAAAAGGAAAGTCTAGATTCTTTGTCAAAACATGTGAATGAAAGCCAGTGGTGAAAGTCAGCCCAGTTTAACTGAATATCATAGTGTCTGTCTTCCATTCTAGCATCGAAACAAAAGGAAGGGAATAACCTTTTCTGGAAGTTAATATTTACTTTCAGCTTGACTATTTTTTATACAAAATGTCTTGCATACAATAAAAGATCCTGAGACATTAAAAAGCAAGATAATTGAGCCCATGGTCAATAAAAGAAAAAGTCAATAGAAGTAGACACAGAGATGGCCCAGATCTTGAACTTATCAAACAAGGAATTTAAAATAGCTAGGACAATACTGCTAAAAATACTAGTATGTTGAAAAAGATACTATGAAAGGAAATTCATTATATTTAAAATATGTAATATTATAATAGTCAGAGGTACTATCACAACATATGGGACAGAATTATTGAATTGGTAGAGAAACAAAGGGAAGATTTGATTCAAGAGGTTTCATTTCAGTCATGTTTTGCCCTGTATTTAGAAACAGAAGAAGAAACAGAGAAAGGAATTCCAAGAAGATGGAATAGAGAATACAGATATAAGTAGTTATGAAAGTATATTGTGCTATGAAATAGCATGAATAGTATTCCAACTGGTAAAACTAGATCATTCTAGGGTGGGATCAAGGCAGTTTCATAATGTGTGAACTGTCCATTCACACACAGCCTTATGCACGCAGGACCCTGTGTCTGGCTTAAAGCTTGACTGTGGCCATGATAAAATTCTTAATCTTTGAACAAGGGGCATCACACTTTTATTTTGCATTGAGACCTACAAATTATGTAGCCAGTCCTAAGTGGAGCTGGCTATCAGGAGGAGATGTTGGGGTCTGATTGTGAAGGGCTTGGAACATACCATTAGACAAATTAAGGAAGATCACATATTACAGGTACCCCTAGACCAGTCCATCTTATACTTGTCTAATCCTAATTTTTACTGGAGTCTCCTGTCACTCTATAGTGTCCTAATTTGAACATATATTATCTGGCCACCCTGTGCTGTATGAAGGAACCAGTGGATATTTCTTAAGCAATGATATGTTTTGAGTATATATGTTTTTCAAGAATACTTCATAGATTTTGTTGTGAAATAAGTATGGGGAAAACTGCTCATAAGATTAAAATAATAGGATATAAATCAAAGGTTATAAACCAATGATATATTCTTTTCCCAGGTACAATTGTGTGAATTCTCCAAAATTACTCTTAGTTAGAAGGCTTCAGTAAGTCATAAACAAATAATGATGACCTAAACCAATGACAGGGCTGAGGGGGGAAAAAGAGGTGGGATGAATTAGATTCTGTAAATCATTGTATGTGAGGAATAATGGAAAGAAGAGGATCAAGGATGACACCCAGGTTTCCAATTTGAAAGACTGAAAGAAGATGCGCGTATACAAGGTTTGAAGGAGAAATAAGAGAAGGTTTATTTGTGGGCATGTTAAATTTAGAACAGCTGCAGGATAAGGGTACAAGAGTTGATTAGGCAAATGAGTATACAGGTCTGGAATTCAGAATATAGGTCAAGACTGAAGATGTGAATTCGGAAAACACATAATGTCTGTTTGTTATCCCCTTGGTTTATTTTTGGCTAAGTATTCTGGTCTTGACAAATAGCAGCCTGTTTATGACAGGCAATTACCCCGATAAGGTACAGGAGTGTGGATAAACAGAGGGAGTGTCTTAAAACCTATTGCAAACTCTCTCCTTCATTAATGCCAAATGTGAGACATCATGTACAAATGTAACATTATTGAGTTTTTTATTTTATTGTGGAGGCAAATTATGTTGTCAATAACTACCTTGGCATTGTTTTGGAATTTCTTTTGCCCTGAAGCATGCTCCTTGCTGTTATTTTCTTATTTCTTCTTTGATTTATAACCTATTATTTTAATCTTAGGATTGTTGTTTCTTTTTGTCTTTACTTACCTTCACTTATGTTAAAATTTATATTTTACTCCTTTTAAAGAAAAAATGCTTTAAATGTTCCTTTAAATTTTAACTTCCAAGTTTAATTTTTACATTGAAATTTCTATTGAGATAATTTTACTCTTGCATACAGTAGTAAAAAACAAATACAGAGAGTTTTCTAGGCTCAGATAGTTTCATTAAATAATTTTACCAAATATGTGTGTGTTGTGTCCCTATGTTATTAAATTATTTTGAGATTTTTAATTACACGTTTAAAAAAGTAGTTTCTGTAGATTAAGTATAAATTACTTCCATGGAAGAAAAGACACTACTTTCTTATAAATACCTTCAGAAGTTATGACACAAATCCCAAAATCTTACACAAAATCAATGATTATATTCTTTTTCCAGGTATAATTGTGTGAATTCTCCAAAAATGTTGACTTACTCTTACTCTGATAGGCTTTTTACCAAATTCATTACCAAAGAGACTCCTTGGGTCCTCCTCCAGAGAAACAGATGATTGCTGATTTGGGCTCTTCTGTACCGCTCACACTCTTTTTTGTGTGTATCCATCGAGGCCATATGAAACTTTAGGGCTCTATGACAACCATTGTCTCTCATGAGGAAACACAAAACAGGACTATCTTCTTTAGTTATGTTTTTGGTAGATTTTACTTCATTTGTTGGAAAAATAACTAAGAAATAGAAAGTGACCAAAGTTTCAGAGTTTGTAAACCAGAAAACAACTTCACTCAATTACTTACTAAAAATGGAACTATCACAAGAGTTTCTGAGAAGCCTAATTACTACAACAGAATTCTATTGTATTTAACTCCAGAAAACTTCTCAAAAATCTAGGGAATAAAAGAAAGTTTTCTCAATGCTTTATAGTTATACCATAGTATATTTATGTTCATCTTTCTGATGCTTTAAAATCACAAGCATCACAGAATTTTATGAAGTGTTATATATACTGAGGCCAAAAACTCCTGAATCATCACTTGAATATATGTTGCTAAGGTGAGAGCATTCTTTCTACACTTGCATAAATCTCTGCCGGGGTCCAGCCCCAGCGGGTCCAGGGGTCCCCAAAGGTGTGGACGGAGTCGGTGAAGAAGGAATGACACGGAGACAGTGTTCAGTTGATCAGCAGCCTAGCCAGGATCTCTAGCCAGGATCTCCAGCCAAGTTCTGGTCTGGATCTCCAGAGAGGTTCTGCTTCGGATCTCCAGCGAGGTTCTGTAGCCATGTTCCCTCGCTAGGTTCTCCAGCCAGGTTCTGTCCAGGCTCTCCAGTCAGGTTCAGTGTCCAGGTTCCAGTCAGGTTCTCCTGCCAATCTCTGTAGTCAGGTTCAGTCCAGGATCCCTTGCCATGTTCTCCCGCTAGGCTCTGTCTCTAGGCTCCGAGGCCAGTCCCTCTCCAGGATCCTCTGGCATGCTCTCGCCAGCTAAGTTCTTCTGTCTCTAGAGAACATTCTGTGTAGGTTCTGTGTTCTGAATTCTGTCTTCCAAGCCCTGTGTCCTTAGTTCTGTGTTCTGAGTTCTGAGTCTTTCTGTCTTGTTACAACTGTATTTATACCAGTTGATTCAATCCTATCAATCTCTATTACAAAGGTTAGGGCGTTTCTTATCTCCATTCCAGGGAGAAAAGATTATGTAGTTTAAGCATGATTGTTCGTAGTTAAAGGGATTAATTACCCGCCTGGCACTTAGTTGAGGGGTTTTATTCCCTCCCTAACTTCAGGGGAAAATCCCTACCTGGGGATTCAACCTTTCTCGGAGAGGTGACCTTGGTTAAAACACAGTGCCAAGAAGGTGAGCAAACATATTAAGAAAAGTATGCCATATATGCCAGGTCCCTTGAAACAGCAAGGATGGACTGGCTCCCGGCAAATCTCTGAAAATTTCAGAGGCACATTTGTAAAAGTGTACCAGAGTTAAACTTTCTTTCCTGAGAAACTTAGTTTTTTAAAATTTGTTTGTTTTAGAATTACAATTTTATATTCCTCAGGTTTCTTGAGATATAGGGGCAAAGTAACAGAGGTTTTATAAATGATACAATTTTACTTCTTAGAAACCACTCCCATATTATGACTCTCAATGCATTAATGGCTCTGTAGAGCTCACATGATCCCCCCAAATTTTAACATACTTCACCAAAAGTAAGGACAGTCAGTTTACCTCATGTTTTTAAAATTGCCTGGACTCTGAATCTTGCCTTACACATCCTAAATTGAGAAACTACTGGTACTGATACACAGGCAATCAGTTTCCTCTTTGTGAGCCTTTTACAAATATCACTGGAAAGTCCATGCTTGTTAAATTCACTGTGAGATGCTGGGGGAAAAGTCTACACTTATTTTACTCACATTTATAATTACACTCACTCAGCATTTATTGAATACCTATTATGCTTAGGCTTTATTTATTGGAGAATAGAAAATGAATAGTATGAAGACCTCACATAATACATAGACCATTGCATGCCCTTGTAGGCTGAACAAAAAGACCTTGGCTAAATTTGGCCATGTGTACAGAAGCTTGATGTCCTCCCTCATCGAAACATAGGCTTCCAGGACATCCATTAAAAATCAAGTGAAACAGCCCTGACCGGTTTGGCTCAGTGGATAGAGCATTGGCCTGCGGACTGAAGGGTCCCAGGTTCAATTCCAGTCAAGGGCATGTACCTTGGTTGCAGGCACATCCCCAGTCGGGGCGTGTGCAGAAGGCAGCTGATCGATGTTTCTCTCTCATCGATATTTCTAACTCTCTATCCCTCTCCCTTCCTCTCTGTAAAAAATCAATAAAATATATTTTAAAAACAATCAAACAGCATTACCATAAAAGACTAAAGGAAAATGGGGCTGGTGTAGAGACCTGTTTAGGAAAGTTGCTGCCTGAGCAGTTTTTATACAGTAGTTGCATGCATGTATGGCTAATGACCCATGAAATCATGGACCTTGACACAATAAACAATTCTTCAATATCTCTGAAAGAATAAAAGGACTTGTTCAACTTCCGTAACTGAAATCAGAATTTAAGGTGGTACAATGTTATCTGAACAGTCTGAATTAAGACCTTCTTGAAATGCAGTTCCAATTCCTCAGTAATCTTTGTGGAGCACTGCAGAAGGGCATACTGACATCCAAGCCTGTTTAACCTACAAAATAAAGAGAATTAGTTGGCATGATACAATCATATAAAGAATTCCATTCTGGAAGACATAAAACTGCTGCCATGACCCTGAAACTATCCCCTCGCCACTGCGGCTTCCCACCCCCAACCTGTCTAGCATGCTACAACACTCAGATGAGTAACCCCTTCCTCAGGAAATGTCCAAGCAACTAAAATGCTGTTAGCATGTGCGCATGATGTAGTCACAGCTTCCCTTGGAAGAAAAGAAGGGTGGTTGTAAATATATTTATTTCCCTCCCTTTCTTTTTCATACTTTCTTCCTTTTTCTTTTTCTCTCTTTTCATTCCTTCTCATGTTACATATGGTCAGAGATGGTGAGGTGGGGGGTTGGGAGCATCTGCTGGAAATGTAGAGAAATGGAGACAAGATATTAAAATGATATAAAAGATATTAAAGTGATGAGTTCATTTTGGTCTTATTCAGCCCATAATCTGAAGTTCAATCAGGGAAACTGATATGCAACAATAATAAAACCCTACAAGTGGACAAAGTAATAGTATCCTGTGAATGCATAGAGTGTGCTGTGATAGCTAGTCAGGTAAACAACTCAATCACCAATTTTTTTTAACACTCTTGCTTGGATTGTGTGAAAATGAGAAAATCTAATTTCACATTTGCTAAAATTCCACTGAAACCATCACCCAATGTATTGGTTTTATTTGTTTATTTAGTAAGTATTAGTACATCACTTATGAACAAGGCCTCAGTTAGGAGCGGTGAGAATCCTAAGATCTTAAGAAGAATTAAAAATAGGCAAGGGACAAACATGTGTAACCACCACCCAAGATAAAGAAGTATAGGATGCCTCTCATATGGGTGGTAAAAGACAAAGTGTTTTAGATATAAAGAGAAAGAAATTATTTTGTAATTTAGGGATGAAGTGGTGGATTTAGGAGAAAATCTCCAGTAGCATAACTTGTACCTTATTTCCTGGCCCTGTTCATGTGCCCTCGTCCCTCCCAGTAGTCTCTGATCTAGGTTCTCACTGCCTCCCAAGCTCTTTTGTGAAGTGCAACTGTGTTTTGCTCATACTAGTTTTCTTTGTTGCTGATTTTGCCAATTTTCTCACTCTTGCCTAAATTGTCTTGCATAGAGAATAAATTCTTGCTAATGTGATAATGGATTAATATGAAAAAGCTGTGAGGTGATATGTTTGCATTTCAACGGACTTTTGGAGATAATGTCCCAAAGGAATGGTGAGAAATTTTCTGGTAGCACCGCAGGCTAGTGGCAGAAATATTTTTGGGTGGGTCGGTAGATGTCTTTCAAATCTGACCACATAAGCAACCACTTTCTCTGCCATCATGTAGGGGTGTTCCTCTGAGTATATTTACCTTTTAAAAAAGAAGACCGAATGTAGAAGACTCTGTTATTCAACTCAAACTTAGTTGTGATACCACCCACAAAGAGCTCCACATAATTTCCCTTATGTACCCACAGTGTAGCCCTGTGTATTTTATGTCTTTGAGGAAAGCCAAAAGTGACCTGTAATTACAAGCAAACATCACTGCTTTATTTTGAGTTTGTGTTAAATGTTTCTTTTACACTTTAAAAAGAATGATTGTATCATTAAAGCAATTACTTTGAGTGGTAAGGATTTGGGTTTTCTTCTATTTTCCAGATTAGAAGCAGCCTGAAGAACCATGGGGCCCACTTGTCATAGGCCTGTTTTGGAGCAGGGACAGCCAACAGAAGGTCCCAATGTCACATCCAACTGCTTTGATGCTCTGGCACTTTCTTCCCATCTCCTAAACATTCTGGATGTCATATTTTGTTTAGTTTTTAAAGTCAAGAAAATAAAATATACTTCTGTTTTTATTATTTTAGAAGAATTTCACAATGCCTTTTGAGAAAATCCCAGTGCTTGGTGTTACAAAATCGAGGTGAAAGATAATTGATGTAGAAGCCAGATAAGGAATATAATTTTTGCTTAATTTTTTAAAAAATTATTGATTTCAGAGAGAGGGAGAGAGAGATAGAAACATCAATGATGAGGGAGAATCATTGATTGGCTGCCTCCTGCATACCCCACACTGGGGATTGAGCTTGCAACCTGGGCATGTGACCTGACCAGGAATCAAACCATGGCCTACTGTTTCATAAGTTGACATTCACCGGGCTTTTTGCTTAATTTTTAACTTTACAATTACTTCTTATTAATTATTGCATATGTTCTTATGCAGGATACATTTTATAGATATATAGCTACTAATAAAAATGATACATGAATGCTAAATGTATTGGCCAAAATGATATTCCTAAGGCAAAATTTTCTCTGCTTCAAACCCTTCAGTGATTCTTCACTATTTCCCCAAATTAGATTCCAATGACTTTAGCAACCTAAATGGTTCAACTCTCTAAACTCATCTAACTAATCTTCAAATGCTGAGTCCCAAGCATGCTTTTTCAGTTTCTTGCTGATGAAACTTTGCCATACTGCCTCCTCTGTAGCACACACATAATATTAGTGAAATAACATGAATTAAGGAAACAGTACCTTTCTTAGGAGAACTTAAAACCATGTATAATGACCTCCCTATGTGCCTTCCATTTTGTACACTTTCTACATTCAGTATCTACATTCAGTGCCTCTTGGCCACTTCCCTTGTGGCTAAGGTTTACTCACCCTTCAAGACATAAGCCAGTCAGAGAAAGACAAATACCATATGATCTCACTAATATGTGGAATCTAATGGACAAAATAAACTGATGAAAAAAATAGAACCAGAGGCATGGATACATGGAACAGACTGACAGTTGTCAGAGGGAAGGGGAGTGGGAGGTACTGGATAAAAGAATGTTAGGAGATTAGCCAAGGAACATATATGCATAGCCTTTGGACACAGGCAACAGTGTGGTGAAGGGTAGGGAGGGGGGAGGCAGGGGCTAAGTAGAAGTGGGCAAAGATGGGGTGGGTAATGGGAGACATCTATCATAGAGTCAACAATACACAATAAGAAAATAAAAGTTGCCCTAACTGGTTTGGCTTAGTGGATTGAGTATCGGTCTGCAGATTGAAGGGTCCCAGGTTCAATTCCAGTCAAGGGCACGTACCTTGGTTGCGGGTACATCCCCAGTTGGGGGTGTGCAGGAGGCAGCTGATCGATGTTTCTCTCTCATTGATGTTTCTAACTCTCTATCCCTCTCCCTTCCTCTCTGTAAAAAATCAATAAAATATATTTTAAAAATAAATAAATAAAAGTTTAAAACTAAAAACAATAATGATTAGCTCAGACAGCATCTTCTCTGCAAAGTCATTTTTGGTACCCCAAGCTCTGTTTAGACCCCTTCGTGTGTCCTCCCAAATAGCTCAGAGTCACCTGAGTTATTTGAGCCTTTTTTTACACTCTATTACAATTGTCATTTTGCTTTGTGTCTCCTTTTTTATATACCCTGAGATACTGAATCCTTTATCAACTCCAAAGTCCTTGGATTAATTGTAACTGGCAGATTTCTTGGAGTCAAAACTCACTTTTCCAGTTGTGTGAATTCAGCCTAGGTCAGAGGCGGGCAGAGGTGAGGCTCAGTTGGCAGGCGCAGCTTCTTCCTTGGAGTGTCCAGGAGGTGCTGATTTTGTGTTCTCTCTCCTCTTCTTTTCCACTTGATTTTGAAACTTAGAAGAAAGAACCAGAACAGTTTTTGCCTTCCTTTCTCCTCTCCTCCTCCCCCAATCCGTAATCCAAACACCAAGATGCTAATTCAAAAATTCCAAAACTCAAAATGATAGCATGTATAAGTATCATTATTTTGTTGCTCATTGATTTTGGGGATAGAATTAATAGGGGTGCATTGATATGCTCTCTTTTGCTTACCTATTTGATAATTAATGACTTTTCTTAAATGGTTACTTGGGATAGTTTCATCTCAAATGTTGATGTTGTGATGACAGAGTTAAAGCAAAATACAGTCTTAATCATCATTAACCAAGGGGGCGCGTGACACAGAACATTCATGTGTCAGGTCTGCAAAGATTCCACTTTGTGCTGAGGCCCTCAGAGGCATATTAGCACTTATGAGATAGTTTACCAGCTGTTTACATAAAAAAATGCCAATACTGATGCCTAGTTCTCACTTCCAAACTATACAGGGATATTAAACTTAATGGTCTGGAACACTATAATATTTTCAGTACTATAATGTAAGCAGTACTATATTGTCAATAATGATTTTTTCTTCTCTCTAGTGTCTATTATTTTCAACTCATTTCCCCTCATATTTATGATTCAAATAGTTAGAATGAAGGGCACTGCAGGAGAATGAGATCAGGAATAGGGCAAATAGAAAAAGAATCTGTGGGTAGATGTCTATTGACTGTTGGCCATGTCATTAACTTAAAGAATGATAGAAGCAAAATAATAATATTCTCTTCAAGAATGTATCTGCTTTTATGTTAGAATTTATGAAATTCTTCCACATGGAATCTTTAATGTGGTTGGTATTGCTAGTCTCTTCTTAATAAGTTTTTATTGTATGGGGCTGAAGTAGATCAGGGAAAACTCACACATGGGAATGTACCAGAGTGCTGAGCACATGAAAACTTAACAATGAAACTTAAAGAATATGGATTTTGGATTCACATCTAGGAGTTTTATGTAGACTTCTATCTCTGCCAACTGCTTGTTGGGATTGGATAGATAGTTAATAGTCTCAGCTTTTTCCTTCAGCTCTTTTCTTTACAAAATGAATATAATCTGTACTTCTCAGGATTTTGATGAAAATTTAATCAAAATGCATATATTACATTCCAAAAAACATTAGATACTTGATAAATATTTCTCTTCTTCCTCTGATATTTTTGGTAAAGTTATACTGAATAATTGTTAACTAAAATGACATGCTCATACAGAGTACAATATACAGGTGGTGTATTATAGAATTGTGCACCTGAAACATATGTAATTTTATTAACCAATGTCACTCCAAAAATTTAATTAAAAAGAAACAAATATATGAAGTTACATGTTCATTATATTACACTAGGGGCCCAGTGCACAAATCTGTGCACTTTGAAAGAAACTGTGGGCCTCGAGGCTGCAGTGGGCACAGGGGCAGATCTCAGTCCATCCTCTACACCCCCGCCCGGCCCCTCCTGCCACGGTGCCATCAGCAGGTGAGAGCAGCAGCTGCTGCCCCAATCACCCCTCAGGAGCAAGGGGAGGTGCAGAAGTTCTCAGGAGTGATAGGGACCAGCAGCCACTGCTTGCACACGCTGACAGTGCTGAGTGATTGGGGTCAGCAGTGGGTGCGAGCTGCGGCTCTGGGACCGGCTCTGGGTGTGAGTGGGGCTGGCACCAGAAGCAGGTACGAGTGCTGGGTGGGACCATGGTGCACGGGAGCAAAGAATTTTCAGTAACCACCAGAGGCTCAACCTGATGACAGTGACTGGTGCCCCGCCTTGGTCTGGCACCCCCACTCACCTGCTCCACCATCCCACCATGGTCAATGCCCACCATGTTCCATGCTCTGCTGCCTGCTGCTGATTCCCATCATGTTCTGCATGCACCCCCTGGGGGTCAGTACACATCATAGCGACCAGTTGTTCAGTTGTTCTGCTGTTTGCTCTATTTGCATATTAGCCTTTTATTATATAGGATTGTATCCTGAAGTTTAACCTTTGGTTTAGAGGCCTTATATTTTATTTTACAATGTACAGATCTACATGAAACATGTTTTTGGTTGAAAGTTGATTCTGGACACTTTCACACTGAGAGTAGTGACTTTAATAATAATTATGAACACTGAGGTAAAAATTCCAAAACTATATTTTCTTAATTATGGGTATTTATATAGAAATATTTTTTGCTTGATAGTTCTTATTTATATTGAAGGGAAAATGCTTAAAATTCACAAAAATGAGGAAACAATGTAAAGCAAATGTTAATAAAAATTAATAGTAGAATGAATCTTTGTAATATTCTTTACCAAAATAAATTAATAATTTTTCATTTTATTACATTGATTTTTTTTTAAAAAAAAATGCTCAGAAATTAACAATTTAAACCAGTGGTTCTCAACCTTGGTTGCACATTAGAATCACCTGGGAATCTTTTTAAAATCCTGATTTCTGGGCCTCATCCTCCGGAAATTCTGTTTCTTTCTTACTAATGTTGTGGCCCCACCCCATAACAAAGAAACAGAATTTCCAGAGGATGAGGCCTAGAAATCAGGATTTTAAAAAGATTCCCAGGTGATTCTAATGTGCAGCCAAGGTTGAGAACCACTAACTTAAACTATAGTGTTTTGAATTCCAACTTAATTTTTTTTAACTGAAACCAATGTTAATCCCCTATTACAGTTGCATTTTAACTTAATACTATGGTGCCAACAAAATATTCCATAAATGCTACCAGATTGCAACACTGTCAAAACACCAAGATTTAAAATTAGAATAGGGGCAAAACTTGTTTGTCAAGTCATTGAATACCTTTAACTGAGGATTGATGGGTAATAAGGAGGATCCCAGAAAGTCCCAATTGATAGAATTACTATTTGCCCTTTTATAATTACTCTTCATTGGATGTCCTACCATTATAGTAACTAGAATCCAAAGTGTTACAAGATTACTTTGCATAAGATGGAAATAAATTTTATATTCATAAACTTGTTGAAAACTCAATAGTGACTTTATTTTTAACAGATTCCTTTGTACATAGTGTATATAGTTTTTGCCTAGTGTAAAATTATCCTAACTCACTTCTTATAAACAACTTCCACAATAATGTTTTGTCATGAAATTAAAATTGCTTTAAAAGTTACTTAATAAAGGAAATGGTGTTTGTGAAAATGTTGTAGAGCAGTGGTTCTCAATCTTCTGGCCCTTTAAATACAGTTCCTCATGTTGTGGCCCAACCATAAAATTATTTTTGTTGCTACTTCATAACTGTAATGTTGCTACTGCTATGAATCATAATGTAAATATCTGATATGCAGGATGGTCTTAGGCAACCCCTGTGAAAGGGTCGTTCGACTGCCAAAGGGGTCGCGGCCCACAGATTGAGAACCACTGTTTTAGAGCATTTTGAAATTTGTTTTGTAAGATCTTGTTTTCCTTTTGCTTAAATTCCAGTTCATTTTTTGAAATATACTCATCTCTCAACAACACAATGCTTGCAGACTATAGTTACACAGGCACCTACCCACCCTTCCCCCCCACACACACACACAAACACATACCAGTTGCATACTAATGACATAGTTACATTTACAAAGTGAAGTTTTATATCAACTGCGGAACATGAGTTCCCTTTTTATGAAAACAATGATCATTAAGTTACCAGATAGCTCAACAACTATAGAAATCAATGCTGTATAGTAAGACTACAAACTCCTGAGGCTATAGCAGCTTTCCTAAGAGCAGAATCACAGGGTGAACGAATAGATTGGGAGGTATATTATTGGGGTCACCAGTAGCAAAGGTGATGAAATGGAAGTCAGATTAAGGAAAGAACTAGTCAATAGAGCTGGTTAGCAGTTACCAAATATTACCCTCCTTGGAACTACTTATTATGGGGCTGTGTATATTACATACATTAAAATAGTTGATTATTATAAAATTCTTGTGAGGTAGGTGCCATTAATGCACCTTTCAGAGCAGGAAACGGAGACATAGAGCACTTAGATAACGTACTCAACATTACCTAATTGTAAAGAGATAGGGCTGGAATTCAAATCAGGATAGCCTGGTGCCAAAAGTCAAGCTCTTAACCACTACACTCTAATGCCTCTTGGCATTATAGCAAGCACCACAATCACCTTTCTTCTCTCCCTCATCTCTCTAGTCACCAAAAGCATGCTGATCTGCACCTCTTCATTTCTCAAGAGTTCAGTCACTCCCCATTTGTTCTCAACTGGAGAACTCAAGATGTGTTTTCTTCACATAGGCCTGAAGGCAAATTCTCTTTGCTCCAATTTCTATGCAGGTCAACTGTTAATGTCAACTGTTATTAATACATATATTAATAACATACACATGTGAAAAGTCTCAATAAAAATAGTCAATATTATTTGGTGTTTACAATGTGTGAAGCATATGACTTAGTGGATAACCTTATTTTATTCTCGTAATAAGCCTACTTAAAACTGTTTCATAAATATTTTATCTTTTATTGGGCTATTATTTTATTATCTTTAGTCAATTGCCCTATATCAGGTTTTGTGAGTCAGAGTTATAAATTGAATGTGACAGTTTCTGCCTTCAAGGAGCCTACACTATAGTTCTAGAGATAAAACTTACATACAAATATTTATTTGGGAGGAGGTAATGAATTTTGTAAATAAATAAGTGCATTAAATGTTATAGGCTGTTTATAAAATAAAGACATGCTTTCCACATAGAAGTATAAAACAAGGATTCATGGAGACGGTGGAATTTTATCTCAGTCCTAAATAATTTTGAAAATGATATTGGTGAAGTTGGCATAAGCTAGCATCTTTAGTTCCAAAACTTTAATGAATTTGAACAGAAAGGGAAATTGTTAGAAGGATTTGAGGAGCACAAAGACAGGGAGAGCTAGAGAATCATGCTTCAAGGCACTGTGGCCAGGTGGGGAGTCACTGAGGCTTATGTCAGGGAAGTGATTTAGCTTGGAACACACTAGTCCTACTGCCCTATCTTTGAGAGAAAAAAAATTTTTTTGACATTTGTTTTTTAAGGTGTTTTCTTTTTAAAAAATATATTTTTATTGACTTCAGAGAGGAAGGAAGAGGGAGAGAGAGCTAGAAACATCAATGATAAGAGAGAAAAATTGATCAGTTACCTCCTGCACACCCACTACTGGGGATTGAGCCTTTGACTGGAATCAAGCCTAGGACCTTCAGTCTGTAGGCCAACGCTTTATCCACTGAGCCAAACCAGCTAGGGCTTGACACTTGTTTTTTAATATTAATCTCTGCTCTTAGATTTTGCTTTGTGAAATGCTTTACTCTCTGAATTTTTAACCTAATAACTTGGATATTTCTTCTTCTTCCAATATGATTTTGATTTAGAATAATACACGAGAAAGCTTGATACCAAATCAAACATTTTCATAGCCCATGTGTCATGTGATGTTAAAATAAAGTCCTTATGGTAAGTGACATTTGAGAGAGTTTGACTAGTCTGAATATTAGCAGATGCCCCGCCCGCCCCCAGCCCCCAAAGAACTAAAAGGGCATTTCCTCAACTAATATAAATTACATGTTTTTAGTGGTCTCTTGAAAAATAGCATGGCCATTTTGTTTTTCTTTTTTCTCTTGTTTCCTCCTATTTTCACCATTAAATTAAATCTAAATGTGACCACTGTACACTCTTGCTAAACTCCAGTTTATTTCCCATTAAAAATCTATTCTTATCTAGTTTATTGACACTTTAAAATTTTTTTTTTATTGATTTCAGAGAGGAATGGAGAGGGAGAGAGAGAAACATCAATGATGAAAGAGAATCATTGATTGGTTGCCTCCTGCACATCCCACACTGGAGATCAAGCCCACAACCCTGGGCATGTGCCCTGACTGGAAATTGAACCTCCTAGTTCATAGTTTGATGCTCAACCACTGAGCCATACTGGCCAGGCAACACTATTTATTTTTAAAAAATTGTACTAAGATTTGTAGTAAGATTTCAATGGAAGGCATATCTTCCTATATAATAAAAGGCTAATATGCAAATCGACCAAACAGTGGAATGACCAATCGCTATGACTCACACTGACCACCAGGGGGAAGACGATCAACGCAGGGGGAGTGCCACTCAGCCAGAAGCCAAGCTCTCAGCTGACGAGCGCAGCGGCAGTGGCAGGAGCCTCTCCTGACTCCACAGCAGCGCTAGGGATGTCCGACTAAGCCATCTGTGGAACATCCCCCAAGGGCTCCTGGACTGCGAGAGGGTGCAGGCCTGGCTCATGGACCACCCGCCCCTCAATGCATGAATTTCATGCACCAGGCCTCTTGTAGATTAATACAAAAGAATTGGGCAAGAAACTATCAGAATAGGAGAAAGAAGAAAATATGCTAAGCATAGGCCTAATATAGTTTCTTTGATTAAGCTTCACATCGATTCAACTTCCTTGAATATAAGATAGAAGGAGAAACAGTGAGAGACTTTATCACCAAAATTGAGCTTCATAGTTTCCAAGAAACATTGTTCAAGTACTAAAATTTCAAATGTGTTACTTCATATGGGGTATATTGATTGATATAAAGGGCAATCTCATTAATATTTTAAAAATACAGAAGCGAACTTCACTGGGCTTAGCAAACATTCATTTTATAATGATATCTAGAAATAAACAACTTCTAGATACTAATAGATCAGTCACGGTAAACTCATATACATATATATATATGTGTGTATATATGTATATACATATATATATATATATATATATGTAATTTTAAAATATTTGTATGGAGGAAGCAAGAATGAGCAAAATAAAATACACTGTGGACACTGTGAAATGTTCACTATAGGCAGGATTTCAGCTTTTTCCTTTCTTTTTAATTTCTGAGTCTTATTTATTTCTTCTTTTTGTTGATAGATGTAGATATATACTATTTGTCTTAAAGGACCATTTCTGATTAGTAAGAAAACCATGGTGTCATTAATATGTATAATAGACTTATTCTCCCACTTACCAGGATAGAAGGGGAAAAATCTTTAATCATAGACCAGTATAATTTTTAGAGAGCACTTCAGAATCCTTTTTTAGTTATTTCCTATCTCTTCAACTAGATTATGATTATTTTATTTCATAATATACCACAACATATATGGTAGAGACTTATATATTTTCTAAATAAATGACTACTTTTTAATTATCTTTAACTATAATATGATTTTAAGTTTTATGCATGGGATACACTTTATCTTCTCATTGCTTTATCAGAACTAATACATTTTTAAAGTATCTATACAGTAGATACACTGAATGTATTTTCCTGAGATTATCAAGTAAGACATTTTCCACATTGTGGAAATGGTGGAACTCACATTTCCACTGGGTGCTAAAAGCACTGTTGTATTGAATGTAGTTTAAGTTGCAGGATTATAGAGTTTCCCAATAAAGAGTACTGGTAACTTTTACTATTCTGTGGCAAAATAAGCAAAGACAAACATGGAAATGGAAATAGTAAGCTTGGCTCTACTTTTGCAAGAAAAAGGTCATTTTTGAGGCTTAAATGAATAACACATGTCACCAGTCATATTTCTATATTTAATGTTTAATTTCAAATGGAAGTTCATATCATTAAAATAGAGACATTAGACTTACAACAAACCTCAAATATAATTATGTTGGCCTTTTGTCAGCCTTTTACTCCTTTGGATGTTTTCTTTAAGTGACTTATTTGACTAACTTAAGCCCAGAAGACTTTCCTATTTATAATGAACTTAATTAATGGGGGGAAAATGGCTGCCTTAGGTTTATGAATTTATTGTTCTGGGATGATGACCAAATAAATTAAACTTTACTGGCATTACAAAATGAATTCATAATATCAGCTGAAGTTTTTTGTTTATATTTTAATTAAAGCAAGATACACTATTAAATATCAATAATTTTAAATGCTTACAAATAAATATGACACCTTCATATTGTAAAGGATATATGTAATCACCACATTGAAATTAGAAGCTGGTCATGAAATGAACTTCATGTACTCTCTTTACTACCTCATAAAGTACTAATGACTAGCTTATACATAATAGCCACTTAGTGTTTACTGAGGCCCTTCAATGACACATGTTTAAGTACACAATTAAGTCAGTCCACCCTAGTAAAATAGAATCATTGTAAGCATTAACCGCTCTACATTCTATGTCTTCAGGTGGACTGAGGGCCATCAAAGATTGGCACCTGATAGATGTTGCTAGTAAAATCGCCTTTCATGTTTCCTATATTCACCCTAAATACCCCTGTTTTTTGCTGAAAATTTTGTGTGTGTGTGTGTGTGTGTGTGTGTGTGTGTGTGTGTGTGTAAGTGGGGATATAATTGAAGATTCTAACCAATAATAGACAAGATCTTTATAGTTTCTCTGCAGGGACATTCCAGGGGTTGCCACCACTCAAAAGGTTAATCTATAATGAGCTGGATGGTTGGCAGCCACGATTCTGGAGACGGGACCTAGGGCTTCTAGGGCTTTCCAAGCAGGATATCTGTTATGGGATCAAGGAACTCTGCTGGCCAGCTAATAGTGGGAAGCAGACCAAAGTAGGTGTCTAAGAGGTTGTTTAGGAACAGGTTAGAAGGGAGAAGAATTAAACTAGAATAATTTCAATGTCAGGAGGGATATTATCAAGGGAGGTGAACTCCAAACTCAGTACTGAAGTTCCTACAAGGATAGATAGGTCAGATGGACAGATTAGGTCTCTGAAGGCCAGCTTCTGAGAACCTGTCTTTCTTGTTCTCAAAGTGGCCTGACCCTAAAGGCCCTGCTCAGGAGAGCCAGGCCAGACACCTGGGAAGCTGACAATTTATGAAATTGTAGAATGCAATTTTAAAACAATCTGTTCTGTGAATGCCCTCTGGGAGGTGGTTGATAGTTGCTTCCTTGATGGTGAGGATCAACTTGCTATTAGCATCAGAGCTTCCTCTACTTTCAACTGATTATCAGCTCAATACTGCCCCTCTTATAAAGATGGCAGGCATCATCTTCCTCAAATAGAAAATAAATGAATTTACTTATTTATTTTTTCATATCCTCACCGGAGGATATGTTTGTTTGTTTGCTGTTTCCATTGATTCCACAGAGAGAAAGGAAGAGAGAAAGAGCAATCAAATGCCTCCAGAATGTGCCTCAACTAGGGATCTAACCTGCAGCCTGGGTTATTTCCCCAACCAGGAATCCAACCCTCGACCCTTTGCTGCACAGGATATATTCCAACCAATTGAGCCACACTGGCCAGGGCGAAAATAAATGAGTTTAAACTGTTTTAGATGAACATTTTGGTATAGTACAGTGTTTCAGTAATATCACGGATTTCAAATGTTTAGGACCATGAAAGACTTTCTCACAGGAGTTTTTATTAGTGAAATATTTGGACCTCCAGATCTCTCTAAAAATTGTGTGCCTGCCCCACCCCTATTTATTTCTGGAGTATGTAGGATGTATTCTATAGGGTCAACAAGGCCCATCTGCTGTGTCAGCTCTGCCACATTTACTAAATTTTTCTGTGCTCGCTTCGGCAGCACACATACTAAAATTGGAACGATACAGAGATGACCATGGCCCCTGCGCAAGGATGACACGCAAATTCGTGAAGTGTTCCATATTTTTTTGTGACAAAGTAAAAAAAAAAAAAAAAAAAATTTCTGCAGGCATAGTCTCAGTTGATGTGATGACTAGAGTGACCACAATGCTGCTCTGCCAAGCAGGGCAACTCTGCTAAAAGCTGAAAAGTGTGGGGAGTGTGTGTGTGTGGGGGGGGGTGGAGGGTGCAGTGCTGGGGGAGATAAGAGTGAGTCAAGAGGAGGGAGCATGGCTATTTTCTAGAACTAGACTGTGCCACAATAACTTACCACCACCCTCTACCACCACCGAGCTTGTAACAGCAACTTTGTTAAATGCTCTTGTTCTGGGGTCATTGGAAGACTGTCTATGGACCCTATATCTTTTAAAAGTTTTATGCTAAAAGGTTCCTTCCTTTAAAAAATGATTTCCATTTTGTAGGTGAAAAGTGAGGAATTTGAGTAAGTTACCGATGGTCACATAGTTTGGAAGTGATAGAGATACGATTGACAGCTAGCAATCCGAGTTAAGAGTGCTTGGCTTTGAACCATTATGCTGCTTTGTTCCAGGTAATCTGTCACTGAACTAAGCTTCTCTTCTCTGAAGAGATTTCTCTCCTCTGACAATGCTCTCTTTCAGTCTCCCAGGAAAATAGGTTCTTGGTAAACCTGACTGAGCCATCTTAGCATCCCCAGAAATACCCAGGCGGGCCTTTATGTGAATAATTCTTGTAGACTGAGTATTAGAAAATATTTGTTGCCGCTCCATGTGGGCCTCTCTCTGTGAGATTTGTGCCTGCAAGAGAACTTCCTGCCCTTTGATGTCAGGCTTCCTCAGGTGACCAGTTTGGCCAGTGAAATTTAATAGGAATTTTTATGTGTCATTTCGAAGCAGAAGTTTTAAGAGTTAGTTCTGTTTTCCCTTTGCTTCATGGCCAGCATGCACAGATAGGAGTAACTCAACTCATTCAGTCTGGAGCCCAGCGTGAAAAAGATGGGGAACAGAGCTGAAGTTGACCCCAAAAAGACACAACTGAGAAAAGAAACTTTGCTTTTGTAAGGTACTAACACTTTGAAGTTATTTACTATTAAGCATAGTTTGGGCATTTTAATTGGAAAATTAATGGACTCATGATTTTGTTCTGTTGATTTTTTTTTTCTGCAATAGTAGGTTGGTTCATAATAAATGTGTGAGACCTTTAAGAAAACAAAGAAAGAGTAGCGGATTGGGTTGTGATTTAGTGAAGCAGAGGAAGAAGGCAATCGTGCCTTCCATGTTTGCACGGTTCTGGATGCTTCTATTAATAATTTGCCTTTTCCTTCTCTCCTGGTCCACCACAGTTGAATCCTTAGTGGTGTTGATTCATCCTTACAAACTTTATGGTAAAAGGCCTTTGACCATGAAATATTCGAGAACTGGATATAAACCGTGAATATACAAATTGCTAGTTGTATAACCTTAAGAATGTTAACTATTGTTCAGATCCTCAAGATTTTCAACTTTGACTATTGCAATAACCTTTTTTTTTTTTGCCTTCATTTCAGCTCCCTCTCATTCTTGTCAAGTTTGTCTTTATAAAACACATATCTGCTTATATCACATGCTTGCTAATCATCTTTGATAAAGTCCTTATTTCCCACATGACAAAGTCTAAATTATTTGACAAGACACACAAAGCTTCCATGGACTGGCCCCTCCCTATTCCCATAGTTTCCTCTCTTGACATTCTGTTACCCAATTATACCTGTTTGCTTGCGTACATCAAAGCTCATTCAAATTCAAACAGGAGTTTGCAGCCAAGAAAGTAGAGCTTTATTAATTGAGGAAATAGCATCCAGCCCCCAGTCACAGATAATCTAGTGTTCAAAGACGTGGTTCCTGGATGGCTTCAGGGGACAGGTTACATAGAGCAAAATCCATTAATCACGATGACCAAAGGAGTTGGGATTGTGGACTCTACTGATTGGTTGGGGGTCAAGGTAGGGAGTAGTTGATCATTGTTTCTTGTCCTGATGTCAGCCATGGCATTGTTCTGTCTGGTTTCATGAGGGTGTGGTCCATAGGGTCTTTCCACTTTCTTGGTCCTGGGGCTTAAGTATAATTGAAGTCAAGATGTTACCTTTAGATACACTCAAACTCTGTTTCTGTGGTCAACAGACTCGAGGCTTTGTTTTTAATACAGCTTAATGCTGACCCAAATCAGATGTCCTAAGGGCTTTAAAGATTTAAAAAGGGAGTGTATGGACAGAAAGAATGTGAGAACTGGATATAAACCGTGAACCCTGCAAATTGCTAGTTTTAGAAAAGGTCATGTTAAAGAGATGGAGTTTATATGCAATTACAGTTTCTTACCTGAAATTTGTGCTGTAGGAATATTGAACTACTTGCATTTCCGAAAATGAGACCATGGTTCCCTATCTTTGGCCTGCAAACCTCTATATTTCCTGCTCCTTCTGGTTTGTCTGCCTTTCCACTCGAAAGCTCCTCCTTCCTGACCTTCAGGTTTGTGATCTCAGTCAGAACTGCTTCACACGCGGGAAAATCCCTTCCTTACTTTTTGTTAGTTAGTGTATACAGAATTGTTTTTCCTTAAACTTGGGGAGGGGGGGGATCCAAGAGTTAAGTATGAGATTGGAGAAGCCATCTAGACTTGTCTTTCTAGGCAAAAGTAATGCTCCAGGAGGTCCAATCAAACTCCCTAGGGTGCTATAGTTAATAAACCTTATTTCTTTAATTAATTTTGTCTGATGCATTGCATATTTCTATCAACAACCTCAAGAAGAAGGGTCTTCTGATGGATGACAACCTAGGATAAAGATAATCTTAATATAACTTAAACATATTTTGTTATTTTGTAATTAATGGTTTACAGAATAAACTATGATGAGCTTCAAAATATTAAACAGCTGTTGTAGGCAGTGGGAATGGCACTAGGTGTCTGGCTGGTGGTATCAGACCAAACCTGGGTTCAGTAACCTTGGTACTTGGGTTCTGGCAAGAAAAGAATTCAGAGCCAAGACTTAAACTGTAAGAGAACATTTATTTAGTAAATCAGAGAGGCAGAAGTAATTTCTAGAAGAAATGGGCTTAGGAAACAAGTTATAGAGCTAAAAGAAGGGCCCCTGGAGCTTGGGAGTGAGGAAGCTCATGGTAACAAGCCTGAGACAGGGAGGGAGAGCACACTGGGTCCTCCAATCTAAGGGTTTTAAGGGTAGAGATTTTAGGGGAGGTCCCAGGGGAAGATCTTTTTTTAAATTAATATTGTTCAGATTATTACACTTATTCCTCTTTTTCCTCCCCCATAGCTCCCCTCCACCTGGTTCCCACCCTACCCCATGCCCTTACCCCACCCTACTGTCCTCATCCATAAGTGAAAGATTTTTGTCCAATCTCTTCGCACACCCCCCACACCCCCTTCCCTCCCAGAATTGTCAGTCCATTCCCTTTCTATGCCCCTGATTCTATTATATTCACCAGTTTATTCTGTTCATCAGAATTTTTATTCACTTGATTTTTAGATTAACTTGTTGATAAGATATGTATTTGTTGTCACTTTGTTGTTCATAATTTTTATCTTTACCTTTTTCTTCTTCTTCCTCTTCTTAAAGAATACCCTTCAACATTTCATATGATACTGGTTTGGTGATGATGAACTCCTTTAGCTCCTTCTTATCTGTGAAGCTCTTTATCTGATCTTCAATTCTAAATGATAGCTTTGCTGGGTAGAGTAATCTTGGTTGTAGGTTCTTGCTATTCATCACTTTGAATATTTCTTGCCACTCCCTTCTGGTTTGCATAATTTCTGTTGAGAAATCAGCTGACAGTCGTATGGGTACTCCCTTGTAGGTAACTAACTGTTTTTCTCTTGCTGCCTTTAATATTCTCTTTTTGTCTTTTGCCCTTGGCATTTTAATTATGATGTGTCTTGGTGTGGTCCTCTTTGGATTCCTCTTGTTTAGGATTCTCTGCACTTCCTGGACTTGTAAGTCTATTTCTTTCACCAGGTAGGGGGAGTTTTCTGTCATTATTTCTTCAAATAGGTTTTCAATATCTTGCTCTCTCTCTCTTCTTCTGGCACCCCCATAATTCTGATTTTGGTATGCTTGAAGTTGTCCCAGAGGCTCCTTACACCATCTTCATACTTTTGGATTCTTTTTTCTTTTTTCTTTTTCAGTTGGGTGTTTTTTGCTTCTTCATATTTCAAATCTTTGACTTGATTCTTGGGATCCTCTAGTCTGCTGTTGGATCTCTGTATATTATTCTTTATTTCAGTCAGTTTATGCTTTATTTCTGATTTTTCCTTTTTCATATCCTTGAGGGTCTCACTAAATTTCTTGGTGGTTTCTAGAAGATTCTTGAGTAATCTTATAACAGTGGTTTTGAACTCTATATCCAGTCATTTGCTTTCCTCCGTTTCTGCCATTTGTGACCTGTTTCTTTGTCTCCGCATTTTGGCTGCTTCCCTGTGTTGATAGAGTGGCTTTGTGTGGTAGGTGTCCTATAGGGCCCAGTGGCTCAGCCTCCCCAATCACCTGAGGTAGACACTCTTAGTGATTCCCTTTGTGGGCTGTGTGCACAGTCTTGTTGTAGTTGAGACTTGATTGCTGTTGGTATCACTGGGAGGAATTGACCTCCAGGCCAATTGGCTATGAGGACCAGCTGTGTCTACAGTGGAAGAACCACTGTGCTGAAGACACCCTTATGGGGTAGGACTTTCTTCAGTGGGGCTTTGGTGCTCACTGAGTCTGCCCCTTGAGTGTGTCGCTTATGGATATGAAGAGTTGTAATCTGGTATGGTCTCACTCTGACCACTGTGTACACTGGCTCTTGGATCTCCAAGGAGGTGCAAGGTCAGCCACTGCCTGTGGCCACCCAGCAGGAGCTACAGAGAGATCTTTGCAGATTCCTCTTCTTTGTTTGGGGTTTGGAAGTGCCCAGATGAGGCCCAGCTGTGAAGTACAGCAGGCTGCTGCTACCAGGCCTTGGACCTTCTTTTGGAAGCTTTGGAGCTCTCTGACCCAGCTGCAGTTCATTTGGTTTTAGGCTGCAAAACGACAGGCCATTCATATGCAAAAGCCACTGTGCGCAACTTGGGTGGGGTTGTAAATTGGATGGGGCAGGGTCTCAAGGTATCAACAGGGCAGAGCAAACAGCAATGGCTGCCAGTCAGCCCTGTCCTGGAGCAGTCCCTGGGTCTCCGCGTCCCACAGCCCCATGCAGGAACAATGATCACTGCAAGCACCTCTGAGAGAAAGCCATCCTTGTGTTCCGGGCCAATGCAGACAGTCCAGTTTCTCCCTGTATAAGTCTGGGTCCTCAGAGTCTTGCCTGGAACTAGAGTTCAGAGCAATTGGGAGCTTGTATCCCCCTCCCAATTGAAAAAACAACAATAGCACACCCAGTTGCCAGCCTGTTTCTCGAGCACCTCCACACCTCCGCACCTCCTACCAGTCTCAATGCGCTTTTTTCTTTCCTTCTAGTTGTAGAACTTCCACTCAGCCAGCTTTCCTGTGGTTCTGGATGATATTTGTTTTGTCTTTTAATTGTAGTTTTGATGTGGTTGTGAGAGGCAACAAGTACAGGTATTAACCCATGCTGCCATTTTGGTTGTCCTCTCCAGGGGAAGATCTTAATAGAATATTCAGCAGTTTTCCAGGTGTGTCCTTTCAGGGTTGTGGTCTACACTGATTGGCCCTTACCAGGGCAGGGGGTCATTACTCACTGCAGTTGGTCCTGAGGCTGGTTTTGTTGCTTATCTGGGCTTGGAGCTGAAATACAACTTGAGGCCTAGATGTTGTCTCTAGAGAAGAAAGGTCAGGGGGTCCAAACTGCATGACTGGAGATATGCTAGGGGAGGAAAAGTCACCCTGTGGCTACAATTGATTGTCCATAGCTAGGCACCTGGGGCTTTTCTGTCCTGGTGACCTGTACCTGGCCTATCATCCTTGCTCTGCTCAGGTCTAACTGCCTACAAAGCTTTTCATCTTTAGAACTCCAGTGCTTCGGTCAGTGGTTCTCAACCTCCTGGCCCTTTAAATACACAGTTCCTCATGTGGTGGCCCAGCCATCAAATTATTTTCATTGCTACTTCATAACTGTAATGTTGCTACTGTTATGAATCATAATGTAAATATCTGATATGCAGGATGGTCTTAGGCGACCCCTGTGAAAGGGTCATTCCACCGCCAAAGGGGTCGCGACCCACAGGTTGAGAACCGCTGGCTTAGATCATGGTAGGGTCTTTATAAGTATTTTATTTTTTCTCTACTGTTTCTTGATGTTAAATCAGATAACATATGCATGCACCTATAATTGTTTCTATTGCATAGTGATTTCTACCTGAATTATGCTTGGGGCATTTGGTAAGTATTACTTCCCTTCTTTCCAGTAAATGCTCATTTTTTTATTTATTTACTAGGGGCCCGGTGCACGAAATTCGTGCACTGGGTGTGGGGGCGGGGGGGAGTGTCCCTCAGCCCAGCCTGCCCCCTCTCACATAGTGGGAGCCCTCAGGCGTTGACCCCCATCACCCTCCAATAGCAGGATCGGCCCCTTGCCCAGGCCTGACGCCTCTGGCCTAGGCGTCCGGCCCGGGCAGCGGGGACCTGCAGTGGCAGCGGGGGTCGCCGCGATCACGCGGGCTCCGCCCCTGCCCCTGCAGGACGCCTCTGGCTGAGGCGTCCGGCCCGGGCAGTGGGGACCCGCAGCTGCAGCGGCCCCACGATCGTGGGCTCCGCTTTAGGCCCAGGCAAGGGACCCCTAGCTCCTGGGATTGCCAGCTTCAACCATGCCCAGCTCCCATCGCTGGCTCCACCCCTACTTCCTGCTATCACTGGCCAGGGCGGAAAAGGCACCTGATTCTCTGATCATGGCTGGGGGGCAGGGCAAAGGCGGCCCCAGGGCCGCCTTTGCCCTGCCCCCCAGCTCTTAGCTCCCCCCTGGGTTTCCAATCACTGTCAGTGGCAGGGGGCTTCTTCCTGCTTTCCCTTTCGCCTCCCTGCATTGTGCCTACATATGCAAATTAACCGCCATCTTGTTGGCAGTTAACTGCCGATCTTAGTTGGCAGTTAACTGCCAATCTTAGTTGGCAGTTAATTTGCATATAGCCCTGATTAGCCAATGAAAAGGGTAGCTCGTACGCCAATTACCATTTTTCTCTTTTATTAGTGTAGATCTGTGGTGGTGACATTTGCTTATTTTAAAGCTCAGGTTCTAGTGGAGTCATGTGACTTTTCTCTCTCTTTCAAAGGAAATACAGACAGATAATTTACTGCCTCTCCGGATGAGTCCCTCTCAAGAATTCACATACATCCATATCCCTCAAGATTCTTAGGAAGAAAATATAACTCTTTAAGAAGTACAAGTCTAGTCTCTCTCTTCTGCAAGGCCAGTGTAAAGGTCCAAAAGAAGCTCACATACCTTATATATAAATATTTAAACATTCATGAACAGCTGGCAACCTCCCATATCAGTTATGCTTTATCGTCTGGCCTTTATAAAATATCTTCATAATAAAATTTTTTAATGCTTTAAGCAATTGTTCTTTTACATAATTAAAACTAAACAAAATACTAAAAACTACTGAATTTAATTTTTATTGCATCTCTGAATGTTTTGTTGATAAGGTACTGAGGTTTGGATGAGAAATTTAAAAAAAATACCTGTCATTATACAGTTTCCATAAAAATTATTTGCATTGCTTTCACTTTAATAAAATTATTAATTGTGTTGACAAAAAAAATAATAATTCTATATAATTGCTGTTCTATTGATAATTATGCCTAATTAGGCAACCATCACTAAGTCATTAAAGATTTTTTATTTATTTAATCCTCACCTGAAGATATTTTTTCCATTGACTTTTTTTTTTTTTTTTTTAGAGTGGAAGGGAGACAAAGGAGAAGAAGAAGAAGAGGAAGAAGAAGAGGAAGAAGAAGGAGAAGAAGAAGAAGAAGAAGAAGAAGAAGAAGAAGAAGAAGAAGAAGAAGAAGAAGAAGAAGAAGAAGAAGAAGAAAGAGAGAGAGAGAGAGAGAGAGAGAGAGAGAGAGAGAGAGAGAGAGAGAGAAACATCAATGTACATCAATGTGAGAGTGACACATTGATTGGTTGCCTCATGCAGGAGCCCGGACCAGGGTTAGGGATCAAACCTGCAACCCAGGTACATGCCCTTGACTGAGAATTGAAGCTAAGACCCTTCAGACAACAAACTGATATTCCAACCACTAAGCAAAACTGGCCGGGAGAGTCATTTTAAGTTTTTAGTGTTTTTTTTGTTTTTTGCTTTTTTTTTAAATGACCTTCAGTTTGGAGAAACTCCTTTATTTTTTTTAAGTACGATTTTTTAAATATTTATTAAATTGATTGGGGTGACATTGGTCAACATGAACATACAAGTTTCAGGTGTGTATGGATTTCTATGTTTAAAGATAGGTATATTGCGCCATGTGCCTACCACCCAAAGTTGAATTTTCTCCTGTCACCTCATAGTATGATAAAATATGTTTTCGTTGATTTTATTTTTTTTAGAGAGAGAGAAAGGGAAAGGGAGAGAGAGAGAGAGAGAAGCACCTGCCTCCTGCATGCTCCTCCCAACCCTACTGGGAATTGAGCATGTGCCCTGACAGGGAATTGAACAGTAATCTCCTGGATCATGGGTGGATACACAACCACTGAGCAACACTGCCAGGTGAAACTGCTCTTTTGATACAGGAATGACTAGATCTGTCAATGAAATTCTTAAGTGATACTTGAATTTGAACAAGAATTTTAGATATTGTGTTCAAATATAATGGGTCATATATTAGAGATTATTGGTAGAAAATAGTACAAGATGTTTTGATTTCATCATATAACTTTCTGTAACTTTTATAAATTCTTAAAGCAATATCTCTATCATAACCAGTATCATACTTCACGTTTTAGAATATATATGTGCATAAATATATTTACATATATAAATACATATATGCAATTTTAGGGTTATATGAATATTTAATATTGCAGACTGTTTCTTAGCTGCCATTTGAAAAATCATGCTAATTAGTGAGTACCTCTACAAACAACAACTTAGAAAATGAAGCAATAAAATTGAATGCTTACCACTACTAAAAAGATATATTTCTTAATGGAAAAAAAACAGCATTCATATTATTTAAAAGGATGAATTTTTTTTAAGTTAATGGCTTTGTTTTTTCTGTTATTTGAGTGCTCTTCTAAAGTCTTCCTCCAACTCTGAAGCAGCACCAGTATTGAAGTTTGCAGTGACACAACCCACAAACCGTGTTGTAGATGGCTGGAATGGCACCAGGTGTTAGACTGGGGTCAGATAGGACCTGGGTTCAGCAACCTCTGTACTGCAGTTCTGGTACTTGACTAGGAAAGAATTCGGAGCCAAGACTCAAAACTATAAGAGAACATCTATAATAACAAAAGTGTAATATGCTAATTAGACCAGACGACCTTCTGGACAAAGCCCTTGAGCTAGGGGCTGAGGCAGAGTCCCGAGCCACTGCGGCCATGGAGGCCGAGCCCCTTGCACAAATTTCATGCATTGGGCCTCTAGTTTATTTATAAAATCACAGAGGTAGAAGAAGCAGTTTGTAGAAGAAATGGGCTTAGGAACGTTATAGAGGCAAAGGAAGGGCCCTCGGAGCTTGGGGGTGGGAAGGTAATGGTAACATGCCTTGAGGGAGGAGGGGAGAGGGAAGAGGAAGGGAAAGAGAAAGAGAAAGGAAATGTCAAGAGCGTGCTTCCAGAGGAGAGTACTCTGGATCCTTAGTTCTAGAGGTTTTAAGGGTGGAGATTTTAGGGGAGGACCCAGGGGAAGATCTTAATACAATACTCAGCAGCTTTCCAGGTGTGTCCTTCCAGGGTCTAGGTCTCCACTGATTGGTTGGCTCCAGAGGATCATTATTCAATGCAGCTGGTCCTGAGGTCAGCCTTGGTGAGGCTTGTCTGCTTTTCAGGACCTGGAGCTGAACTACACCTGAGGCCTAGATGTTAACTCTAGGGAGGAAAAGTCCAAACCCCATGATTAGAGATATGCTAGGGGAGGAAAGATCACCCTGGGGCAATATCCCATCTTATAACTGTCCTTTGCTAGGCACTCGGGCTTTCTGCCCTGGTGACCTTCTGTGCCTGGCCCATGGTCCTTGCTCTGCTCATGTCTGTCTAACTGCCTACCGCACTTCCAGCTCATTGGATCTTGATTGACAAGGACACCCACTGATATCGCAATACGTGTATCTTATGTGTGCTTAAAATATATGGGGTGTTTTACAGTAAGGTGGACAAAAAAATGGGCTTCTATGGAAAGTAACCTCACAGGGTGATCTGTTCACAAATTCCTAACTGGGCAGGTCATGGTGGGTAGACACGCCCCAAGCATATAACTTTTTTTTTTTTTAAATTTAATTTTATTGTTTAAAGTATTACAAATAGTTGTACATATGTCTCCTTTTTTTCCCCCCATTGACTTCCCCCACCCTCTCCTACCCCCAGGCACATGCCCTAACCCTCCCCCACAGTGTCTTGCATCCACTGGTTATGCTTATATACATGCATACAAGTCCTTTGGTTGATCTCTTACCTCCCCCTCCTCCACCCTCCCCAGCCTTCCCACTGTAGTTTGACAATCTGTTTGCTGCTTTTTTTTTGGGGGGGGGGGGAAATTGTCAAATCTTTAGCTAGACTGACTAAGACAAAAAGAGTGAACACACAAATAACTATTCAAAAACAAAGTGTAGACATTCTACTGACCTTTCAGAACTAAAAAGGTTATAAGACAATACTATGAACAATTGCTTGCCAACAATTTAGTAACAGATGAAATGGACAAATTTTTAGAAGAACTCAAACTATTTCAACTGACTCAAGAAGAAATACAAAGTCTGAAAATACTATAACGAGTAAAGAAATTGAAGCCATAATAAAAAACACCCTCCCTGCAAAGAAAAGTCCAGAACCAGAGTGTTCCACTGGTGAAGTCTACCAAGCATTTAAACAAAAATTTTAATTCCAACCATTCTTAAGCTCTTCCAAAAATTAGAAGGGAAGGGGATACCACTCAAGACATTCCATGGGGCCAGTATTACTCTGAAACCAAAGAAAAAAAATTATGACCTTGGATTGACAATGGTTTCTTAAATATGACACTAAAACACAAGTAATGGTTTCTCAATATGTTAAAGGCAGAATCACTCTCCTAGGAATCTACTCAAAAGGACAAAACAGGTACTCAAACAAATAATTTGTACAAAAATGTTTATAACAACAATATTAAAAGTAGCCACAATGTGGAAACAACTCAAATGGCCATCAACAAATGAATGCATAAACAAAATGCGATATAGCCATACAATAGAATATTATCTATACTAATAAAAGGGTAATATGCTAATTAGACCAGGAGACCTTCTGGGAGACCTTCTGGATGTCCTTCTGAATAAAGCCATGGTGGCGGGGTTGAGGCAGAGGCAGTTAAGGGCAATCAGGCCAGGAGGGGAGGGCAGTTGGGGGTGATCAGGCAGGCGGGGGGGCAGTTGGGGACGAGCAGGCCTATGGGGGGGGGCAGTTGGGGGCAAGCAGGTCCCAGATTGGAGAAGGTGCAGGCCAGGCTGAGGGACACCCCCGCCCCCCACCCCTCATGAATTTCTTGCACCAGGCCACTAGTTCAGTTATAAAAGGGATTAATTAAAGTATTGATACATGCTATACATGGAAGGATCTTGAAAACATTATGCTAAGTGAAAGAAGTCACACATAAAAAATGACATATATGATTCTATTTATATGAAATATGCAGAATAGGCAAAACCATAGTGATAAAAAACAGATTAGTGGTTGCTTGTGGGGAGAGGGAATGGGAGTGACTGCTTAAAGGGTATAAAATTTCCATTTGGGGTGGTGAAAAAGTTCTGAAACTAAATATTGGTGAGGATTGCAAAATATTGTAAGTATACTTATTGCCACTGAATTGTGCATTTAAAAATCATTAAAATGTAAATTAAAATGTAATGTGTATCTTACCACAATAAAAATAAAATAAAGAAAAATATCCATGATGCATCACTCTCAACTTGGTAGCTTTGTGATTTATAAAATAAAAGGAAAAGATAGACAAACTGGTAAGCAACTTGATAAATAATTCTATATGTTTACTTTCCACCCACCTTTTGCAGTTGTTTTGCTCACACCTAGTTTGACCAAATTGGAAACTAACTAATTTAAGTTAGTTTTTAATAGAAACAACATGTTCTTGTTGTACTTTTATTGTATTTGCTTGCATAAAGCTTTATTAAAATAATTATATATTAGTATATATGTGAGCAAACATCTTTTTAGAGACATGATAAGTGGCTTAGCTTTCAGAAGCAGAGATGTGTGAGTGAGTACATCTCTAGAGCATGCTATTACCAAGAGTGTCTGGGTACCACAGACATCTACCACTATAATTTTACAGAGAGAATCAAGAGTGCGGGTAAATCAGGAAGTCAGTTGAAAGAGCTTCAACTGCAGTTAATATGTGTATAGTGAGCTTTGGCTTACCAAACATTTTCTCATCTACTATGTGAACTTTATGTAATGTATGCAAAGACCTCATCTACATCATTCATAATGAGGTCCACATTGCCTACAAATAGTGCCTGGCACATAATCAGTTCTCGGTAAATATCTGTTATCCAGAAGTGACTTATTTATCAGGAAAGGATAAAAAGTATGTGAAAGTGTTTGAAAATATAGATACTATATAAAATATGCTTTATAATATGTTTTTGTCACTTTGCAGCCTGTAACTTCCTGTAGCATATGCTTGGTTTAGAACATGCACTTTCAATCAACAGTCATTTGAAACTTAGAGCGCTGCGCAGTTCTCTAAGGAAACCACAAGACAAAAATGAATGGCCCTTTTCATTATTTTATGTTTGATTATGGGCCCAACATTTTACAAGGCAATAATAAAATGAAAAGATTTAAGTAAAACTTACAGATTATCATATACTTGTGTGTGCCAACTTGCCCTTGAATCTCAGCGTTGCTTTACAATCAATTCTGTTAAGCCTGAAAACTGTAAATTGTGATGGATATGGGTATTTATATTCTAGTTTACCAAAGGGTAAGTGATATACTCATTTTTAAAAATAGTTTCCATTCTTATCCCTGTTTTCAGTTACTTACATCTCTCTTTAAAAATGCCTGTTTTTCTTGAAACTTTGCTTGTGTGGTCTGACCAAGTGTAAACCATCTTTGGGGAAAATGAGGGAGGAAAAACAAAACTACTTCAGCTATTTCCAAGTAAGGAAAACATATACTTTGTATGCTTTTTATTTTAATGAAATTAAGAACAGACATGTGATGCTCCCTCAGCATTTCTAAAGTCATCTAGTGTCCTGGAAGCAATATGGATAGTGAAAAAAACAAGAGCGCTGGAACCAAAAAATCTTGATTTCAGTAAAAATGTTGCCACGGTTTGGCTGTGAGATCTTGGACAAGTCTTTTTACTATGTTTGGCCTTATTGTTCTTATTAATAAGTGTGGAAAATAATAATACCATGTGAAAGTGGTAGTTAAATGTTCTGATAGCTTTAGAGGATAACATTAATGTAGGGCAGTGGAAAATTACCAGCCCTGCAAGGAGGGGAGTGCAGACCTTGAAGCTGTCCCCGGAGGTGGATAGCCCCGGGCACCAGGAACCGGCTGAAGAAGTTAGGCTCCGATTAATTGTCAAAATAAGCGGAGGTGAGAATACCAGGCAGGAGTGATAAACTCCCATGCCCTAAGGACACAGCACAGACCCCTCTGGAATTTCTTTGTTCCCTTTACTCCCTCCTACATGAAGATTTTAGTTTCCTTGATCGGCCATTTGGCCCGGGGTCTTGGCCAACAGGTCAAGCTGACCTAGCAGACAGGATGTCTTGTTAGAAGATAACAAATGTTCAGGGAGGCCCCTGGCTGATGCACGAATCCACTTTGTCCCCGTTACACCCCACCCCTATTTTGAATCGTGTATAAAAAGCCGTAACTGTAACCGCTCGGGGCTGCTGCTGCTTTTCTGCGCGCGTCTTGCCGCGGCGGCAGCCCGGATTCGAATCTGCTAGTAAAGAAACTCCCTCTCCAGATTGGCTTGGGAGAGGACCTGTTTCACCAAATTCTTGGCTTGCCGTGGTTGCCTGTCTCGCGGGTAATTTCTCCTCATAACAATTAATATTAGTTATTATTTCATAAAGCCCTCAAATATGAACATGAGGAATGTGCTGGTTTTATACGAACACTTCCAATACTAATTTTAATCTCACTCTTTACCTCCACAAAATTTAACAGCTTTTCGTATGGTGAAATAAACATTATTTTTCACATGTAGGTAAGTTCCAAGAATTTTATGCTGTGAACCACATAATACTGTCAGTTTTTTATTTTCAGAATCTACCCATGCTTCAAGTCATACTGCCAAACATATCTACTCACAATTCCCCAGAGGTAGGACAGCAGTTGCCTCAAGTCTAGATCCCCCAACCTCTGATGCATTGGGTATCTTTCACTATCACTTGTAGTTTTCGGCAAAAATCCCCAGTCTGTGTTCAGGTCCTGTACTCACTGCTATGTCTGGACACCCTCACTTGCCTGAGGTCTGGGATAGAAAACCTATGGTGCACAGATTGATGATCATGATTCATTTTCCATCTTGCTCTGACTACCTCTACCTACCACTCACCAATGGTTGCAGCAATTCACACACACAGAAATATAAAAATGTGGCAGGTTACCCAAACTTCTATGTAAAAATTGCAAGTATAAAGATGTTCTCTCTCTGGAAGACCACAAGTAAAGACAACTTTTATGTAGGGAAAGTTGGCTCTTGAGAAATATATGAGCCTTATTTTACTTTCTCCACAGGAGGGCAGCTCCCTTTCCCAACTAGCTACATCAACTGAGCATGACCCCTTCACATCCCTATGGTGCACAGACGTCTACTCATTATATGAGTCATGGTTTTCCACTGATGCCAAGAAGAAGAAAAAACTTCATAAGGTAACACCTTTAGAAAAAAAACATAACAGCAAAATGGAATTTTCAGCAAATTATTTGACCTCATTTTCATAGGACAATTTAAAGCCTTTATGAAGGTTGTTTGAGACATTTACCATTTTGAAGAAATATATCCCCAAACAATTACATTATTGAAATGGATTGAATTTTAAGGATAAAATTTACTTTAGTAGGGCAAAGTAAATTAAAGGAACAGATTTTAGTAAGAACATAATCCAATATTCATAAATAAAGTACTACTCCAACCAACATTATGAAAAGTGCACCAGAAGAAATTTTTTACATTCAGAAAACATTCAGACTTTCCATGGCAGCATTCTCCCTAAGAATATATAACAGTGAAACTCAAAAACATTATTATACAACACTGTGATCTAAAACTGCAATTGCTTTCCTCTGTGAGGTTTAAGATGTGTTATGTCCTCAAAAACCAAACATCTCTTTTTATATATCTAAAATGGCTGACTTTAAAATGTCTTGTCATTGGAAACCTCTTTCAGAATGTCATCAGGGCAATTAAATATTTAACAGAAATGAATACCTTTTTAGGGAGTCCTCACACTCCCATTTCTTTCAGGAGAAACAGCAAAGGAGAAACAGTCAGTTAAAGCCAGTGGATAAATTGCATCAAGAACTCACACGATACCCACTTCAAAGCAAATCTCACTATCTTCTTCTAATCCTTTTCACAATACTCTCTGCTTTATGAAAATTAATCCCCTTTGGTTTTCTGAAGGACTCTTCAGTAGACAGTTTATTCAAAGAAAAATGGATATGTTTCCAAATTAGAGATGGGAGTTACCAACACTTCAAATGAGATGGGGCCAAGGAGCAACGAACCCTTATTCCCCACCTAGTTTTATTCTGGGTGGAAAGAAAAGTGTGGACTATGATGAGAAGTTTATCAAAGGACAACACTGAGTTCAGATTTATGCCATACAATATGATCAAGGTGCAATACCTAATTACACAACAATCTAAGAACTATACCCTTTTTTACAATTAAGGATTTTAATTAGGAAAATCTAATCATTGTGGGAACTAAATAAATTTATTTTTCTAAATTTAAAGTCCATGATTTAGTCTTTTGTCAAATCAAGACACATCCATATGAAGAATCACAAGAAAAAGAAATATGAAGAGAAAGAAAAAAAAACAACAAGAAAAATAGGAGAGGGAGGAGGTTACATTGAGAAAAAAAGTACGTTTTCTTACATAAGAGTAAATAAAATGCAATCACTTTGCATAAGGAGAAAAGCAAAGCAATGAAAATGAAACCTCTTTACTGTGCTTATGAAGCTGAAAAAGACAAAACTAGGATAGTGAAGCATAAAAAAATAGTGACGAATCCAGTGGCCAGTTATGGAAATGGCACTTATCCTGAAGGACTGTCTGGAAAAGTATTTCCAGTGGAAGCTGGTGAATGGCTGTGCCCTGGTGAAAATGAAAGTAGGGAGCCACAGCCAGCCAAGGGAGGAGCAGCAGAGGGAACATTCCGCTGGCCAGGACAGATGATGAAAGCTGAGCAGCCACACTCACCGCCAGGTCTGGGACAGTCTGGAGAGAGAGGAAGCCAAGGTGAAGCCAAGCTGGTAGGAAAAAATACCCAAATCCTGAGTTATAAAAAGCAAAACCAGAAAGGTCACTTAGGTACCCCTTACCCTTTACCTTCTGGATATAATCATGGGATTCAGAAGCAATGTTTAGGAAGAGCATATATTTGATGATGTGACCAAAACTAAATTGAGGGAAGGGGGTGTTTTAAAATTATTTTAAATACTTTATTTATTCAAAGAGCATTCACATAGTACCCATTGGATTTGGAATTAGAAAGTGGTGGGTGGCTGTAAGGAAAGGAGAGAAATAGCGCAGGAGCTAGAGGGGATATAGGGCTCAGATGGGTTTGGTGTTCGTTATTGTTGTTTCAAGGAAAGTAGTAATTCAAATTGATGGCATCTTTTGATAGATTATTTGATTTACTTGTGTTAGCCAAATAATGATAATTTATACTTGAAAAAGACCCTTGAGATCATTCAATATATTTTTCACATTCTATAGATGAAGAAACTGAGGACCTGGAAGTTTTGATTTTCCTAGTCATTAATTTTAAAAGCCATACCAGCAGACATCATCTATTTAATACGAGGGAATCAAAAATGCAATGACTATTTAGGAATTCCCTCCCTCTCTTCCTTCTCTCCTTTTTGCCTCCCAAGATTAGAACTATCCTCCTAATTATATCCATTCTAAATAAAGTACATGATTAAAACTATTATCCAGATAATTTAAGGTGGAACTATAACACCATACTTTTTACAGTCATATATTTAAGCCATATAATTAAGGGAAAATGTTGGGGAGCACATGAGACTTGGTTGGAAAGTTTGTAAGGAGGATATTTTGAGAAAAGGGAAGTGTGTGGAAGGCCACCTGCAGGGGTTTATGGGAATTCCAACTTAGGGGAGTGCCGAAGCGAGTGCTCTTAATTATTCCTTGACATTTCCAAACAAGTCTGTGCATGTGCAGATCCCCAGGTGTTTACTGAAATCCTTATGCTTAAATCTTTGGGTGTCCTTGCTTAAAGGACACTACAAACATATGTGTCCTCCCAATATTACTTACCCTACTGATTGTATCTAAAAGATAAACTTTATCTCAAACTGCTGCTACAATAAAAGCCTAATGAGGTAGCCAATCGAGGCTGCCTGGTTCCTTTAGCCAGGCAGTCCCTTAGCCCTCTCTTTCACAGCAAACATTATGTTGGAGTACTCCATTCATCTGTTGTTCAGGGTCTGCCGGTCAGCCACAGCAGAAAAGTACATTTTGGAATGATCTTATAATTGCCTCATTTTTACATTTTACTTTGCTGTTGTTGACCTGACATTCATGTAGAACTTTTCTTAGAAAAAGTAAATTATTTTAAAAATAAAACAATCAAGCAAAAACTGGACATTTTTCTTATATAATTTCTTTTTTTTATATATGACTCTCTTAAGGTAGCCCTTATATAATTTCTTAGCAATAATTTTTTTAGGGTACTTTCATTACAAACTATAAATCTTATAGCTTGGAGTCTCCTCATTTTAAGGCTCAATTAACGTAATAGTAAACTGTAAGAATGCTTCAAACCCTATAGTAAATAGTCTTTTTGTTTTTGTAGTGCTGAAAGCTTTAGTATTAAAAATATTTAGTGCTTAAGAGCAGACATTATGTGAACCTAGAACAAAAATTACAGAATTTAAAAACCTTATGTGACCTTCTGCTCTAATTGAGCCGAAATACATAAATTATAGCACCATTGAATTCAGAGAAGGAAATGGCCTATTAGGTCATTTAGTATTTCCCCTGCTAAGTTTGAACAGGTCCCTACAGCATATTTTCTAACACTGAGACTGGTTTGGAAAGCTTCATGTGATAACACTTTTCACCACATCCTTAAAAAGCTATTAATCTAGTTGAGCTTCAAAGGAACAGGAAGTTGTTTTTTTCTTAACATGATTCTACCAGGTTCCCTGCCAGGTGCCCATCTCCAACAGCCTTCTTCCTTTTTTTAAGCATTTCAATTATATGGAGCCAACCTGAAGGAAAATTGTAAAAGTGGCCAAATTTGGCCTACTCCTTCTCTGAGCTTAGACATCAACAATGAAGCCTTGCTCTTCATACTTAAAATCATCCTGCTCTCTCCCTTTTTTCAACTGTCAGGTCCCCTGAAAGAATGCTATGGGAGTTTAAAATTATATTCGTCATCAATTGGGGATTTTTTTAATTATTATTATTGTTAGCTATTGTTTTCACAGGCTTGTGTGGAAAGCAGGGACTCCATTACTGAGTTCATTTAGAATTGATCCAAATGATCCAAGCTGGTCATTATCCATAGCTAATTTACCATCTCTAAATTGCTTCAAGAGCAGAGAAAAATGGGGGAGAGGGTTATACTTTGATAGTGATATGTCCTTAAGTTTCACTCTAATTGACAACTGAGATAGTTATTCTGAAAGCAAACTGAAAGGCAGTTTTGGAAATTTGGGTAAACATTTGCAAAAGTGTAAACATAGTTATTTAGGAGGTGTTTTAAACACCTGTGTTATACACAGGCCTGTGTGCTAGGCTGATTAATACCTGCCCAGGAGTGCAGATTTTTAAATTTTCAGGAATTTCATGAGCTGGTTAAAAACATTCATGATTAATATTAACACATATAAATTAGAAATAAATTATATCAAGACAAAGCAAATAAAACCTAGAAATTTATAATTTCCTAATTATTTTACTACATGTAAAGTAGTGTTATCGATGCTCTTGAGATTTACATCTGTTATTTACATCTATTGCCTCTTGAGATTATTTACATCTAGAAATACTATAACTAAAGGGGCTATTTGGGCATCTCTTCCCAACATATGTTCAGTGACTTCATTCTGATAGCTTGAAATCAGCAAATGGTACAAAGCAGGGCTCTTCACACCCCAAAAGCTGGTTGTTACATTTTTATTCTCATACCACTCTTTACAAAACTTTAACATAACTGTATAAAAAAAAAACCCAATAACCCAAAAACATATGTGTAAGGAAAAGAGAAAACATTGAATATCTCTCAGCAATCTATACTAATAAAAGGGTAATATGCTAATTAGACTGGACATCTTCCAGACGACCTTCCGGATGTCTTTCCAGACAAAGCCATGGTGGCGGGGCTGAGGCAGAGGCAGTTAGGGGCTATTAGGCCAGCAGGGGAGAGCAGTTAGGGGGATCAGGCAGGCAAGCTGAGGCAGTTAGGGGCAATCAGGCAGGTGGGCAGGTGAGTGGTTAGGAGCCAGCAGTCCCAGATTGTGAGAGGGATCCCATATTGGAGAGGGTGCAGGCCAGGCTGAGGGACACCCACCCTCCCATGCATGAATTTTGTGCACTGGAGATATGTATATATTGATTGATTTCAGAGAGAGAAAGGGAGAGGGAGAGAAGGAGAGAAACATGGATGTGAGAGAAAAAAAATTGATTGGCTGCCTCCTTCATGCCCACTATTGTAGATAGAGCCTACAACCTGGGAATTTGCTCTTACCAGGAATCCAATTGGTAACCTCTTGGTGCATAGGAGGATGCTCAATCCACTGAGCAACACTGGTGGGGTTCTATCAGCAATTTTATCAGTTGTCCATTATTTTTGTATGTTCATTTTGATACCACTACACCTTTCAGATGAATTATGTTAATGATTTATTTTACTAATATCCTTCATACTATAATTGTGATAGAATATACAATTAATAAAAAACATAAAATAAGAAAATTGAAAATACAATAAAAATAAGTTTATTAGGTGAAATTGTGAATGTCACTTTGTAATCTGAATAGATTAATTCTTGAAAGTACTGGCTTGGTTCCAAATTTTCTATAAGAAGGATACAAATGAAACTCAATTGTATTGTGGTTTCTATCTAAAGAGGCATTTATTTTTCTTGCCATTGAATACAAGCAGTAATGCATTACATGGGTAAGTGTCTAGGGGCACTAGATTAAACCAGTGGATAGGCTCCAAATATGTATTTTTTGAATCAATAAATTCATGAGCAGACTATAGCTAAATAGATTTTTTTTCTGTTTATCTTCTATGTAAATCCAAGGTGTGACTTCTTTAGTATATTGAAGAATTTCTCTGATAAGGTTAGGGCTTAGAAAACAGAGAGAAGCATTCATTATTCAACAAATGTATGTCTATGTGCTACCGACTTAAAGATTTTGTGAAATAGATATGTTCGTGGCTTGTGAGACCTAAAACATAAAGTGATATATTTTTACTATTTTCATATACTAGAATTACTAGTAAATCCAAGTCTCATTAAGACTTTCTCGCTTTTTTCCTCCCTGGCTGCTTGAAGACCAACCTTCATCATGAATGACACAGTAACCATCCGGACCAGGAAGTTCATGACCAACAGACTACTTCAGCGGAAGCAAATGGTCATTGATGTCCTTCACCCTGGGAAGGCAACAGTACCCAAGACAGAAATCCAGGAAAAACTAGCCAAAATGTATAAGGCCACACCTGATGTCATCTTTGTGTTTGGATTCAGAACCCACTTTGGTGGTGGCAAGACCACTGGCTTTGGCATGATTTATGATTCCTTGGACTACGCAAAGAAAAATGAACCCAAACACAGACTTGCAAGACATGGCCTATATGAGAAGAAGAAGACCTCAAGAAAACAGAGAAAGGAACGCAAGAACAGAATGAAGAAAGTCAGGGGGACTGCAAAGGCCAACGTTGGTGCTGGCAAAAAGAAGGAGTAAAGATTCTTCGGTGACTTTATCTGTGATGGTTGTGCAGATTTTTCATGAGAGGATTAATAAACTATAAACTTTTTTTTTAAAAAAAGAAGACTTTCTCAAAGACACAAAGCAAATAGTTGGTGATGTCTGAATTGCACCCAGCCAGTCTGGCATCAGATATCCTTGTTAGATGTTATCAAGAGCTCAATCTCAATCAAGTAGCCACATTATCTTTATTAAATGAGAAAATATTTATAGGCATAAAATATCAATTATATAAGGAGAAAAACTGACATTTTTTTTTTTTTACAGAAAACTTCATGTAGTAATTTATTTTTGCCCAGATGGGTAAGCCAGGTTTCCTGTGCAAGGAGGTGACCTACAGTTTTGTAGAAAAGAAAATAGATATTTCTCTACAAAATGAAGCAAACTATCCCAGGGGCCATGCAACAGAAAGTTCATAGACCAAATTAAAATACTCAGATCACACACACAGTCACACACACACACACACAGACTTCAAGGGCATAGCTAATACTAAAATACAGTAAAATTTCAGGTCAACATTTGTAGATTTGCAGATCTATGGTTATGATCCACTAATTGTTCCTGTTTGTTTATGCAGAATAAGTTCACCTATGCTGACTTATATACTCTGCATTTAGTTCATGAAGTCAGCATAATTTTTAATACCAAAACTTTATATCTGGCAAATGAACAAAAATAAAATTACATATCAAACCCATTGTTCCCATTAAAAGGGCAATCTTTAAAATAAAATGCTATCAAATGGCAATATAGTGAAATAATATTTTAAATACTGTTCATTCCAGTAGTTCTTCATTATTAGAAATCTATCAGCATAACTTTAGTAAAAAAATTAAAGCATAAAACCCATAAATCACAATGCAAGATGCTGCAAAGGCATTTAATGAATTCACCTAGTACTGTAACATTCTAGAACATATGAAAAAGAAAACTACTTGAGTATGATAAAAGTTTAGTGTGATCCAAATCATACATTGTTTAAATTATTCTTAAGGTTGATTTCATATTCAGAAAAATATATTAAAATGTCTAAAATACTTATATTTTCAAATGTCAAAGAAAATATCACAGGAAATTAAGATGTAAGTGCTTCACAAGATCCAGATTTGAAAACAAAACGTAAAATTTGAAAATATTACTGAAATGTATGTTTTGGATGTTCATGGAGAAAATATTATTCTGGGAAGCCATGAAAATCAGCTGACTAATGTTACAGAATATTTTACATTCTGTCCACCAGTTCTGTGAACTGTTGCTTGATATTTAAATTTCTGCTCAGGTTAACTCTCAACGTAAGAGCCCTTTAGGTTTTAATCAGGAGTTCCAGTAGCCCAATAACCCCTGCATCTGTAAGTGCTATTCCTGCGTTGATGCTAAAATCTCTTGCATCAGGACTCAGCGCCTTTCAAGCTCCTCTAAGAATCCAGTCTCACACTATCAATTTCAAGCAATGTACAAGTTACTGGTGATTTCACGTGGGAGTTAAGGGACACTTCAATATTGTACATCCCTCAGCAAAGTATGTAGACGACTCCTGAAGTTCTGTCACTTCTCGGAAGGGCTCTCTTGCTGGTGTGGCCATTAGTGGCAGTGAAAATCCTCTGCTTTAACGAGTTCTCCCACACTGGGCTGGCCCACCTGGCTGGTTTTTCTCACTTATACGCTACAGACCCTCTGCCCCCAAATATGCATCGATAAAGTCAACATGATTCTTAATGAAACTAAGTGTCTGTTCTCCCGTTAAAATGACTACTTTGCTTATAAGGTAGGTTCAGCCATCGTTTTGAATACTAGGGCCCAGATTGGGCTCTCACCCTCAATTCAAAGGGACCTGATTTAAAAAGAATATCTTATATAATAAAAGGATAATATGCAACTCGACTGAACAATGGACCGTCCGTCTGGTCGCTATGACGCTCACTGACCACTATGGGGCAGACGCTCAATACAGGAGCTGCCTCCTGGTGGCCAGTGCACTCCCACAGGGGGAGTGCCACTCAGTCAGAAGCCAGGCTCATGGCCTCCCCAGCAGTGCTAAGGATGTCCGACTGCCAGCTTAGGCCCTCTTCCTGCGGGGAGAGGACCTAACTAGCAGTTGGACATCCCCGGAGTGCTCCCAGACTGTAAAAGGGCACAGGCTGGGCTGAGGGTCCCCCCCCCCCGAGTGCACTAATCTTGTGCACCAGGCCTCTAGTATTAATAGAAAGTGTTCTCCCATTGGTTAATTTTTTTTTTAAATAAAAATGTCATCATACCTTTCATGTATAAAGTATAGCAAAATCCCCAGCCAGTCTTCAGTTCAGTTTCTGTGTAGAATGTGCACAGAGTTGGCTGAAGTACAGGGACATCATTTACCTACCCAGTTAAGGTTAGAAACACACTAGGGTATGCTTACAGGGACATTTTCTTTACCGATTTATTGATTTTCTTTTCAGAGTCCTCCTAACACGTTTTGAATTTGAACTTTTATGAGCCTGAGTCTCATTGTCTAAAAAATATAAATAACCCTCAGGAGATGGTTAAAAGTAAGTAAAAAAATCTATATCTATATATATAAAAGCCTAAGTGACCATTATGACTGGTCGACTGGTCACTATGATGTGCACTGACAACCAGGGGGCAGGTGCTCAATGCAGGATCTTCCCCTGGTGGTCAGTGCGCTCCCACAGCCAACCTCCCACAGTCCCTCCCCGCACTGGCCTGCCTTAATTAGCCCCAATCGAGACTGGGCGAGAAGGCACTGATCGGCCCTAATCGCCGGCCAGGCCAAGGGACCCCACCCGTGCATGAATTCCTGCACTGGGCCTCTATTATGTATATGTATATATATATACACACACACACATATATATATACATAATATATATATATGTGTGTGTGTGAATATATATATATATGTGTGTGTGTATATATATATGAAGGGCTAGCACATAATAGATATTCATTCAACTACATGCTAAATAGTTACAATACCAGTAATTATTAGACAAAGATTGTGAGTTCAATTCCTTTATCTTTTATGGAAAAGTAATAACAGCTAGAGTGTGAACTCTAAGTTCCCTGCTGTATCTTAAAAGCCTAGCTGTTTGCCTGGAACATAGTTGGCAACAAAAATCAAACACAACACAACAAAACATAACAACAATGATAACAACAAAGATTATGTGTTGAAAGTTAGCTGGATCCTGATTATTTTATCTGCACAGCTAGAACCCAATTCATTTAACCTTTATACCCTTCAAGTTGTGCTATAATTTTACAAGTATCAGGGCTGGGTGGAGGAGGGCAACAGGGGAGGGGGGAAGGGGGACATCTATAATACTGTCAACAATTAAATAAATAAATACATTAGTTAATTAATTAATTAAATGAAAATTTAAAAGAACTTCCCTATTTCTTTTTCTGTGAGATCATTGTCTAATTCCCATGTAATAGTAGGTACACTCATATCTGTGAATTCATAAAACCCACTTCAGAGTCAAACCAATGCCAACAAATGTCCTTCCTGGGGGCATTTAGAATTTTATTGGCTTGTCAGCTGTTTCATTAATATTTTACAACAGTAAAAAAAAAAAAAAAATGTCTTGAGATTCCAGAATCATCACAGACTGCCCTAGCTTCGTTCTATTGGTTCTTACAATGTCATCAAAATCCTTTGAAATATGTATAGAAGCCTCCGTCCAGGGCATTATTTCTATTCTCAGTTTATGCATATGCAGAAGGGAGAAAACCTACAAAATTCAACTTTCAAGCCTTTGAAGATTTGGAAGGCTGTCTTGGAAATCTGCGCACATTTTTGTCTTCAGGATGGTTCCCATTGTGAAGAGTATTCATCACCTTTCTTCCAGGAAACATCAACCCTGAAGCTTTTCATCTTTTTCCTTTGGCTTCCTTACCTGGAAAATTTTTTTCCTGTTATGTATGAATGAAAGTCTTCAAATGCTATCTACTTTTTAACTGCTCACTTCTGTGTCCACTCCCTCACTCTTGGTACTGGTAAGTCAGGCCTTATTCCTTTACCCTTACCAATTTAATTATTTTTACTATATACTTGATACTTTGAATACGTTTTAAGAGTGTTGATTTTTGTTATAGCAAATAGAGAAATTGCTGCCTGGTTACTTTGACCTTGTAGAGGATATACCTTATGGTTTTCCCTCTTAGTTTTTGAAGAATCTGTTGGTATTGACATATGTTATTCCTATAATGTCGTCATTCTGGGACTTAAATAGAAAGTCACAGTTATTTGTCAAGGCCTTCTAACAAGGCAGGATTCGAACTCTAAATTCCTTTCTTTATTCTGCCTTTTCAGCCTTTTAACTATTGCTTTTCACTAGTTCCTTAAAGTTCCCCCTATCCCCTCAAACACACTTTTGGTTCAGCCAATGTGTTCATGGGAATTAATATGCAGATGTGAGGTTTCCCACTCTTTGGCTCTCTCTCTTTTCCTGGCTATTCCACTACTAGTTCAGGTTTTTGAGAAGTTCTAAAATCCATTCTCTGACAGCTTGGACCAAAAATCATGGATCTCTTTTTAAGTTCTGACCAAACTGCACTAAATGGACTGTAGACTGTGTGCTCAGGAGAAAAGCTCTAGAAATGGGAAGTCAACCTAGTAGAATTCTCTTCTTTCAAAAGCATAATCCACTCAAGTTTTTCCTACTACTGGTAGTATTTTAATCCCGACACTAATGTACAATATTTTGATAAATAAAGAAATATAACATAAATATATTAAATTCAAATAAAATAAATGAATTTATGGTTACATCTATTGGTCCATTCATTAGTATTTCAAACTTCATTTTATTTGACTAGTAAAATGAGTCCTAGTTACAAGGCATATCTAATTATAAAAAAAAGACAAATTACAATGCAAGATATTAAAAGGTTTTGTATTCTCTTTTTTAAGGACTTTGGGGATTTTACTTGTACAACACTAATTATTAAAGAAATTGTGGCCACTAAAATAGAATTTTAACAAATTCAAAAGACATAACGTAGAAAGTATTACACAGAATAAAACAGTTGTACAACTAAGCTTAGAATGTGTTTCCTTTTTAGTCATATTGTTAGCCATGACATGCATAAAAATGTTTTTGTTAAAATTATTAAATCTCTTAAGGAAATTTCATTTAATAAATGTCCAACTTATTTGCCACTTTAGCCTTATATTTATTTTTCCTGTTTTGTAAGTTCAGACATTCTTTTATTTTTTGAGAACAAAGGAATGTTTATTACAGCATTTATGGGCCTGTTTCCTCTATAAGTAAATCTGTATAGAGATGGGAAGTAGGAGTGATACAGGAGGGAGGAGAGAATATTATTAAGGCTTTAGGTTCAGCACCTGTTTGAGGCTCCGCATCCTCTCATTTTTGAGTGCACTAAAGGCTGCTGGAATCTCCATTGGAGTGGGAACAAGGACCCCTCCTGCAGATCTCTCAGAATTGGGGAGGAGGCTCCATTGCAGGTCCAGCCTATGACCCAGGTCCAAAACTTCCAACCCTCTCTGACACCCCAGGGCTAACTTCAGGTTCTTGTCAAACAGCTCACACTTGATGGGCATTTCCAGGGAGTAGAATGGGTTCTTGAGGGCAAAGTCTTAGTAAATCTCATAAATCTTCTGGAGAAGAAAATCTGTCGCGCTTGCCTAGGGTCTGCCAGCACCACAAACCTGATCCCTATCTGTCTAGAGAAGCAGTGCAGTTTGAGTGTGTCTGTCTCCAGCATCTTAATGCCTTAGCTGCCCTGTTTGGGAGAAAGCTGGGAGCCGTTTTTTGAACAGCGAGTGGAACATGGAGGCCAGATGAGCTTTTCATTGGAGGTGAGGTGGGCATGGCCTAATGCAATGGACACTGGGTAGTTGGCAGGGCTGCCCATGTACTCCAGCACTTCTTTCTTACCAGCTGTGTGCTTGCCATTAGGTCCATGCCATTGGTTGCCAGTACTGCGTGGCCCACAGGCAAGAAGAATCAATGATGCCCCGTCCTGGGGATACTGCCAAGGTCCTCCATAAAAACTATGATGTCACTTTATATATTGTGCCTTGTCATCTCATACTTCCACCTGTAAGAAAAAGAAAACTCATCAAAAACAGGCACAGAGGGTAAACTCAATGCAATCTCCGGTTTTCTACATTGTTCTATTTCCATAATACTCTTACCCAAATCTGTAATTCTATTCTAAGCTAGACCAGAATCCACAGAGCACTCTTCTAACCCTGTAGTCACACACTCTGCCATCTCTCCACGCACTTGCACTGGAAATATATTTCACACAGACCCTGCTCAGAGTCCTCAGCTAGGGGATGTGAAGAAAAACATTACTGATTTGAGCATATGTATATGGACAAGTAAACATTAACACTGAGTGATACACGAGGTACAAAAAGTTGATGGAGAGACATGTCATAGAACCTGGGAGAATGAGTGATACTTGGACCACACCTAGGTCTCAAAGAACATGGAACAGTGAAAAGAAAAGCTTGGAATAAAGGGAACCCTAGTGCACTGCTGGTGGGAATGCAGACTGGTGCAGCCACTGTGGAAAACAGTAAGGCGTTTTCTCAAAAAATTAAATATGGAACTGCCATTTGACCCAGTGATCCCACTTCTAGGAATATATCCTAAGGAACCTGAAAGACCAATCAGAAAGAATGTATGCACCTTTATGTTCATAGCAGCACAATTTACAATAGCTAATATCTGGAAACAACCCAAGTGCCCATCAGCAGATGGAAGATAAGAAGCTTGGTACATTTAACCATGGAATATTATGCAGCTGTAAAAAAAGGAGACAGCATGGAGGGACCTGGAGGCTATTATGCTAAGTGAAATAAGCCAGTCAGAGAAAGACAAGCATCACATAATCTCACTCATATGTGGAATCTAATGAACAAAATAAACTGTTGAACAAAATAGATCCAGAGATAAAGAAGCATGGAACAAACTGTCTTGAATCTCAGAGGGAAGGCAGGGTTAGGTGGGTAGGTAGGAAGAGATCAACCAAAGAACTTATATGCATACTAGGGGCCCAGTGCACAAATTCATGCACCATGAAAGGAACTGTGGGCCGTGAGGCTGTGATGGGCACAGGGGCTGGTCTCAGCCCATCCTCTGCACTCGTGCTGGGCTCCTCCCACTGCAGCCCCGGTCCCTTGTCTTCCAGCAGTCCCGCTCCCACCGCCACCACTCCTACACACTGACAGTGCAGAGCGATTGGGGCCAATGCCAGCAGCGGGTGCGAGCAGCGGCTGCCGGACCTGATTGCCCCTCAGGAGCAGGGGGAGGTGGAGAAGCCCTCAGGGGTGATCAGGGCTGGCAGCTGCTGCTCACACCCACTGACAGCGCTGAGTGATCAGGACCAGTGCCAGGCACCAGCAGCGGGTGCAAGAAGGGCCAGCGCCTGCAGCAGGTGCAAGTGCACAGGAGCAAAGAGTTTTCAGTAACCCCCAGAGGCTCACCCTGATGACAGCAATCAGAGCCCCGCCTTGGTCTGACACCCCTGCTCACCTGCTCTACCATCCTGTGGTGGCCGATGCCTGCCATGTTCCGCACGCAGCCCTTGGTGGTCAGCACATGTCATAGCAACTGGTATTCGGTTGTTTGGTTGTTCAGCTGTTTGTTCTATTTGCATATTAAGGATAGATAGATAGATAGATAGATAGATAGATAGATAGATAGATTGATAGAGCTATGCATAACCCATGGACACAGACAATAGGGTGGTAAAGGCAGGGGGTGGGGGAGGGCTAGAAGGGGACATATGTAATATTTTCAACAATAAAGATTAAAATATATAAAATAAATAAATAAATAGGAAACAAGTTTTCAGTTGGGGGAGTTCAGCCTAAGCAAAAGTAGACAGGAGAAAAAGAAAGATGTGTTTAGGGAAAACCAAATGAGTGGGTAAACCTGGCTGACTGTAGAGGGCCACAGAGGGAAGGAGAGGGCAGTACTAATATGATTGATACATTAGATGAGGCTGGACTGTATATTCACAAAAGTTTTGTCAGGAAATAAAAAGAAGTTCATAAATACAAAGAGGTAACTCCTATCATATTGACTATTTTAAAAGTTTCTATTTCTAACAACTGGAAGATGTAGGAGTGATCCTATTGGAAAATGAATTTAAACTCTATCATCTCTGAGTAAACACCTTTGAATGACTAATCTGAACTCTGAGGTGACTTTGTGTGGGCTTCCCTGTTGATTGTCATTTTCAACGGAGTCAGTTCTGCAACACTGGGAATGTATTTCACAGTGCAACTCACACAAGATGCTTCACAAAATGTATCCAATCCATCAGAACCGCTTAAGATAACTCACAGAAGTCAGTAAATAATGGGCAGGCAGGGATTTCCTAATAGGTATTTTTTTTAATATTTTGACAATGTATGATGAAAAGATGAAAATATGGATGTCTCAAAAGTCACTTAAAGATAGCTCTTCAGACTTAAGATGGCTCCAACTATGGGGCACAGAGCCAACAAAGCTGTAATTTGTTGTAACTTGAACTAAGGCACACACTATCAAGGGCATATAGAAATTTTAAAATAATCTAAAAAAAAATTGCTTTTATGTCAATTTGCTATAACTTGAATATTCTTTCTAGAATATTCAGCATTAATATGAAAGATTTAGTAGATGCACCATTACTATCAAAAGAGAAGATAAAGTGTTTCTATTGAAAAAATTCAATGATTTAAGCCACTTAAATGAATATTTATTAAGCACCTGTGTTGTATGACTTACTGTTTTTGTTTTATAGATAAACAAAGATGGGCAATATATAGTTACTGAACTCAATAAATTTACAGTCTAATGATGCGGACAGAATGCATAGTTTATTGTAAGATAAGCAAAATGAGGTAAGTGCCATAAAGGACACCTAAAATGTTATGGGATTGCAAACGGTTGTAAAAGTATAGTAGTGTGACAGGCACCTCTCACAGACAGCAGGCTCAGTGCTAAACATTGTATGTATGGTAACTCATTTAATCTTATTAATAACTTTATACTATAAGCACTATTGTTATTTCAAAAAAAAATCTTTAAATGAAGAACCTGAGGCTCAGTAGGATGAAGTAACAAACTCCTACAACCAGAAAGCTCACACACTCAGAATTCCTGACTTTAAAATTTCCTCTTAAGCACTGCACTATACTGCCTCCTAGGGGAGAGTTTCATGGAGATTATAACCTCACTTTACATGAGGTAAAGTTAAAGATAAGAAAGAGCATTCTCCAAAGTCACAGATATGAGAGAGGACAGGAAATGTTAATTTTCTCAGGAAATGTTAATAGTAAAATAGACTCAGAGTGTCAAGTGTATGATCTTGAGCAAGAATATAATGTATACGTTTTATATACACTATAAAACATAAGACTAGTCTGGCAGAGCTTCAAGTCCTAGGAAAGAGGCTTGGACTTGACTATGTGCATTGAGTCTCCTTTCATATGGAAATAACAGTACTCAAATTATCTTTTGGATGATTTTAAATAAACCAGTATCTCCCTTTTGTTTAGATCTCATAACCACATTTCTTTATGGTAAATACAGTATTTCAAACTGTCTTAAAACAACCAGTCTTTTCAAATTTCCCCAGAATGGATTTGATAAACAGAAAGAAATGGACATAGCAAAGAAATCACCATATTATTCAATTAAGAATCCTCAACCAGTGATTTATATTGTGATATATTAAACATAATTTATTCTATGTTAAAAATCTTTCCCACAAGAAAGATTTAAATCCCCCCACCACCACCCCCAAAAAACACCTGTCTCAATGCCCTTCACAGTAGCACAGTTCATCATTTGTTTGTGTGAATGTACAACTGATGTGCTTTTCCAATCCAATAAAATGTGTTCCTTCTTCCATATGTGGATGGTTGAACACATCAATCATTAACTTATCTGTAATTTTTTTGGCTTCATATTTCTGTAAAAATTCCATCAGGAGCAGGTACCCTACCAAATGCTGGCAGCAATAATTTAATGAGGTTGGTGATGCTCCAAGTCCAGTGTTTGCTTTTCTTTGAGGAGTCATAACGAAAAATAGAAATGTCATAGTTTTCTAGCCAATTGAGAACTGAACAGTCCTGTCCATTGCCTGGCTTATATCATTTTTAAGTATCTACTTACTTCTCTGGTCACTTTAAAGTTCTTTATAGGGCTGTCTCTTTCCTATCAGTCTGACTCTGGAAATCACTGAATCTGAATTATTTGTGACTTCTGAACTCATTTGGTCCAATTCCATCATTTTAGAGAAGAGCAATCTGATGGATGCAAAGATGAAATGATTGACCATAGCCTCTCAGCTGGTTAGTGCTCACCTGGAATTTGAACCTGGGGTCATGTTACACTTCTCTTTCTATACTCCTGCCCTTTTTGCAGCTCAGGTCATGTTCTCACTATCAAGTCTATTATGCCACAAAGGTTTGTTATTGAATGTATGAATTAGGTAAACCAGAAAATAACTTATTTTGCTTCCAAGTTTTTAAAAAATTTCAAACTACAGCAAAGTTGTAAGAAGTACACAATGAAAATACATATATGTTTCCCTTGGGATATTAATTCTTAATATTTTTCCATATTTTCTTCCTCTCTCTCTCTCTCTCTCTCTCTCTCTTTCTCTATACATATATATATACACACACACATATATATATTCTAATACATATATATAAGAACATACATACATACAGTTAATGTAAAAAACAAACATGTAGACATACACATATGTATTCATAAGTATGTATATATTACTTATTTTCTCTGACACTGATATAATGTCTCAGATATCATGAAAATTCACCCCTAAGTACTTCATTATGCATTTCGACCTCCTTGTCCTTCGAAATTCTCCATTACCATGATATAATTATCACATGCAAGAAATTTAAATTGATACAATATTGTTATCTAATATACAGTCTACTTTCAAAAACCACTTATATCTCAGAATCTACCTTATTATAGCTACTTATTTGCTTTCCTAATTCAGGATCCAGTCAAGGATCAAAATTGCTTGTTATCATTTCTCTTTAGTCCTCTTGGAACTCATACAACTTAACAAATGGAGAATATTTTGACCATGGTTATAGTCATGACATGTTAGGCTTTTTAGTCCATTGATAATATATTTTCATAAATTTAATACAACAGAATGTGTACAATGTGCACAATAAGTTGTGTTCTTTTAATGTTGCATTAAACATCAAGTGGTTAATTAATAGCATTTTGTTAAACTGTGTGATTCCAATTACCAATTAGCACAGCATTGAATTAACACCAAGAATTACTGACTTCTTTTTATGGAATACAAACACAAACACTTTGACATCTTCTGAAGTATTCACCATGGGTAATTAATTATCTCTCACCAGTGTTATGTTGACCTGTATTTAGTCTACCTGAATTACATTCACTTAAATCTGGTGACTTGAAGTTTTGGTACCTGAAAAATAGCACCTGATATTACTTGTAACTTCATTCCAATACCATGTTTGTTACTTTGGATAACCCTGCTTGCCAGTGTTTACTAGAAGAATCCAGCGCCATTTTGCTAAAAGGAAGTTAATCCAAAAAAAGAAGACATCCTTGAGAGCTTTGGTGTTTATCTTGCATCACACTAATTTCTTGCCAAGATGGCTGTCTTTCCTGCAGGCTGCTTGCCATTGTACATTCCAGGTGTCAGGCTGACTCCTCTTCAATGCTGCCACATTTCTCTTGATCTCAGAAATTGATCAAGGTTTCCACAAACGATAAGAAATGCATTTTTTTTCAGAGTTATTTTTCTCTTTTAATAAAGGCTGGAACTCTAAAAAAGACTCATTTCTCAATAAATTATGACTTTATGCTTTGACCAAAGAATTACCATACTTGGAATGCTTTTTCTTAAAGTTTCTAAATAAAAATTGCCAGTAAATTGATTTTTTTTTTTCTTGTTTCCATTATCTTACTAATATACCTCACTGAAGGAGGATCCTTAAGTGAGGCTACATGAGAAAGCCACTCACTGCCACAGGCTTCTTATAATGCATCCATGTCTCACCCCCGGGTACAGTGCCATTCCTAATAGGCACATTTCAGCACAGTGACTAAGAGTCCTCTGTGGTGGGTGTTCACTAAGGAGGAATCACTGCAAACATTTCTTAATGGTTCTAATGAACTGTTTCTAAAATACAATGTCCCCATATGGGATAATACCATAACAGAATTGAACAGGCTTAGAATAATTTAATTTTATAATTTGGAAGGGTTATTCAGTTTAATTTTCTTAAACCTGAAAGATAATCAGAGTCATCTGGGAACCTCCTTTAAAATACAGATTATCCAACCTCTGAATCAAAATATCCAGGAAACTGAGTTTAATTTGTAAAATTTGTTCAGCCTTCACTAAGTAAGTTAGGAATGACCTAAGGCCTAGCTCCATGTGCACAACTTTTTTTTTATAAGTCATACCTCACATACAAAGTCATCAGATTAATACAGCACACTTGGATAAAGGGCTGGGCACCTCTAGGAGCTCCAGGTTCCAACCAGTTGCACCCATTATATCGGTACCTCTGTTAACACATCTTTGGCTCATCAGTCTGTGCAACAAATCTGACTAGCTGACAGGAAAGCCTAGAAGTAGAAATAGTCTTTAGTGAACTTACCCATAATGGACCATGATCATTCAACTCAACAATTGTTTCTTTTTCTGTTTTACTCTAAGAGAGAATGGTATTCAAAGGATTTAAATGGAAATTTAGAGCTGATGAAACATGTTAGGAACATGTACTCATTAGACTTCTTCCCTTCAACAATGATGGAAACACAGCTCACATTTGCAAAATAAAACTTTTAAAGTTATTTAATCTCCTTCTCCATATCTGGATTCTGCTTTCCACTGAAGGGGTTTGTTTCAAACAGGCTCTCTTCACACAATCTCAGGATGGGCACTGGCAGTTCTCAAAGGGACTAGAGTACAGGAGTAGGGATAGAACGGTGATGCCCATATTAAAGAGATGTTAGGTACACCACTGTATGTTTATACTGAATAGAGAATATGTTATTTCTTATCACTGGATACCAACTTAAGCAGAGCCATGTGGGTGATAAGGAAGGACCAAAGCAGTTCTTTAGTTTACAAAATGATCTGGGATCCTAGAGCCTTGGTTATCTAGGGAAAGTTTCTCTCTTAGAAGATTTAGACTCTGCTAACTCAGCACAAGTTTCAAGATATTTGCAAGATTAGGTTAAATCTATTATACTATTACTTTAAATTAATTTTTGCTTTACATTTTCTTTCATTTATTTCATATAGTTATCACTGTTTCTTTAAATGAGAAAAATTTTATTACAGAAAACATGTAATAAAATAGAAGGCATCTACATAGTCTCTGAAAAATCTGATTTTATGGATCACAAGGCTGTAATCAGGCATCAATATTATCCTTGTGGTTACTCACCTCAATCAAAGGTAATTTACAAAAAAAAAAAAAAAGGAATACTGAGCTTTATAAGTATGAGGATTACTTTTGTATACATAAATGTAAAATAGCATTAAATATTGCTTGACCTGACAGTGGATAAATTATTGAGCTGCTGCTTTTAACCAAATTGTCATCACAGGCCACTATGCCTAGAAGATGCCACCAGGGGGATGACTCCTGACCTCACCAGGTCCTCTGCAAGAGCACAGCCTGTACAAAGGATTGAGAGCAAACCCTGGGATCATTAATGAGTCAGAACTGTCTGATTTGGTTCAGTTTTGCCATAATAATCTGAGTACAGGACAGTACAGAACATAATTTGTATAAATTTATCTAATAAAATAGAATACCTAAGATGACTCATAATGAATAAACAAATTATTCTTGGTCATTGAGTTTAATTTGTATTTTTAGAGAGTTTTATAATGGTGATACTTGTGATGACTTCTAGTTTATCATTGTTCCTTAAAATATCTTTGTAAAACATATCAATTGAAAGTGTTCTTATTTTTTTAAAATATATTTTATTGACTTCAGAGAGGAAAGGAGAGGGAGAGAGACAGAAACATCAGTGATGAGAGAACCATTGATTGGCTGCCTCCTGCATACCCCATACTGGGGATTGAACCCACAACCCAGGCATGAACCCCGGCCAGGAATCAAACTGTGACCTGCAGGTTCAGAGGTCGACGCTCAATCACTGAGCCATCCAGCCAGGCGAAAGTGTTCTTATTGAAGCAATACCATCAAATGCTAGTGAGCTCTGCTTTAAAATTTGACTTCTAAATTCTCTTTTGGGTTTTGCTTGTGGAGTATAATCTTGCTGGGCAGACCCAGAATCAAGTCCCAGTTGAGTATCTTTGGCTAAGTCATTAAAGTTTTCTAAACCTCAGTTTCATTTTCTATAACATGTGATCCATGATTATAACTATACTAGAAGCCTGATGCATGAAATTCATCCAAGAGTAGGCCTTCCTTCTCACAGCTGCTGGCACCAGCTTCCCTCTGGCACCCAGGACCTGGGCTTCCCTTCAGCCACCAGCAGGCACCCGGAATTTGGGCTTCCCTCGCAGTCCAGCTTCGTCTGGAAAGTTGTCCGGAAGGATGTCCAGAAGGACATCCAGTCTAATTAGCATATTACACTTTTATTATTATAGATATGACCTACATCACAGGGATTTAGAGAATGAAATTACATAATATGTATTACTTGTTTAGCACCATGTGTAACACATATTACTTTTAGATATTAATATTTTTCAGCCTATAAATATGCTTGAAGTAAAGCTACATCTGAAAAAATCATAAACATATTATTGAAGGTATAAAATACAACTTTACTATTTATCTCAGTTTCTCTCACACTTCAAAGCCAGCCGTTATAAGCATTTATACATGTACAGTATATTAATTCATATTATTCTCTCCAAAATTCCATGAGACAAAGCATTCAGAAGACTGGGATGGATTAAGATTCAGTGACATTTTCATGGTCATTCTGTTTATTGTTTATTTTTCTCTTTTTTAAAAATATACTTTTATTGATTTTAGAGAGGAAAGGAGAGAGAGATAGAAACATCAATGATGAGAGAGAATCATTGATTAGCTGCCTCCCAGAGGGCCCCCCCACACACACACACACACTGACTGGGAATCAAACCATGACCTCTTGGTTCATAGGTCAATGCTCAACTACTGAGCAACACTGACTGGGCTATTTTTGTTTTATTTCCAAACCCATTCAAGGACATGCTTTTATTGAGAGAAAGAGGAAGGAAGAAAGAGAAAGAAACATTTATGTGCGAGAGAAACATCAATTGGTTGCCTCTCATATGCATCCTGACCAGGGATCAAACCTACAATCTAGGTATATGCCCCAACTGGGAATGGAACCTGAAACTTTGTAGTGTAGGGAATGATTCTCCCACCAACTGAGCCACCCGGCCAGGGTGGCCATTCTGTTGTCCCAAGTTCCATGCTCTGTCACTCCAGGGCTCTGTCACCCAAGGCTTTCAAGACTTTTGCATTTTCTCTGAAAAGAAACAACATACCTCTTAAAGAAGTATCACCAACCCTGCTCCTGAATCCACTGCATTATACAATAACGCAAAGCCACTCTTTTTTCAGTTTTTTTTCCCTTAAAATGTCTTATATAGAATATTAGACTTCCCAAGTACACTTATTTTAATCTAATCAGATGTAACATGAGAATATTTTTTCCACTGTTATCTTTACTACTTATCTGTAAGTGTTAGAAATACATTAACTCTAACTTCTAAACTCATTTGAGAAGATACCAGTAAGTCATATATGAAATTAAATTCAAGATGATAGGCTGACTATATTGTGAAACAAACAATGATAGATATTTTAAAATAAATACTACTTATAAAATACCACCTTGAAGGAAAAAATATTGACAAAGAACAATAGTAGAGAAAGAGGTTAATTTTAAATTGTAGGATCTTAGGAGGCTTACAGAGGAAGTAGTATGAGTTAATTGAGTGACAAGAGGGATATATGTTTTTATTTGCTCATATATTTCTCAAATATTAACATCTACTAGGTTTATTTTCTTATTCATTTATTCATCAATATTTATTTAGTATCTACCATGTGCCATTCACTGGCCTAGGCAATGGGAGTAAAGAAATGAGCAGAGATAGGGGCTTTTGCTCAGATTATATATTCCACGGGGCAGGAATAGAACATAAATGCACAAATGAATAAATATATAGTATTTTAGGTAAAGATAATGTGAGACACAATGCCAGGTGCTTTGGATATTAATGAACCAGGATGCAGTGGTCACAGATACTGAATCAGTGTTCTCAACCTGGACAGCACCAAAAGTGCCTGCTGCCTGTTTTCTTGCCTGTTTAACATTCCTGGGACAGCAGCTGGGAAAAACTTCTTTAACTGTATATTTCTAGCACCTAGCAGAGTGTTTGACACAGAGAAGCTCATGCAGTATACATTTGTAAAATAGAATCTAACCTGTCTGATTCTTTCTATAATACCACATTTTTAGTTTAAATGCACATATTATGTATTCAATAAATGCTTATTGAATGAATGCTTATTGAAGGTTATTTTTCTAGTCCAACTCTGAGTGAAATAATTTACACTTTTCCTCCTTTTTTTATTTTCTAGGAATATTAGCCTCACTTTGCCGGGAGACAGTCCATCCTTGCTGTTTCAAGGGACCTGGCATATATGGCATACTGTTCTTAATATGTTTGCTCACCTTCTTGGCACTATGTGTTTTAACCAAGGTCACCTCTCTGAGAAAGATTGTTTCCCCAGGTAGGGATTTTCCCCTGCAGTTAGGGAGGGAATAAAACCCCTTAACTAAGTGCCAGGCGGGTAATTAATCACTTTAACTACAAACAATCATGCTTAAGCTACATAATCTTTACTCCCTGGAATGGAGATAAGAAATGCCCTAACCTTTGGAATAGAGATTGATAGGATTGGAATCAACTGGTATAAATACAGATGTAACAAGACAACAGAACACAGAACCTAGACAGAACCTAGACACAGAACCTACACAGAACCTAGAGACAGAACCTACACAGAACCTAGACACAGAACCTACACAGAACCTAGAGACAGAAGAACTTCGCTGGAGAGAACATGGCAAAAGATCCTGGACAGAAACTGGCCACAGAGCCTAGAGACAGAACCTGGCTGAAGAACCTGGATAGAACATGGCAAGAGAACCTGACTAGAACCTGGTGACTGCACCTGGCTGGAGAACCTGGACAGAACCTGGTTGGAGAACCTAGCGAGGGAACATGGCTACAGAACCTGGCTGGAGAACCTGGAGAACCTGGCTGGAGAACCTAGCAAGAGAACATGGACACAGAACCTGGCTGGAGATCCTAACCAGAACTTTGCTGGAGATCCTGACCAGAACTTGGCTAGAGATCCTGGCTAGGCTGCTGATCAACTGAATGCTGTCTCTGTGTCATTCCTTCTTCGCTGACTCCGTCCACACCTTTGGGGACCCCTGGACCTGCTGGGGTTGGACCTCAGCATCACTTCAGGTTAGAGCCACATGTTTCTTCTTATCTATCTTAAATTCTGCCAGATGCCTCATCTCTTTTTCTTCCCTGTGACCACAAAGAAAAAATATATATTTTCTCATGTCAAAATCTGTGCAAGCAAATGTATCTACTGTCCTCTTTTCTGGGCTCTTTCTTTCTCAAGTATGTCCATTAATTAATTCAAACTTTTATTCCAATGAGTTTTTTATGATTTTGCTAATTTTCCTATATTCAAGTTCAACCCTTGATTTAAATAATTAGAAAATAAAGTACCCAGAGAAACGTGAAGAAAAGGAAAGAAAACTGAGACCCTACAAACTCTGAGATTTTCTTTACATTATTATGAATTTCTTGAAGACAAATGCTATGTCTTTATAACTTCAGGACCCACAGCTTGTCAGACCTATGATGTGTTAAATGAATGTTTGTTGAGTGAATATCAGCTAAGTGTCTTTGAATTTAGACCTACTTTTATTTCCACCTGGTAGTGTGATCCTAGTAAAGCTACCTTTTAAATGAAAGGAAGATCAATTCATTTTCAAATTCCTTTAAAGTTCCAGTCTAGAATTCCATTATTTTAATTGTCTACAATAAGGCCTTCCCTGCATTCCAGTTTAAGATTCTTTCTGTACAGCACCAGTGGAGGAATTGTTCATCAAACAAGTGTTGCAGTGAAATTAAACTATTATAATTTAACCAAAGATGAACCTACTTTCTTTACTAAAATTAACCTTTGTGAGATGGAGTAAGTTGTGTTGAAAGATGATGATGATGGTGATGAGGATTTATACTGACTTAATGATTGTAATAAACTTGTGTGATTTTGTGATGTTGGTGAACAATTTAACTACCACATTTAAAAGCAGAAAAAGCAAGTACTGAAGTTTTTATATGCAACACATGTGAAATGTTGAAATCTTTAGTAAATAGTAGAACTTAATTTGGAACAAACTCTTTTCTCACAGAGAACAATATGGAAATTCTGAATTATTGCATTTATTTTATTTAGGTAGACAATTGATTTGTAGTCTATTCCAGGAGTAGAAGGATGTAACCATGGGAAGCACCTTCTCTTGTTGGCAAGGAAACAGAAACACCAAGATGCTAGTTTATAATTGTGATCTTGAAGAAATAGTAGGGACATTCATATTGTGAGCAATCCCCAGGGTAACCATGGATAAATTGAACATACAGACATCCACAGAGTTGCTATGTGTGTTTGATGGAAAATGCATCTTCATGTCGTTTCTATGGCAATCATAAATAAATCTAACTGCTCTGAAATCAACACAGCAGCTGCACAGACAAACAGATAATGTTCAGCAAAATCTGGAGAGTTTCAGTGTACATCAGTAGTTTGGTTCTAGGCATGCTTGTTTACAATAACAGAGTAAGTTGTTGGGTAACATTTAGTTCCTATGTCAACTCCTAAAGCTATCATTTTAGATTTGACTTTGTTCATGTTTAATAAGGATTTTAAGAAGAGTAGCAATGAGCTTAATTTTCCAAGTAGAAAGACTGTCTCAATAGTGTTTTCATTTACCAATGTAAAAAGTAGGGAAATAAAATGGGTTTTATACAACAAAAGGTAATTTGTTGAGCACTCATTATTTAACAAAAACAAATCTATTCATTATTTTTACTCATTATTTTCTTGTTAATATAAGCAAACGTCATGGTAAATATATAATATCTATTATCTTATTTAGTTCTCACAACAGCCCAGTGAATTAGGTAGTATTGCTACTTCATTTTACAGAGAAAGGAATAGGCCTAGAGCAATTAAATAATTTTTCCAGGTAACACAGCTAGTAAGAGGAGAAGCTAGGCTTTGAACACAAGCAAACTTTTATCATTTTAGAATGGAAAAGTTTTTACCAAATGATACACAGAAACTTAATGCTAGAAAAGAGAAGACTGTACATTTGTTTACATCAAACTAAAAAGTTTGTATGAAGAACAACAACAAAGTCAGTAGAATTAAAAAACCAACAAACAGTAAATTATGAACAATTATTTACCCTCACAATGAAGGGTATATTTCTCTACCTTGTAGAAAGTATTTATAAGTCAATAAGAGAAAGATCAAATGTACAACAGAAAATAGGCAATGAATATAAGTAGATAATACATAGAAAAGAAAAATAATTAACTCTTAAATATATGAAAGATACAAACACCACTCTCAATAAAAGCAATTCAAATAAAAAAGTACACAATTTTTTTCTCACTTGTATTGGCAAGTATAAAAAAGGGATAATGACGTGTGAAAAGGGCATTTGTATATTGCTGATGTGGCTATAAATAGGTACAAACCATATGGAAAATAACTATCAAAATTACAAATTCATTGATACTTTCACCCAGCAATTCTCCTTTAGGAATTTATAGGAAACATATCCACATACACATTTGAAATGAAGTGTACATAAATTTCTCATTGCAATAATAGAAAAATAGAGGAAGTAGTTTAAGTATCTATCAATAGGAATCTGGTGGGTGAATTACTGTGTAAGCATATTATGGGAGGTATACCTAATACTTTGTGACTCCTAAAGAATCCCTGTTCGTGGTGTTGGTTGAGACACTAAGGCTCCACACTCATCTTACCTCATTCTGTTTTTTTCCTCATTTGCCCCCTGATTTCCTGCTACTGTAACCCCATTCACTAGAACAGACTTTGATATTCTGTCTATTTCTCTTCCTCAGAAGATGATCCTCTCCTAAGCTAAAGACACCTCCATGGAAAGCATGCACATCAACCTGAAACAGTCTTCCAGGTGTAACCTCTATCTAAGGCTCATCACTTGACAAAGAGGACTATGGTGTATTTTTAAGACACGGATCATCATAAATCTCCATTTTAATTTTTCCCCTGGATGCAAAATCTTAATTCCTTTACATATATCATATGGTGGTAGATTTTTTTCTTTGAGAGGATTATTTTACCTCCCATTTAAATGTGCAGAAAATTTTGATTTTATATTTACTTGTTCAATAAACATTTATTGCATATTTGTATATACCATATATAAGGTATGGTGCTAAATTAGGGAATACAAAAAATAATAATATAGAGGCTCCTATCTCAATGAACTAGCAGTCCAACAGGGAGCAGGGAGGACACTATCCTAAGAGATAAAAACCCAGGGTCCACAACGGACCGACCAAAGGCTCCACCAAACACCAGAAGTCAGGCCTGCAGTCAGTGCTGGGTTGCCACGACTACTGCCAGAGTAGGTGCAGCAACCCAGCACTGACCACCGACAGGACTGTGGATCAGGCCCGGAGAGAGTCCCAGGGAGAGAGACAGGGTCTGATCCGCAGCCTCCATGCAGCTGTTGATCAGCCCTTGCCTCTCTCTTTCTCTCTGGGCTTCGCCAGCAGCCATGCCTCTGTTTCTGTCCGGGCCTCTAGGGGGCTGCTGATCAGCCCTGCCTCCCTGATCAGGCCCAGAGATAGGCCCAGAGACACTGACTGGCATAGAATCCAACCAATCAGAACCAAAGCTGGGTGAATTGTGAGGAGCCAATGGCTGCCTAGCAGGTGGAGCTTTTGACTCTGACTGACATAGAAACTGACCAATCAAAACCAAATCTGGGTGAGCTGTGAGGAGCCAAAGGCTGCCTAGGAGGCAGAGATTTTGAAGCTGCCTGGCATAGAAGCTGACCAATAAGAACCAAATTGGCTGGCAGGGGAGGGCAGTTGGGGCAAGATCAGACCAGCAGGGGAGGGTGTGATCAGGCAGGCAGAGGCAGTTAGGGGCAATCAGGCCAGCAGGGGAGAGCAGTTGGGGGTGAGATCAGGTCAGTAGGAGATGGAAGTTGGGGGCAATCAGGCAGGCAGGCAGAGAAGTTAGGGGCAATCAGGCAGGCAGGCAGAGGGGTTAGGGGCAATCAGGCAGGCAGGCAGGTGAGTGGTTAGGAGCCAGTGGTCCCAGATTGTGAGAGGATGTCTGACATCCCTGAAGGGGTCCCTGATTGGAGAGGATGCAGGCTGGGCTGACGGAACACCCCCTGCCTGTGCACAAATTTCATGCACCGGGCCACTAGTAGTACTATAAATGGAGGTGTTCTAAGGCAGTGGAAAAGGTGCCTAATTTAGCTTACCAAGTGGGAAGTGGATCACTAAAGGCTTCAGAGAGAACGTGAAAGTTAAGCATAGACTGGAAGCAGAAAAGTAAGTATAAAAGAGTAGACATGATTGGGCATTCTCAGATACTTTGATATAAATAACAGGAAGTTTAAAAGTCAGAGGAATTTCTTGTTACTTAAAGTTCACTAGCTGATTATCTGCTTAGTTATTTTAGTCTTCAAGAGCATTCACATTGGATCAAAATGAAATCTTTGTTCTTCTTAGAGCATAACAGAATGTTGATTTTGCATCTCTGTTCTTTTTATAAACTGATGAAAACAATGAATAAGTTCTCTTGCTGAAACTACGTTATCAATATTTTGTAGACAAAAATGTAATTACTGAAGATGGAGCTTAGCCAGGCCACCTGAATTAATAACCAGCCTGAATCATCTTGCTCTAAGGGAGAATGGAACAGAGCTGTCTATTGACCATAGATAGCCATGACCTTTGTTATCTTTTGCACTCAAAATACCACAGGAGGAAGTCAACTAAACACCATGACATTTAAACCAAATGAGAAATGCATGTATATAGTTCATGAGTACAAACTAATGCTTTTCTGAATTTGCACCACTATTAAAATGTGCCTATATAATATTTCCAGAAAAATACTATAATTTTTGATTTTTAATTATACCATTACTACCTTTAATGTCCTACATGAAAATGTCCCTTTTTTTGGTTTTTATGACTTTTATGCCAAGTGGACATAAACATGAAAATACCTCAAATTCTCACTGTGCAGTCATGTATAATGGCTATTTATACTTGGTTTGAAAAATGCACTCTCAATAGGCAAATTAATCAAATGATCAGTTCATAGCTTTGATTATATTTGCCAAAGCTAATGCCAAAATATACAAGGCAAATGTCCAAGATCTGATTTAATACTACTTTGATTGCAACAATAGAAATACAATTGAAGGTAACTCACTTAATTAATAAAGTAATTTATGAGTCACTTTACCAAACCATTACAAGAACAAAGAGTGGCTGGTCTTGAGGAAGTAGAAACCAGGAATATATGTGCCTTCAGGATTATTTCTTGATCTCTTATTTCTATTTTCCTTTGTGTTTCAGCTTTGTCACTCAGCCTGGCATCTCTAGGCTGGCTGAAATTTGATCCATGGATAGAAAAAGACCAATCCCCAGCTTCATTTAGAAATATTCCAATTGTTAAGCTCAAATTGGCTCATAACTATCCAAACATTAGGTCAGAAAACTAGGACTGGAACAGACAGGGAAAAATAATTTCCAAACAGAAGGAGATGCTGTTGCTATGAGAAGCAAGAGTACTGGGCAGACAAAACTGTCAACAGTCTCTATGAGTGTTAACACATCAAAATTGCATCTGTTCAAACTGTAAAAATAATTCTCAATGATTTTCTTATTTTTATATGCAAAAAAAAAATAGCTAAGGTAGCAGAGTTGCTTAAGGACAGATGTTTTCTTAAGGGCAAAATCGGTTGATTTGCTGTTTATTGAGTGATATTAGCACAAAGTATAATAGTGCATGTTAGTGTGAACACCAAGGAATTTTAGAAAAAAACATAAACTATTTTCACATTTTTAGTCTTCTGGTAGTTATTATCTATGAAAACAAGCAAACTTGAAAATAAACATGCAAGAAAGAATAAAATCATTGGAGAAAGAACAGATTTTAAAACAAAATTCAATATGATGAATCATGCTTTGCAAAGTTCCTTTCTACACACACACACACACACACACACACACACAAATATATATATATATATATATATATATATATATATATATGTCAAGAACAAATAAGTTAATACTTCATTTTCTGGAACATCAACTCAACATCTACTCATTTATCATTGCACAAGTATTTTTGAGTGTCTTATTAATAGTAAATAACTATGTTGGGGGACAGCAGGTATACTCAAATATCTCAAATTCCTTACATAAGGAGTATATAATAATTTAGGGACAGTAAAACATAATCAATAGATATAATTTTAAAAAGTAGAAACTTTTGCCAAAAAGGATACACGAAGAGATATGGTCAATTGCAAATCAGAAGAGAATGAAACATACTTTTATCTCAAGGATTGAGAAAGACTTTTTATAGATGAAGGATTTTGTAATTTGTTGTCCGTGGAAATGTTTACTGTTACAATAAATCTTTTTTTTTTTTTAGTTATTCTTGAAGGAATTATGAGCATACTTTTGTTACCCAGGACATCTTTGACAGTTAACTCATCTTTTTCTTTAAATTTCATTCCTGAAGAATGGTCATTTGGTGGTGAGTGTGAAACAGGAATTTTGGGGGGATGAAAAAGACAGGTTTTAGAAAATTTTAGAAATTAAGGGGACCATGCAGGAAGCACAGGGCAGCAGAGTAGCAGAAGGTAAATTTCCATAGAATAGGGAAGCTGAAAAGCTGCAACAAGTACATTTCCATAGAATAAAGGAGCTGGGAACAGCAAAAGGTTTATATTTACAAAATAAAGAGAAGGAAGCCCTTCATCCAGAAGGACAAGGAGATGGAGAAAGCCTAAAGGGAATAGGAAAACAATAAGGAAGGATAAGGGCGGGGTGGTGGGGGCGAACTTCACATGTCCCATGTGAAGTTCAACCTTTGAGCCTAGGAGTTACTATAGTAACCAGTCTAGGGCAGTGGTTGGCAAACTGTGGCTTGCGAGCCACATGCGGCTCTTTGGCCCCTTGAGTGTGGCTCTTCCACAAAATACCACGTGCGGGCGTGCACGTACAGTGCGATTGAAACTTCGTGGCCCATGCGCAGAAGTCGGTTTGTTGTGCCCAGATTTCAAGGTTCCCAAAAAGCCCACCAGGGAGCCAACGAGTCCGATGCAAAAGCAAAGAGTCCTTCATTTCGAACTAGTTCGGCTCCCTGACCACACTCACCGATGCAACGGTAAGCCCAGTGGCAGAGAGAGCGAGGCCTGATGGGATTGTGGGTTTTATAGTAAGGGCAGGGGAGGAGACTGTGGGCCCCACCGATTGGCCAGGTGCAAGTCGGGTCTTGTTACACAGGATGTGGTCATCTCTATGGCACGCACGTCCCTTGATTGTCATTGGTTAGTTTAAAGAAATCCCAGGCGTGGCCAGCAAGGGCCTGGGCTTCCGGGAAGAAGGTACTCTCCTGAGCACATGGCAGCTGCCCCAAAAATGGAGGACCCAGGGCAAGATGGAGAGCGCAGTCCTCGCCCCCCCAGGACGAGCTAAGCCCGGGCTCCAGGGGCCAGTCCGGTTGCCGGGGGTCCAGCAGATCGACCAGTTCCAGCCCATACAGGAAGTCCACATCCTCCGTCTCGTCCCCGGGGGCGCCGGCGATCGCCTCCTTCTCCATCTCCTGGGGTGAGGGCATGCGCCCCGCCCCGCCCCACCACCGCTGCTGCCGCGCGGGTCCGGTCCGGGGGGCAGCGGGCGGGTGGCGGCCTGCGCCGGGCTCCCGCCGTGGGCTGGGGAGTCGGTGTCCGAGGCCGCCAGCAGCGTGGTCAGGCTGTGCCTCATGGGGCCCGGCGGCCGGCCCACGTAGGCCCCGCGACAACTCGCCCTTTCACGTTTTCGGAAAGGAGACAGACGAAACAAGTATACAACATGAGTGTGGATGGGAGAGTTGGAAGAGGTGGACATCAGCGAACATACCTCAATCAGACTGAGGACTTTTTAGCAAAGGCCAGCTTAGGAGTACCCTAAGTAAGTTAATAACAGTGTACCTACCTATATAGTTTAAGTTTAAAAAATTTGGTTCTCAAAAGAAATTTCAGTCGTTGTACTGTTGATATTTGGCTCTGTTGACTAATGAGTTTGCCGATCACTCATCTAGGGGAATAGTGATCAATCAGAGGGGATATCAAGGCACCAGGATCTACAGCCTTCTAAGCCATAGGGAAAAGGAACTCAGGGGGACCCTTACTTCCACCCCATGTGGGATTCCATTCTGTGAGACTCTTTCTCTCTCCCCACGTGGGAGTCTGTACTTGTTCTTCATTAAATGTCCACCTTTGCTATACCACCTTCTGTCCATGGATTCATTCTTCAATTCTGGCAGATAAAGAATCCAGGTTCCAGTCCAAAAATTCCATATCAAATGGTAAAAGGGAGAATATATTTTCAGATATACTTGAAATATTTTCACTTAGTGATTTTTTTTCAGGTTTAATGCACCCAAGCACACATGAATATAAATATGCATTATCATTTATTCATGAATTAACTATTGAGAAAGTACTGTATTCATTTATTTATTCAATAAATATTTAATAAATATTGAGGATATACTGGTAAAAAAAACAAAAAACAAAGATGTCCTGCTTTCATGGAGATTACAGTCTATGGGGGAGATGAGTTTATAATCCTATAAGGATGACACTATATAAGTGCAATACAATAAATAAATACAATTTGAGGTAGTTAAAAGTCCGTTGAAGAAAATAAAATGTAACAAGGGAATAAAGAGCAACAGAAAAAGAGACTGTAGGCTGAACCAAATAAATAGAGAGGCCTTAATGATGAAACAGAGAAAAAGGAGAACACAGTATATGTGCAGTATACTATCATAAGGTATTATTATACTACTTGCTGAGATTTATAAAAATACATGTTTGGTATGTATTCTTTACTTAGGAAACCAGAACAGATGTTTTCAGTTTAATTGGAGAAAGAGACATGTGCATAGTAACTAAATATGTAAAATAGTACAGTGATCACTCATTAGCTGGGTATAAATTATTAGAGTGCTTGCAAAATGGAGATATAAGGCTGTGAAATAATTTATTATTTCATGAACATATTTGATTGAGTGAATAAACTATTAATTCATTCCCAATAAAATGTTCTATCCAGTTCTCCCTTGAATCCTTGCTGACATCCAGATGTCTATGGTCTTGAATCACCTCCTGACCTCAAAGCCCTCCCTCCCCCTTCCCATGACATAAAAGAAGGCTGAGTTCAGTAATTTCTCAAGATGGTTTTTGGGCTGCTAGTCAGCCATCTTCTCAACTTACTGGCTTTCCAGATAAAGTAGCTTTTTTTGCTCCAACTCCTTGTCACTCAATTTATTGGCTGTCCTATGGCAAGCAAAATGAGCTTTCACTCTATTACACCTACACCTTTCCATCACTTCCCTTTGCCATTTGGATTTGGAAAAATGATAATCTTTCAGTACCATGAGCCCTTTGGACCGACCCCTTTCCTGCTCACACCATATTCTGCCTGCTTTTTGCACTTCAGCCACAATGGGCTTCTTTCAGATCCTAGGACATGCAATGCTCCCTCTTGCCTCAGGACTTGGTCAGGCAGGGCTCTCTAGATGTGTTTACCAATCTCTGCCAATTCTATCTGCTACACCTTGCTTGCCTCAAATGCCTGCTCTTCTTTCATATCGCAGGTTGTTTCTTTTCCATCTTTTCCTTGATGTAATTGCGTAGAAACTTCATTTCTTTAATATGAACTTTTCTCCTTTCTTTTTTTGGATTCAGACTGGCCTCATCCAGCACCCTGACTCACCTGCCTCCTTATCTCTTGCAGGACTACTCCCTTAATCATTAAGCCCGCAGGACAATGAAGTTCTGGTCAGCATCAAATAATCTTAGGAACATAGCCCCAAGTCTGTTGACCCCAGAAACAGAGTTTCCATTAAACTAGAGATAACATCTAGGCCTCAGTTGCATTTCAACTCCAGGCCCAGAAAGTGACAAAACCAGACAAAGTGAAGCCATAGCTGATGTCAGGACCAGCTGCAATGAATATCACCCCCTACCCTAGCGCTGACCAGTCATTAGAGACCAGGACCCTAAACACAACCTTATCCCCCTAGTGAGCATGATTAATGATTCCCCCCCTATATTAACCATCCCCTACAAGCCATTGGGGAGCCAGGTCTTTGAGCATTAGCTCACCTCTCTCTGGGCATAGGGCACTTCCTAAAAATAAACTCTTACTTTTTTGGCTGCAGACCCCTGGGCTTTGAAGCACACAGGCAAACAGACCCTTTCAATTCGGTAACATTGACTCCTTCAGAGCTGCTGTGTATGTTTCCTCAAACTGTTATTATACTTATAATTTTGCTCTTTTGTGATCATTTTGCTTTCTGTGAATATTTTATCAATATGTGACTATTATAATGTAAGATCTAATGAAGATAGGGACTGTGTTCATTTTATTAACTTAGCAGAGAGTCTCTTATATTTTTGTTGGTTCAATGATTGAAAACATTTGAAGGTGTTTGTTGAATGATTGAAAATGACATTTTCTTTAAAGCTCTGCTAAATTTTGTCATTTTATGCATTGTAAGAGCACAACATTTAATGCACAAAATTATAAACATTTTAAAACAATTGGGATACTGACTTAATACAGTTGACTGATACAGATGTATCTGGAATGTAAAAATGATAACTTTCAGCACTACGGTTCTCTAATGAGGAATTCTGCCGGGAGCCGGTCCATGCTTGCTGTTTCAAGGGACCTGGCATATATGGCATACTGTTCTTAAAATGTTTGCTCACCTTCTTGGCACTATGTGTTTTAACCAAGGTCTCCTCTCTGAGAAAGGTTGTTTCCCCAGGTAGGGATTTTCCCCTGAAGTTAGGGAGGGAATAAAACCCCTCAACTAAGTGCCAGGCGGGTAATTAATCACTTTAACTATGAACAATCATGCTTAAGCTACATAATCTTTACTCCCTGGAATGGAGATAAGAAACGCCCTAACCTTTGTAATAGAGATTGATAGGATTGAATCAACTGGTATAAATACAGATGTAACAAGACAGAAAGAGACAGAACTAAGAACACAGAACTTAGAAGAGAGAACCTACAGACAGAACCTACACAGAACCTACAGACAGAAGAACTTCGCTGGACAGAACATGGCAAAAGATCCTGGACTGAACCTGACTACAGAAATTGGCAAGAGAACCTGACTAGAACCTGGTGACTGAACCTGGCTGGAGATCCTGGCTAGAGATCCTGGCTAGTCTGCTGATCAACTGAACGCTGTCTCCGTGTCATTCCTTCTTCGCCGACTCCGTCCACACCTTTGGGGACCCCTGGACCCGCTGGGGTTGGACCCCGGCAGAATTCATTTTATTTCTTCCAGGTCTTTCCATTTACTTTCAAGAAAATTTAATACAATGTCTAATAACATGTTGTATTTTACTTTAAATACATGATTGTGCATTGCTAGAATGAATCCAAATAAGGGTTTCTGACTGACCAGACTCAAAAAGTCATAATATTTTTTTTTCTTTTTTGCTTGGATTTACAAATGATGCCTGCTTTATTACCAAAGCTATATCGTTTATCTTTAAACCTCTCCTAAGATGGAAAAGGTTCTGGAAGTGTTATATATATTTATTTGATGTAGACAGGTGGAATAGATTCTAATGATTCTAGCTATATCCATCACCATAATTCTTGTCCCAACCTGCTGTTCCTTCCCAGGTGTAGGACCTCAAAGCCTTGACAAAAATCTTTCTTATAGGGACTCAAGTGCATGTAAATTCTATTTCTCCTAAAGTCACATAGATCAATTACTCCAGTGTAACTTGAACAAAAAAATCAATGCTGATTGTTTTTCCAATTATACCTTAAGAACTCATTATCACCACAAAAATGGAGGTCTCCATCCATAATTCCTCTCTGCCCACAGCAATTGCTGGAGATACTTTTTCTATAGATATCCTAAAATAAAAAGCATACAAAAATATCTACTGGTTACTCATTTTAAAGCATGCTAAGTGAACAGAGAAGTTGCTGATTCTAGGGGGGTACTGCTAATCAAAGGTAATGCTTTTATTTAATTTTTAATACATTTATATCTCATCTGGTTTCACAAAAGATTTGTAATGTTCATTTCTGTTTAAATTATCCATTGCTGCCTAATACATCTTGCCAAAACTTAGTGGCTTAGGACAACAAACATATTTCTTTTGTTCATTAGTCTGCAAGTTTGCATAGCAGAAGATGGCTTGTTTTTGCTCCATGTGGCATCAGCTGGGGACTATGTGGGTTGACTAGGGACTGGAATATCTACTACCAGGATGACTTACTCATGTAACTGGAATAGGAAGCCAGTGAAGATTGTGGACTTGAGGCCTTGGTCCCTATCCCCACAGTCTTTGCTTGAGCTTCTGCATAGAATAGCATCTGAGTTCCGAGAATAAATATCTCAAGAGACCAAGTGAGAAGAGCATGGCATCTTTATAACCCAGCATCAGATGTTATGTGAATCATATTCTGTTGAGTAATAATTATTTCCCACCCAAGTTCAAGGAGTGACAGCATGGATCCCATTACCTAATGGGAGTAGATAAATGGCAAAAATAAATGGGATGGAAACTATTGTGTTCACCTTTGGAAAATACATGCTCTGCTCTTTAGCCACACAATATATAAGCAAAATATAGTCATTCTTTTTTCAGGTGAAATGGAATTTTTGGACGGGAACCCGGATTCTTTATCCACCGGAGTCGAAGAATGAATCCATGGACAGAGGGTAGTATAGCAAAGGTGGAGATTTATTGAAGAACAAGTACAGATTCCCATGTGGGGAGGAGGAAAGAGTCCCACCCCATCCCTTCTTCCACAGTTTATAAGAGCTGCAAGTCCCTGTGTCCAGATATCCCCTCTGATTGGCCACTACAGCAACTCCTGAACTCAAAGGTCAAACACCACATGGGACATGGGATGCCCTCCTCCCTCATTGTCCTTTTCTCTCTGGGTTTTCTTCCCTCTTTATTTTGTAAATATAGACCTTTTTAGCTACTTCCAGCTCCTTGTCTTATGTAAATGTAATGGTTGCTGCTCCCTGCACCTGGCTTCCTTGTGTCATAGAGATGTACCTTCTCCCAATCTGTAGCCCTATGATTTTTTCCATGGACCCCAATTCTAAAAATTCCCTAAATCTGCCTATATGCCCTTAAAAATCCCGTTTCACAAGGATTTCAACAACAATGAGAAAGTCACATTTACAAATCTCTTCTATATCTTAGACTCCCTGTGAAATTGCTATATAATAAATAAGAGTATTAGTATTCTTTTTAAAAAAATATATTTTATTGATTTTTTACAGAGAGGAAGGGAGAGGGATAGAGAGTTACAAACATCCATGAGAGAGAAACATTGATCAGCTGCCTCCTGCACACCCCCTACTGGGGATGTGCCCACAACCAAGGTACATGCCCATGACCGGAATTGAACCTGGGACCCCTCAGTTCGCAGGCTGACGCTCTATCCACTGAGCCAAACCGCTCAGGGCAGTATTCTTAAAATCTCATTATTAAATAGAGAAAATCTGTGAGACATATTGAAGCTCCTTAGAAGGGCTTTTATATGACTGGAATTTCTATGAGGTATTGCCTTAGAGATTTCTGATGTATTAGAGAATTTTATAGTCCAATTCTGGATTTGATCTTTGCTCTGAAACCATTTCTTAATTTGAAGATTGATTGTCATATTGAGTAGCTGAGCATGAGAAACAGTTTTATTTTTGAACTCAGAAGCTCCCGGTCTCTATATTTAACAGTTCATTACTTAGTTCATCTCTCTTGTGCTTTAATCAGAGATAGTAACAGGAAGCCAGATGTCACTTTCAATGTTCTGCTGGGGATTCTCCTTGGCTAGATCACTGAGTCGATTTCCCTTTTTCACCTTATTGCAGAAATAGTGTTGCCAAACTTTCCACCTCCACATTACAAAGTGCCCTTTCCTGCTGGTAGTAATAACATTTCCCTTGCTTTCCTTTAATATCTCACCATCAGCCTCCTCAAGTCTCTTCATTAAAACTCTCCTTAAAGACTTTTAGGCTTTCTTTATGAAACAGGAATTGTAGAGGAATATAGGCAGGCTTAGGGAATTTTTAGAATTGGGGTCCATGTAGAAACACAGGACTACAGACTGGGAGAAGGTACATCTCCATAACACAAGGAAGCCTGGCACAGTTACATTTCCATAAAACAAGGGAGCAGCAACAGATACAATTCCTTAAGACAACTGAAAATAGCCAAAAAAGGTCTATATTTACAAAATAAAGGAGGAAGAAAGCCCAGAGGGAATAGGAGGACAATGAGGGAGGAGGGCCTCAGGAGTTACTATAGTAACCAATTCAAAAGGGAATATTGACCTTAGAGGGATATCAGGGCACTGCAGCCTTTATAAACCAAGGAAACAGGAAGTCGGTGGGTATTCCTTTGTAGGTAACTGGGTTTCTTTCTCTTGCTGCTTTTAAGATTCCCTCTTTGTCTTTTGCTCTTGGCATTTTAATTATGATGTGTCTTGGTGTGGTCCTCTTTGGATTCCTTTTGTTTGGGGTCCTCTGTGCTTCCTGGACCTGTAGGTCTATTTCTTTCACCAGGTGGGGGAAGTTTTCTGTCATTATTTCTTCAAATAGGTTTTCAATATCTTGCTCTCTCTCATCTTCTGGCACCCCTATAATTCTGATGTTGGTGCGCTTGAAGCTGTCCCAGAGGCTCCTTACACTATCTTCGTATTTTTGGATTCTTTTTTCATTTTGCTTTTCTGGTTGGGTGTTTTTTGCTTCTTCGCATTTCAAATCATTGCCTTGATTCTTGTGCTCCTCTGGTCTGCTGTTTGGAGTCTGTATAATATTCTTTATTTCAGTCAGTATATGCTTAATTTCTAGTTGGTTCTTTATCACAACATCGAGGGTCTCATTAGATTTCTTGAGGATCTCACTACATTTATCGGCGGCTTCTAGACAGTTCTTAAGAGAACTTAAAAGTGTGGTTCTGAACTCAATATCCTCCATTGACAGTTTTGTCCTGTTTCTTTGTCTCCACAGTTTTTATGCTTTCTTGGTACACCCCCAAGTGGTCTTTGCGCAGTCTTGTTGCCTTTAAGCCTTGATTGATGTCAGCAATACCGGGGGTGATTTGACCTCCGGGCTAACTGGCTATGAGAGTCAGCTGTGTCTGCAGTGGGAGAGCTTCTGTGCTGGATCTCTAGGGCGGTGCTAATCTAGCGTTTGCCTGAGGCTATCCAGCAAATGGTTCTGCGCCGGGTTTGGGTGGGGCGGGTCCCCGGGGATCTACAGGGTGGGCGGAGCGAGCAATTATGGCTGCTCTCAGTTCCTTCCCCAGGGGCTCTGCCTCTCAGAGTCCCAACAATGGCTGCAAACCTCGGAGAGAAAGCTGCCTTCAAGTTCCGACCGAAGCCAGACAGTCCCGCTTCTCCCGTTTGAGTCTGGGTCCCCAGAGACTCGCCTGGATCTGGAGCTCAGAGTCTGAAACTCCCTCCCGATTGAAAACAACAACCTCGCCCTCTGCCGCCAGCCTGCTCCGCACGCACTCCGCACCTGAGTATTTCACTTCAGCACTGCGCCTCCTCTGAGTCTGGGTATGATATTCTCTTTCCTCCTAGTTGTAGAATTTCCACTCAGCCAGCCTTCCTGTGGTTCTGGATGCTGTCTGTTCTGTCCTTTAGTTATATCTCTGAAGTGGTTGTTCGAGGGCAGCAATCTCCGGTGTTAACCTATGCCGCCATCTTGGTTTCTCCTGTACTTGTTCTTCAATAAATCTCCACCTTTGCTATTCTACCCGCTGTCCGTGGATTCATTCCTCTACTCCAGCGGACAAAGAATCTGGGTTCCAGTTCAAAAATTCCATTTCATTAACAGTCTCTTCAAAGGCCTCTCAATTTCCCCTAATCTCTTGATCTCAAAGCTAAGACCATAGTTTTTTCATTCTTCTTCTCTTGTCACTTTTATTTGTTCTTATTAAGTTTGTCTTATTTTTTTTTAGGTTTATTTCCATAATTTATCAATTTTCATTTAGACTAGAATTATATTCAAGTTTAACATTTTCAAATCAGGCTATTCTTCTTTAGGCCAAAGTATCAACTCTTTCTTTGTTAAATACCTGTGGTTTGGATTCGACTGAACTTTTCTTTTCCCCAACCATATAATTGCTGCCTAAAACTTTATTGTTTCTTAGAAGTAAGTTTTGTTATCCAAGCACAATACTGACTCTATTATGAGGGTTTCTCTGCTTTCAATGACTCTATTAGAAAATGTATCTTGAGGTTTTACTAAATGCTAGGCATTGTTTCAGGTGCTAGAGATGGACAGATATTTCCAGCAAATGTATTTGGCATGCATCTCATTCTGCTGATTTAGGAGGGCAAACAAATGTAATATATTACAATAAAGTTTATTATAATTAATTTATTTATTCACTAACAGTAAAAGCTCATTACATGTTAATGTATTTATCATTTATGAGACATAGCTATATTTTCTAAAAACATAGTGAGAACAGTGGCTATCTTATTCTACCCTGGCTATTATAATAGAATGCCATAGACTGAGTATCTCATGTGTAACAAATATTTGTTTCTCATAGTTCTGGAGGGTGGGAAGTCCAAGGTCAGGGTGCCAGCAGGGTATCTGGTAAGGGCCTGTTTCCTATTATATAGATGGCCATCTTCTTACTGAGTCCTCACATGGCAGAAAGGGAAAGAGGTCACTCTATCATCTCTTTTAAAAGAGCATTAATCCCACCCTGGCTCAGTTGTTTGGAGTGTCATCCTGTACACTGAAAGGATGCAGGTTTGATTCCTGGTTGTTAAGCCCAGATTTCAGGATCCCCAATAGACCACCAGGGAGCCAGCCGAGTCCGATGCAAAAGCAGAAAGAGTCTTTATTCGAACTAGCTCCGGTTCTCCGACCACACTTGCCGATGCAGCGGCAGGGTGGGCAGAGAGACAGAACCCTGTGGGAAGAGGGGTTTTATGGGGGGGTTGGAGTAAGGGGAAGAGAGAGGACTGCGGGCCCTGCCGATTGGCCAGCTGCAAGTCGGGGTCTTGTTACACAGGATGTGGTTGTGTCTATGGCACGCACTTCCCTTGATTGTCATTGGTTAGTTTAAAGAGCAGAGGCTTGGACTTCCAGGAAGAAGCTCCTTGCCGAGCACATGGCTAATGGCTGCTGCCCAAAAATGGAGGATTCAGAGAAGATGGAGGGTGTAGCCTTCACCCTTTCACTGGTCAGGTTACATAGCTAGGTTTTGGGTTTGATCCCTGGGTAGTCTATGTACAGGAGGTAACCAATCAATGTTTCTCTCTCACATCGATGTTTCTCTCTCTCCCTCTTTCTCTCTCTCCCCCTTCCTCTCTCTCTAAAAATCAATAAAATTATATCCTAGCATGAAGATTAAAAAAAAAAAGAGGGTGTGGATTAATCCCATTAGTGATGGCTCTGTCCTCATAATTTAATTATTTGCCAAAGTCCCCACCTCACAATAATAACATATGAGGATTAGGTTCAACACAAACATTCAGTCTATACCATTCTAGTCTTGGCCCACCAAATTTGTTCTTCTCACATGCAAAATACATTCATTTCAATATACACACACACTCTGTTAGGATATTTTTTCATGATGTAGTACTACTTCCTTGTAATATTTTTTTCTGGTTTTGGTATGTGGATAATTCTGATCACACAAATATTTATAGCAAGAATTTATTGCAAGAATGTTTCTGTATTTTTTGTTTTTTAAATCAAACTTTTAATACATTCTTTCCAAACTATTTTAATAACTAAAGCTTTCTGAAATGTCTCCATGTATTGTAGTACAAGTCCTTATGAGCTCTTCCAATATAGGCCTAAGAGCCCAAATTCATTGTCTGTGGCTATATATTTTATACCTTACAATTATTAAATGTATTTCGTCTCTAGTATAGACTCTAGGTTTTGGTAAAACATGTCAAATTCGTGGTAAAATATATTTCAATCTTAAAGTCTAGTTTGTCTAAATTCTGCAAATGCACACATAATTATGATGCACTTAGTAGGTTAATGAGGCAGTTTCTCTTTGTAAATGTCACTGTTATAATCTGACTTTAGAAATGAGGAAAATGGACAATAATGAGTTACCATCAATCAATTGACCTTCTGAATACACACCATAAAGCTTAAATGCTATAATGGAAAAATATCCTTCCACATAATTTGGGGGAAAATAAAGATAGATAAAATATCTGGCACCCACTAAAATATGATCAGATTGAAAGCCCTGTACAGACCTCCTTTCTATCGATGGAACAAACAAGATCCTACATAGTAATAATCTGCCTAATGAATATTCCTGAAAACACACACACATACACACACACACACAGAAAACAAAACAAAAAAAATCAAGTGTTTTTTTTATTTTTCAAGTAAATTTTGCTATGAAAATCTATGAAGATAGTCAAATGCTGTAGTCAAGTGAATAAAGTTTCAGGAAAACTCAAATTTTTTTATACAAAACTAGAGGCTCAGTGCACGAAATTCATGCATGGCTGGGGGGCGGGGGAGGTCCTTCAGCCTGGCCTGCACCCTCTCCAATGGGATCCCTCTCGCAATTCAGAATCACTGGCTCCTTACCGCTCACATGCCTGTAAGCCTGATGGCCCTAACTGCTCTCGTTTGCCAGCCTGATCCCCCAACTGCTCTCTCCTCTTGGCCTGATCCCCCAACTGCCTATCTGTGCTCTCCTCCTGGCCTGACCCCCCTAACTGCCTATCTGCACTCCCCTCCTGGCCTGATAGCCCAAATTGCCTATCTGCTCTCCCTTCCTCTCCATGCCCTTCAGACTCCTGGCACAGGCATGCTGAGAGCTCTCCGCTGTGGGGCTACCCCTGTCCTGATTGATCGTTACATGATGGCATCCCGACCAATTTGCATATTCCTCTATTATTAGTATAGATGATCACCTCCAACAATTTTTTCCTGATTTCTCTATATTTTGGCAATGAACAAGCTGGATTAGACTTTTGGAAAGTAACTGAAATCACAGTGATCCAAATATGTAACAAATAAATTGCATTCATTAACAGCAAGTCTCTAATATCATTCTACCCTTTTATAGGGCACCTTTGCATTATTCCTTGTAAAATGAGAAAGTATGCAAAATTCAGCCTACCTTAAATCTAGTGACAAAAGTTTGGACAGTATAAGGCAGCACATTTCAAAGTGTGGTCTGGAAAACCCTGGTGGTCCACAAAATCTTTATAGGGTTCAAACACTGTTCATTATAATGTTAACATGGTGTTTATCTTTCTGATTATTCCCTCACAAGTATAGAGTTTTTAAGAGACTTCATGGTATGTGATAATTTCAGTGAACTGAATATAGAAGGGTTTGAGAATGAAGCTTACTTCTATCAAACCAGACATTAAATAGATATGCAAGAAGTAAAGCAAGGAAGCTAGCTGATCTGTGTGGTAATGGATTGGACACATTATCATGAAGCTATGGTTGGCTTAATATGTAGACACAGATGGTTACAAATACAAACATGTATAAATATGTGAATATACACTGATTAGTGTATACATATATAATTCTTTGCTATATTAGCAGAGAGGACCTAGAAGCAATCACACACTCTTAGCAACAAGCACACATAGCACCCAGATCTTGGTTTCTAACACCATTCTCCAATACATGAGCCAAGGCTTATTGTAAAAAAGGCTGATTCTAGGACTGGGGCAAAAAGTGTTCTAGTGACTTTCTTTACGTTAGGTTTTGAGTATTGACAGCCTTTGAGCAAAGATGTAATAAAACCAGGGGTGATCAAGAGGTCAACTAAGGCTTTAGTTACCAAGACAAAGGGGTGCAATGAAAAGTTATTGGCAAAAACAAACAAACAAACAAGGTTTTTTATGTAAACTGGCCTGATTCTTAAAGTAGCAATGATATAATGCTGTCTGAAAAAGGCAGTTGGTGCAGAGATTAACAGTGTCAAATAGTGTCTGACTAATATATTCTCTATTTGTTTATCAATGAATTAATTGAGTCAACAAATTGGTGGGTGCTTATGCATGCCAAGCATTGTTTTTAGATGTTGTTAACATTATGAGACTTAATTCATATCCTCACACATCTCAAAAACCAAAGAGAAAAATTGAAACATTATTATTCTTCAATGCATATATTACCTGGCCTAATCTTTGTAATTTTTATTAACATTGGCAAATCATCTATTAAGAGACATTTTTTTTTCACAATTAACATCCCTAAAATCAATATAGTCCAAACAACAAATGATGTCTTAGCACTGTGTCCTAGTTTATTTGGCCATACTTCATCTCTCCTTGGTGTCACATAAAATAATGATTCTTTTTAAAAAATATTTTTATTGATTTCAGAGAGGAAGGAAGAGGGAGAGAGAGGTAGAAACATCAATGGTTAGAAAGAATCTTTGATTGGCTGCCTCCTGCACACCCCATACTGAGGATGGAGCCCACAACCCAGGCATGTGCCCTTAACCAGAATCAAACCCAGGACCCGTCAGTCTGTAGGCTGATGCTCTAGCCACTGAGCCAAACTGGCTAGTGCAAAATAATGGTTCATTTTAAAATCAATGGTATTGTAGGTTAGATGAAGTTTAACATATGCATCTTTGGAATCCATTTTTTTTCATTTAAAGATGAATAGTCTATAAAATGCATAGTAAATCCTCATTCACCTATTGACTATGAGGAACTTGGTGGATAGGCTCAGATCTGTAATACCTTGACCTTAGTTTCCCACTATTGCCACCCAATGTCCAGCATCAGGGATTCCAGAAAGGGACAATTACCTCCATGATTCTGCTTGGATCACTGGGTTCTTCCCAGAGTTTAATGTTCAGTGTTCTACCAAATGAGGTTTGGGAACTTTAATAACTGGAAAGCCGAAGTTAGTATTTACAATAATTACAATCTATACTAATAAAAGCCTAGGTGGCCCCTGCGCCCTCACATCATCACAAGATGGTCACCCCCATGTCGTCACAAGATGGCCGCCCCCATAATCACAAGATGGCCAGAGGGCAGTTGAGAGCAACCAGGCCTGCAGGGGAAGGCAGTTGGGGGCAATCGGGACGGCGGGGGAGGGCAGTTTGGGGCGACCAGGCCTGCATAGGAGGGCAGTTGGGGGCGATAAGGCGTGCGGGGAAGCAGTTAGGCATCATCAGGCTGGCAGGGGAATGGTTAGGGGCAATCAGATAGGCAGGCAGGCAAGTAGTTTGGAGCCAACAGTCCTGGATTGTGAGAGGGATCAGGCCTAAACCAGCAGTCGGACATCCCCCAAGGGGCCCGAGATTGGAGAGGGTGCAGGCTGGGCTGAGGGACACCCCCAGGTGCATGAATTTCATGCACCAGGACTCTAGTAATTATAATAATAGAAATTGGTACTTTTTGAGAAACTAGTAAACTGGTCATTATGCTAAGCTTAGCTACTGAAATTTTTTGGTTTATTCATACAACATCATTGTAAAATAAATATTATTGATGTCCTTACTTGATAAATAAGTGAACTGAGGCATGAAACGTATAACTGAGTGAATAGGAGAGCAGGATTCACAGCCACACTGCTGCTCCTTCACATTGCAGGATATGTCCTCCCAGAAACTTACAGGGGAAAATGTATAAAAGCAATAAAATAAAGGAACCACCAGAAAATAATGAACTATTAGACTATGTTCTCCACGAGGGAATTTATAACATGTATTATTCAGTCAATAATTCCTCTTGATTTAAAAACTGGATTGAACTAATAGTGTGGAGATGAAGGGTCCATCCAAATGACACTGTAGGGTTAACCACCAGTAGAAATCTATCCAAGTGGAAAACTAATAGAAATAAACCTGTGGTCAATGAAGTAGACATGTCCCTTAGGGCTGCCAAGAAAGATGTCCCAACTCTGAGTGCTCTAATGGAGAAAGTAGACAAAGGGTAAGGAGCCGCCAACAAAGCTCATTACCTTATGTATGTCCTTAAAAGCCCTTTGCTTTTTGATCTTTCTGTGATTTGAGAGAAAGAATTTTCACTGAGATGGCATGATATTGAAGGAAGGGAACTCAAAGTAAACTATTTGTTTTACCTGGCAGAGTGTCAAATAGAAATTCTAAGTAACTTGCCTGTCTTTGGTTAATATATATATATATATTTTTTTAAAAAGCTTAATGCAATAAAAGACACAGTCGGACATCTTAGGTTGTTATTGGTCAAATATATATGAATTTATTGTTTTCTTTTTCTTTTAAGGGTATGTTATTGTTGTTCAGGTTTGAAAAGAAAACCATGAAGCTCTTGATATTTGAAACTGCTAAAAATAGTCAGGGTTTTTTGTTTTGTTTTTCTGCCAGATGACAGAAAGGTCATATTTGTGACGCAAACCTTATGATTACATGCAATTCAAACTTCACAAATGGAAGGGTCATTGTAATCAGTGATCAATTTTTATTCATGCAAAAATATAGACTAATATGTCAGGTTGTTCTCCCCAATATTTTTCAAACAAGTTGTTAAATATACAGGATTTTAACAGAAAAAATTTTGAGATTTTGGCAGGAAGACTATTTTATGTTATTTGTTAGCATATGTAGTCACTTGCCAATAAAAACAAGCAAAAATTAAAATTATGAGTGTTTAAACATTAAGTGTATTCTTTACTCATGAAGCCATTACTTTTTCAGAAAGATTCCCCTGTAAAACTATTTATGTACTTGATTTCCAACTTAAAGAAACCATAAAGGATTTCTAAAGATTTAAGAACTGTCTAGACTCCAACTGGGCTGAATGTAAATTACTTTTAGGTTTCATTTAAATGTCTGAATTTACTTTGTGTTAAGACAATGAGTGTATCTTTTTGACATTCCCATGTAAAAGTGATATATTTCCTTGTTGATATATTTTGAGAACTCGTTTCCCAAATCAATTGCTGCATACAAAGTATCAGAAGCTGTGTGGATCATTCCAGTAGTGCTATCTAGTATGGCAATTGCCATTGGCTAGCATTTTATGGTAGTCTACCATCGTTCACTATAATCAATCTAGTTTTTGCAGGAGATGTGTAGGTGACTTTAACTGAGAAATTGTGGAGATAATCTTCTGTGCATTTATTAAGATTTTAGTAACTCCTTCTGCAATTTTATTTTATTTTAACTAAGGGTTGGGATGCTCTTATAATACAGAAAAAGGAACAAGCATGTGTTTTCTGTAAGTTGGAAAATATATGCACTTAGGGATGAGGGAAATATAGGGTAAACTGGACTCAGTCAGTATGAAATTAATTATGAAAACCATTTAATATGTAATCTATTTCTTCCTGAAAAAAGAACTCTATTTCTATACTTGGATTGCATTGAGATATGACTCTCGTTTTTGATCTGGAGTCGATGAGGGATGGAAGAGATATATTTTGAGGAGGGCAAGCATTATTCCTTAGGAAATTCCTTTGCAGGACACTTAGGCAAGGGAAAGCCACTTTTCTCTAGAAAGAAGTAAAAGCTGCTTCTCTTGGTCAAGAAGATCCTGGGAATCTGTCAGTTGAAGATTTTCAGAATTCTCTAGTGAAACACCTTTTTCTGAGGTCTCACAATCACACAACTTTTTATTAGGGTCACAGGATACAAGGTTAATATAAAACAATCAATTATATTTCTTTATATGTCAATAAACTATTGAAAATTAAAACAGTGTAATTTATAAATTGCCAAAGAATGTAAAATACTTAGATATACATGTAAAAAACTGTGAGATCTGTATGCTGAAAATTGCAAAACACTGATGAAAGATCAAAGAACTAATTCAAAACAGATATATCATGTTTAATTATTGGAAGACTCAATATCTTCAAGATGCCAATTATTCCCAAATTGCATTATAGATAGGATGCAAATTTCAACCAAAATCTTACTTTTTAAAAGTAGAAACTGACACATTGATTCTAATGCAGAAGGAAAAAGAATGAGAATTATCAACACAATTCTGTAAAACAGAACCAACTTGGAGAACTCATTTTATCTGATTTTAAGCCATAAAACCACAGTAATCAAGATTGTATAGTATTGGTGAAAGACAGACAAAAATGAAAGGAACAGATTTTAGATTCTAGGAATACACCAACATATGTATGGTCATTTGATTTTTGTCAAAGACAAGTCAATGGAGAAAGGGTAGTCTTTTTAACAAATGGCACCAGATCAGCTGGTCATCCATTTGCAAAACTCAAATTTTGACCATAATTTGCACCATGTATAAAAATTAAATAAAAACTGGTTATAGATCTAAATATAAAACCTCAAACTATAAAAGTTCAATAAGAAAACACTATAACCATGCAAGGATTTCTTAGATACAAAACCAAGGAATGTTTGATAGAGAAAAAGAAAATGACACAATGGAATTCATTAAGATGAATTCTTCTCTTTAAAAGACACTGTAAGAGGATAAAAAGACAAGCTACAGAGGGGGACAAATGTTTTCAAAATACATATCTGATAGATTCATGTAGCCTACATACTATTTCATTCCTCTTATATGACATGCTAAAAAGGCAAAATGCATAGGTTACAGAAAACAGATTAGTGCTTGTCTTAGGCTGGCATTTCCCAGAAGGGTTGGTTATCAAGGACAATGGGACAATTTGGGGGGATGATAATACTTTTCTATAGTTTTTATATTGGTTTCAAGACTCTATGCATTTTTCAAAACTTGAAGAATTAAACTCTAATAGGCACATTTTATATTTAAATATGCTTATTTTAAAAAAAGAAAACTAAGAGAGATGACACACAATTGTGCTATAACATAAGCCCAACCCAATCGTTAATAAATCTTCCCTCTCCCTTTGACCTCTGGTGAGCTATCTTGCTCGGCACATACAACTCAGTTCTGGGTGGAATACTACATGAGTTTGCTATAATGTTCTGTATTTTGACCTGGTCAATTTATCTAAATGCAATTCAGTTTGTGGCTTATATGTCTCAAAGGAACTGTCGGTTACCCTGGAGTTTTGCTTTGGATTTCTACTGAAGAAGGTAAACAAGGTTCTAGCCATGATTTTTGAAAAATGTTTAGCCTTATTTATGGTCTCTGTAGTTTTCAAAAAAAGATGACATTATAAGCAGCAATCATTTGATATGGTAATGGTTTTCTTGTTTTTGAGTAGATATTTTCACTCAGCTACCAACTAACTATGGAGAGGAAATAAATAGTTTCCTATAGAATTTACTATACTAATTGAAATAAAATGTAAAAAAATTTAAAATGTTTAATTATGTTAAAAAAGGGTCTAATGACCTGGAGAGTTATTCTTTATACCACCTTACAAAGGGTTATTAAGGTAAGCAAGTCTAGGAACAAACAGTTAAAAATTATAAAAATTGGAATTATACAGTTCCACTTCTCTACCTTGGGGTGAAATAGATTTTTCCCAGCTTTATTGAGATATAATTGACATATAACATCATGTAAATTTAACACATACAATGTAAGGGTTTTATACACATAAACATTGCAAAATGATTACCAAATAAGGTTAGATAATACATTTATTACTTCACATAATTACATTTTTTATGTGTAGATGGTGAGAACATTTAAGACATAACTCTCTTAACAACTTTCAAGTATACAATACAGTATTGTTAACTATAGTCACCATATTGAATATTAGATCCTCAGAACTCATTCACTTTATAACTGGTAGTTTGTACCCATTAAACAAAATCTCCTCTTTTTCCCCACACACCCCAACCCCTGGCAGCTACCATTCTACCATCTGCTTCTATGAGTTTGGCTTCACTTTAGGTTCCATATAAAAATGAGGTCATATAATATTTCTCTGTCTGACCTATTTCACTTTGCATAATGACCTCAAGATTCATCCATGTTGTTGCAAATAGCAAGATTTTCTTCTTTGTTGCCAAGTAAATTTAAATATAAGATATATAAATTGTGTATATAATATATTGTACATGTGCAATGTTGAGCATCTTTTTATATACTACTAGAGGCCCGATGCAAGAAATTTGTGCAAGTGGCTCGGCCCTTGCAGCCCTAGCTGCCTCACGGCCCCGCCCTCCCCCCACCCCCCACTGGTCATTCTGGAAGGTCGTTCTGGAAGGTTGTTCCGCCATCCGGTCTAATTAACACAGGGGTCCTCAAACTTTTTAAACAGGGGGCCAGTTCACTGCCCCTCAGACTGTTGGAGGGCCAGACTATAGTTTAAAAAACACCTATGGACAAATTCCTATGCACATAGCGGCGGTAAAAACACCCGGCGGGCGGGATAAATGTTTTCGGCAGGCCGCATGTGGCCCGCGGGCCATAGTTTGAGGACCCCTGAATTAGCATATTAGCTCTTTATTATATAAGATTGGCCATTTGTATGTCTTCTTTGGAAAAATGTCTATTAAGGTCTTCCGCTCTTTTTTATTAATTGGATTTTTGGGGGTTTTGGGTTTGCTATTGATTGTATGACCTCTTTATATATTTTGGATATTAACCACTTTTAATGCGAATAACATTAATATATTATACTTGGGGTATCTTCGAGAAAGCTTTGTACTAATTCTGCTTCATAAAAGAAATGTAACCCTATTTTCTTAGGTTAAAGAATTAAGATGCAAAACAGGACCAACATTGAAAAAAGACTAGTACAAGGAATCACATTCTAGTTAGAGAACTATTCATATCAATTAGGAGAGAAAACACGTGATTTTTATAAATCTCTCAGATTGCTTAGATTCACATTTTGTTTTGAAGCGAATTATTGATTGGCTGCCTCCCGCATGCCCTACATTGGGGATTGAGCCCACAACTTGGAACTGATGTGCTGATGTGCTGTGACTAGAAATTGAACCATGACCTCCTGTTTCATAGGTTGATGCTCAACCACTGAGCCACACTGGCTGGGCTACTTTTTGTTTTGAAAATGTGCAACCACCCAATTTACTGGAAGTGTTATTGGAGGTTTGTTTTTTCTTTTAATTGTAAATCAATCATCCTTGAAAGTTAGAGCTCATTTTAACATTGATGACATTTCATTTTAAAATACTAACTTGCAAATGATGTTTTTCTCAAAATACCCTTTCTGGTGATATTCTATTTTCCTGTTATCTCCTTCATTAGAAGATTAGTGATATTTGAAGGTCACATTTGCAGGACATGGAGCAGATCATGGAATACATTTGCATTTGAACTGGTGAACTACCACCTATGCAGGTGATAAAAAGATAGCAGATTAATAAAAACATCTTCACAAATCTAAAGAAGATATAGAAATGGAAAAGAAAATGTCAGATTGACATTTACATCTTTTGTTTGAATATTTTAATTATCCTTCACTTCTCATAAGCTGTCATTTTACATTTCCAACCATTATATCTCAACACAAAAGGTATAAATCTGTTCTTCCACAATATCTATTTTATGTGCATTTATTTATCTTCTGAAAGGAATTTGTTTGTAAATAGCTGTGTTGCATCTCAGATTTATTGCTTAAAGGCCATACTATCATGTTTTCTTTTCTTTTTAAAAAATATGTTTTTACTGATTTTAGAGAGAGGGAGAGAGAGAAACATCCATCAGCTGCCTTCTGCACACACCCTACTGGGGATTGAGCCTACAACTGGGACATGTGCCCTGATGGAGAATTGAACTGTGACCTCCTGGTTCATGGGATGAGGCTCTACTACTGAGCCACACCAGCTGGTCAATCATGTTTTGTTTGTTTGTTTTTTTTTAATATATTTATTAATTTTTTACAGAGAGGAAGGAAGAGGGATAGAGAGTTAGAAACATCAATGAGAGAGAAACATGGATCAGCTGCCTCCTGCACACTCCCTACTGGGTATGTGCCTGAAACCAAGGAACATGTACTTGGCCGGAATCAAACCTGGGACCCTTGAATCCTCAGGCTGACATTCTATCCACTGAGCCAAACCGGTCAGGGCTTATGTTTTCTTTTTGATATGTAATATACTATTTTAAACAAAACATTCTGAATTTTTATGTGTTTAAAAATGTGAAGACTTTATAATAGAGAAAACCTATAAACTGTATTTTGTACTTTTTTCTCAATCTATAAGATAACTTTAAGAAATTATATTTTCATATTGTGGTCTTTAATGTAACAAAAATATGAAATAAATTTGTTATTAGAAGCTATAGTAGAAGAGCACTTACACCCTACTTTTGAGATGATACCAGATTAAGACTTTTCAAAAACATTTTGATGTGTTTTAATATTTTTATAATTTAAAATATTTTACATAATTAACCTATGTGAAGCAAAAAACTGATGGCATTGCAAGGAGTTCACAAATCCACTATATTATTTGAACCCTCAAAACCTCCCTGTTAGTAATTGATAGATGCAGTGGAGTGAAATCAGTTGAGGACACCAATGGCCTGCACCATCAATTAACTTGATCTAATTGACCTTTACAGAATATTCAATCCAGCAACAGCACAGAATAGGAATCCTTATCAAGTTGTCATGGAATATTCACTAGGAAAGATCACATTATGGAACATAAAACATACCTTAAAATTTTTAAAGAATAAAAACCAAAGTACGTTATAAGATCTCAAGAGAATTAAACTAGAAATATGTTATAGAAGGTGAAAGGTGGAAGTCAGTGGTGTGCACAGGCAGGCTAAATAGCCTCCTCAGACAGTTATTAAGGAATTTATTTAAGAAAAGGGGCTGGGGGGATAGAGCTATCCAAAGGGAAGGACTACACAGCAATGAGCCAAAGGATAGTAGTTCACTATGGCAGCAAAAATCTACATTAATTAAAGACAAAGATGCTAATTGATGGTATCTTCGCTACACCCTAAGCCATGCCCATCAGCCAATCAGAGTGACTATATGCAAATTAACCCAACCAAGATAGCAGCCACGGAGCTGGAGCAAGCAGGAGGCTTGGTTGCCCGGGCGATGGAGGAAGCCAAGCTGCCTGCCAGCCCTGAGCTGGCTGAGGCCTCCACTCATGGCAACAAAGTTTCAATTATAGAAGACAAATAAATCCCAGATACCTGCTTCCAGCCAGCCTCTTCTGGTAGCTTGGGTGGCTGGGGGTTGTGGCCAACCTGCAAACAGCCATCAGCTCCTCACCCAGGCTGGCCACACCCTCACTGGGTGAGGGTCCCCACTGAGGGGCTTGGCCAGACTGCAAAGTGCCATCAGCCACTCACCCAGATTGGCCAGGCACCCCAGTGGGGACCCCCACACTGAAGGGGCTGTGGCAAGCCTACAAACAGTCATCAGCCCTTTACCCAGGCTGACCAGGCACCCCAGTAGGACCCCCATCCTGAAGGGGCTATGGCCAGCCTGCAAACAGCCATCAGCCCCTCACCCAGGCTGGCCAGGCATATAATAAATATATAATAAAAGGGTAATATGTAATTTGACCCTAACAACAGAAAGACTGGGAATGACTGGTCACTATGACACACACTGACCACCAGGGGGCAGATGCTCAATGCAGGAGATGCCCCCTGGTGGTCAGTGCGCTCCCACAAGGGGGGCTCTGCTCAGCCACAAGCCAGGCTGTTGGCTTCCAGTACAGCGGTGGTGGTGGGAGCCTCTCCCGCCTCCTCAGCAGCACTAAGGATGTCCGACTACAGCTTAGGCCTGCTCCCCGCTGGCAAGTGGACATCCCCTAGGGCTCCCAGGCTGCCAGAGGGATGTCTGATTGCCAGCTTAGGCCTGATACCCCAGGGAGCAGGCCTAACACAGCAGGTGGTCATCCCCTGAGGGGTCCCGGACTGTGAGGGGGCACAGGTCGGGCTGAGGGACCCCCTCGCCCCTGAGTACACAAATTTGTGTGCGCCGGGCCTCTAGTATACTTAGAATAGTAGAACAAGGAAGGGCATAGAAGCAGCAACAGGAAAGTCTAGACTGGGCTGCTTTGGCTCACTGAGAAGTTAGAAGAAAGGGCGGCCTTAGAGACAGGTTTAGGGGGTTAACCTGGGGCATCCTACCACTGCCCATTTCTCCCCCGGTTGCAAGTCTTGTGGGGTCCCTTAGAGAAAAGAAGGGGGGAGGAAATGGGGCTGGTGTGCTCCTCTGGGGGAAAGCATGCACTGGTCCTTCCTTCTGAGAGTACTCATCTCCCTCTTGAAGGTGGAAACCTTAAGGGAGATCTCAGGGGAGTGTATCAATAGAATACTCAACAGCTTTCCAGGTTTGCTCTTTCAGTTTCCTGCTCTCCACTGATTGTTTGGTGCCAGGGCAGGGGGCATTAGTCAGTGTAACTGGTCCTGAGGCAGTCACAGCATCACTTGTCTGGTTTTGCTGCTTTTCTGGGCCTGGAGTTGAAATACAACTGAGGCCTAGATGTTATCTTAAGGGAGGAATAGGTCAGGGGATCTAAACTGCCTTACCAGAGATATGAAAGGTCAGGGTCCTAACCGCATGACCCGTGGTATGCTAGAGGCAGATAGGTTACCCTGCGGGCGAGGGTCTCGTTTTCACAGTGTTGCCTCTTGCTCGGCATCCGGGGCTTTTGGCTCTGGTGAGTTTCTGTACCTGGCCCATCGTCCTAGCTCTGCTCATGTCTGTCAGGTTCGCTGGAAGATCTCCATATGTTTAGCAAATAAGCAATACATTTTTATACAACTCACAAGAAAAAAAAGAAATTACAAAAGAAATTTGAAAAATATTTTGAATTAAATGAAAACACAGGCTATCAAAATGTGTGGGATGAAGTTAAATCAGTTTTTAGAAGAAAATGTATAATATTGAGTATATGTATTAGAAAATATAAAAAGGTCTAAAATTGATAACCTAAGTTTACACTTTAAGAAGTTAAAAAAATGAAGAGAAAATTAAGATAAAGAAGGAAAAAATAAAAGTTAGGTGGAAAACAAGCAAATAAAAACCAGGAAAACAACAGATAAAACTAAAAGTTAGTTCTTTGAAAAGACCAATAACATTAATAAATCTCTAGCCAAGCTAACTAAGGAAAAAAAGAAAGGGCACAAATTACCCATATCAGAAATGAAAGAAGGGTCATTACTTCTGATTCCATGAACATTAAAATGATAATAGAGGAATACTATCAACAACTCTCTACCTTGAAAGACACAAAGATAGACACCTGGAGTAGCTACAGTAAGCAAGATTGTGTGGTATTGATAAAAGAATAAACACATAGATATATAGAAAAGAACTGAAAGTTCAGAAATAAACCCATACAAATGTAGTCAACTGTGTTTTTTTTCCCCAAAAGGCACAAAAATAATTAAATGGAGAATGATTTTTCAATAAATGGTACTAGAATGTTGGAAATTCATATGGGCAAAATTGAATCTAAACATAGAGCTTACATCTTACACAAAAATTAACACAAAATTGATCATAGATCTAAATGCAAAACTAAGAAACTTTAGGGGAAAAAAATAAACAAAAGCCCATATTACTTTGGTTTTGGTGATGAGTTAAGTACAACACCAAAAGCACAATCTGTGAAAGAAAAAAGATATGCTGGGCTTTGTAAAATTGGAAATTTCTGCTTTGTGAAAGGTACTGGTAATAGAATAAATAATCATACCTTCAATAGGTGAATATATAAATAACCTGTAATACATTCACACCATGGGATACTATGGAATGATATAAAGAATGAGCTATCATGCCATGTACCAATATAGATAAATCTTATTTTTGTTTTCATTGATTTTAGAGATAAAGGAAGGGAGAGAGAGAGACATCAATGTGAGAGAAACATTGATCATTACCTCCCATATTTTCCCTGATTAGGATGGAACCCACCACCTAGGTATGTGCCCTAGGTATGAACCTACAACCTTTTGCTGTATAAGACGATGCTTCAACCAACTGAGCCACCCAGCCAGGGCTAGATATACCTGAAATTCATATTGCAAAGTAAAAGAAGCCAGTCGGCTATATGATTCACTTTACATGATATATTGGGAAAGGTAAACTCTGTAGATAGTAACAGATCAGTGATTGCTAAAGAGTTCAGTGTTAAGAGTAGTGTTGAATAAGTACAAGGGATCTTTTTATAAGAACTATAAAATACTCTGTGTGGTTGTAGTAGCACATAACACTAGGCATTTGTCAAAACCCATAGAGCTTTATAGCATGAAGTGAACCTTAGCATATGCAAAATTTAAAAAAAATAATCATGTAGAAGGTCAGGGAATTCCAGCATGGAATGTAGACTCTGACAAAATAATCTAATTTTAATATAAATATATGAAATAACCTCACTGAAGGATTTGAGAGAAAAAGCTTTGACCTAAGTAACTTTGACAATGGGTCTAGAGTATAAGACTGAAGACAGAAGGATGTCTACATAAACATTTTTACTGTAGTTTATAAATGTGTTTCCCATGGGGGAACATGTTAACAATGTATGAAACCACTGTATATGTATACTGGAACTGAACATTTAAGTAAATGAATAAGGGAGCTAGGTTTTCTCACTGATGTTGTGAGGGTTTAGATTAGCGAGGAGAGAAGGCTATATTGATTCATTCAGTGATAGAGTTGAAGATATAAGTATGAAGCCATGCTTAACTTAAAATAGATATGATGGTGGCATAAAGAAATATTTACATATATTTTATTACACAGATCAATATATATCCATATATTTCTTTGCTCTGTCAGTTAAGAAATGATATTACAGTAGCAATAAGGAGACCTAGCAACTACACTCCAGAAATTTGCCTACACATAATACCTTACTTCTAAAAAGTATAGTATGGAAAGGAAAATAAAGAATAATTTTATTGTGGAAAAACACTACCTTAGCCAGGTGATCAAGGTCAATGTCAACAGTGATAGGTTTTGGGAAACAGTGACTTTTCCCAAATAGCAAGTAAGAATTGTACAAAGCAAATTTCTAATTTGTTGGAACTTTCAAAATGTTGCAATGTTAAAAGTAATTGCTGTGTGCAAAAATCAATAAAGTAAATTTAAAGATCATCAGTTCAACTTTCTTATTTTATAGATGATCAAACAGACCAGTGGGGTTAATTAAAGTCATGCAGATCATCCAGTGAGTTAGTTATTGGCTGATCTGGGACTGGAACCTGTATGTTCAAGCTCATCTGTCTTTGCATTACTCCATTTCACCACTAAAACAAATACTTCTATCCATCTGTGCTTTTCATACAAATTTTAAAAAATCTCCTTTCTTATCTACAAAGCTATTTCCTTCAATCTACAGCAAAACTTCTTAAAGTCATTTGTGCCAGTTATCTCCCAACCAGGTGATCAAAGCCCAGAACTTTGACTTACATTTACTTTTATCATAATAAAAAATTAAAGTTTTCGAACAACAGTTTTCAACATCATAGTCACATATGTTGGATAAGAATTCCTCTCAGTTTTATCAGAGTAATTTAAGCAATCAATTCTATTTCACTTTCAAAATTGGTACAGTTTGACAGGCAGGGATACTCACCACTATACTAACAAGGAAGAAGACAAAATTGGTACAGTTTGGACAATAGTAATTTGGTCCACACATGACTTGTGTATATGTATATGTAAACACTAGAGGCCCAGTGCACAATTTGTGCACTGGTGGGGGGTCATGGCCTGCGGGGATCGACCCACTGTGGGAGCACCGCTCATCCCAGGCAGTTCCTGAGTTGAGTGTCTGCCCCCTGGTGGTCAGTGCACATCATAGAGACAGGTCAACCGGTCATTCTGGTCATTCTGCCATTCGGTCGCTGGGCTTTTACCGTGTATATATATATAAATACTCTGATGAACAGTGGGAGTTTGACAATCTGGAAGGATCTACTCGATCACAATTTCTCATTTGATCATTTTAATTACACATAACTATTAACTACACTTCAAACATAGAAAGTGTCTGAAAAATATTACTGCAAAAAATCTATAGATTATATTTATTATCATAAGGTAAGCAAGAAGAAACGATCAGAAAGTAACAGAGGGGGTACTTTCAACCCTAAAAATCCTACAGCTATTTTTCAGCTCCATTATATGATGAGAGCTGTGAAGAAATCAGTTTTAGAAATTATGAAGAAGATTTCTTGAAATATGAATTTATATTCATTATCATTAATTTTAAACCTTGATCTAGGAATTTATATTAACTATTTGAGGTATAAACCATCCTGATTAACAAGATATTTAAAATTAAAAAATAAAGACTTAACTTCCAATTGTTTTGCAACAATGTTTAGTAAGTCAATGCTTAATCCAAGTACTTTATAAAATATCTCTAAATATTAATAGCTTCATTAAATTTTAAAATAGTAATGCTAATAACATTTTGAACACAGTATGTTCAAGGGGATATTTGAGTAAATAACACACAATATTTCATTTGGTTTTTAAAACAACTCTATAAAGTAGTTATAATTATTATCCACCTTTTAGTTGATGATTAAACTGAATCACAAAGATTTGAAGTAATTTCTCCAAGGTCACACAGCTATTCTTGGTTGCAGGCAGTCTGGAGGATTTTTGAAAATTATATTATCAGAGTAATATATTAATATGACTTATCTAAAAGCTTTATAAATGTAAAGCATTTCAGACTGACCCTGTTTCATTATGTAGAAATAAAAAATAAGAACCATCTCTATTCTTAGAGTTTAATCTTCAGATTTAGCTGAAGAAATATGAAATGATCATACATAAATTTGCTCATTGCAGCATTGTTTGTAATGGCAACATTTGGAAATAACTCAAATGTCCATCATTTGAGGATTAGTTAAAATTATGGGGTGGAGGGAAGGGAAGACAGCTATACAAAAGAATTAGTTCAACTTCTGTTATTTTATTAAGTAATGAAAAGAAAGATACAAAACAATGTGTATAATAGACTGTCTTTTTTTAAAAAGATAGGAAATAATCTATATTTACATGTATATTCACAAAGGCACTCTGGAATAAAAAAAACAGGGTGGGAGGTACTAATAACGTGTTACTTTGGGCAGTATTGAAGACAGGGCTGGCTGGTGAGGGTACTGGAATAGAGGGATGTATATCACTTTATATTTTATGGTTATTAATCATGCGCTAATATTGCCTACTCAAAATTAAATTAGCTTAAAATTTAAAAGGCTATTTAAAACTATTGTATCACAAATGGTTATACTAACAAACAGAGGTCAAAATATTCAGAAAATAATTTGCCATGGTATAAAATTAAGAATGAGAGATATGAGATGTAAACAACTTTTTCCCTGTGTGAGTGGTTCAAATGTCAGGGCCACTGAAGGAAAGTAGAGGAATGGCACATATTTTATCATGAAGGGATAGAGATTATTTAATTGGCTGCCAGTGCATGGACTCTCATTAAAGAGTGAATGCCCATCTTCCATTTCCGGTGAAAAGCAAATGAACATGAGGAAGTTATTCATTCCCTCTTGAGCATGAGTACATTCATCATTGTCCATGGAGCATGATTACAACTCCAGGTTTCAGTTGGCATCTGCATACACATGATCTTAGATGATGTTCTGCAATGTCAGTATATGAATATCTCATCAACACCTTCCATTCACATATATTTTCAAAATTATTTTTCTTTCTTAATGGTACACACAAGTATCCTTAACTCTAAACTTCAGAATTTTGGGTTCCTCAAAATTATCTTTTTTCATCTTTCAAAGTCATCAGGCGTTGGCGTTGGTGGTATAGTGGTGAGCATAGCTGCCTTCCAAAGTCATCAGGCAAGCAAACCTTGCTGTTTCCCCCCCTCGTGTTCCTGTTCATTATCTTCCCACTAAGTCCTATTGTTTAGAATCCTTGTTATATTATATTAAGAGCAAAATTTTCTTGTTATAATTCTATCTCTCCTTTCTTTTAGTATGCCATTCCCCTTTTAAAAAGCTCCCAATATTTTTAACCTCCTAATGAAGCTTAATGATGAATCTATCTCACTTATTATTGACTCAGTGTGATGGAAGTGGTGTGCTCATGCACAAGATAAAACAAAGTTGTTGAATGGATTTTATAGAAAAATGACATCTCTTCTCTAGTCATATTTTCTTATTTTATGTTCAAATGACCACGAGTTACTTTCAAATGTATAACATAGAATATTACTATCTTCAACAGAATTTTCCAACTAAAATAGACAAAAGTATATATAAGAACAAATATTTTGGGGAACAGGCAAATTAAGTGTAGGAATAGAAATTAAGTTTAAATTGATTTACCAAAGGCCAGTGATTCAGAAGTAAAGAAGAAACTCAGAAGTGTTTGTACACTCATAATAAATACTTCCAATATCCCTGTGGCCAGCATCTAGGTTGTGGGCTTACTCTACAGGCCTTACTAACAAGGTCCTTTTGTCCTCTAGTAACTAAAATTCTTTAGGTGCTACCAAGGAGATATCCTCCTTATGCCAAATCCTGATTCATGATACATGGTGCTATAATAAGGTTCCAGTGTGTGACCAAAGCATGTTAAGTACTACAGAAATATGCAAAGTGTGATTTAGGCATTTCAGCACCATTTAATAGCACATTTGCCTTTACTAAACTACAAAAATAGCAACAACAATCTTGAAAGTAGTAGTTGAATTTTGTTGACAAAATTACAACAGGAGAATCAAGTTATTTCTTTTTAAGTTCATTTGTATTGTGATGATAATGATGATTCTAAAATAACCAAAAAGCATTCTATTTGTTAGCTTGTATAATATCAATATCAATGTTAACATTTAGTGCTAATTTGGAACGAAATAAATTTCAAATGAGTTTTAGAATTGAAGATATGTTCTATTGTTCCTAGCACATTAGGGTTTACCTTGTATTCATTAGAAAGGATGTTTATATCAACTGAAAATAATTATAGACCTCATAAAATATTTTATTATATTTTGAGAGGATTTCAAATGCATACAAGTGGTGAGTCTCCCAATGATTACAATGAAAAAGAGGAATGACTATTGTAAAATAATACTCAAAAATTGGTTGAAAATCCTTTGTTAGTGTGGACAAACTGTGGAAAGCATTTAACTTTTTTCTTCTAATGTGTTTTTGAAATTGTAATAATGTACTAAAGGGGCTCATTGTTATAATATAAGTCAACTTTAATTTTAATATAATCTATGGAATTAGTTTATCCCCTGAATGAAAATTTGGACAAATTCCATGAAGTCTTTACTTTCTTTTAGATCATAAAATGTCCTTAATTACAAGATAGCTTTGGTTCAAAAAATTCAGGTGCTCAGTTTCATTAATAATCAAAAGTTGAAAAATTCACTTACATATATTCTTTTTCTCTCCATTTTATAGATACCTGAAGTGAAAAGAAACATGTTTGGCACTTGCTTGTTTTCCCTTCTTGGGTTTCTATCTGGTTTCCATCTTAATTGTGGGGGGAGGGATAGAGGAGGAATGTTAGCAGGAAAGACCTTAATTGACCAGCATCATCCATGATGTCGTTGGCTAACCCACCTAGCACTTGGCAGCTTATCATGAGTATCTCCATGAACTCTTGACAATATTGCTTCTTATTGGGCATCTTTTATCTGTGGGTTCTTCCTTTGGTGTGGACAAATGGATCTTTCTTAGTTGGTTATTTATAGTTTTGTTCTTAGCCTCTGGGAATCCAGAGCTCTTCTTCCAACATCAGTGTCTGTGTTCCCCTGTGGGGATCCTCCGTATAGAATCTAAAAATAAACTATGCCAGCATGCTGTTATATGTAGCCCATGTATAGACATTGAGAAATTCTCAATTTTGCTCCACCAAATTCTGGAAGCCCCTCAAAGCAGCACCCTTTTTGTGTTTGCCATTGGAAGATCCAGTCTCTGGCCCTTTCCATTTGCCAGTGAGTCAGACTGTGTTCACCATGCCCACAAAATTGTGATGTTCTCCAGTTGGTTGCACTGAAACCCCTCTTTCTAGGTCAAGGAGAAGTATATCCTAGGTTATCTCTTAGAGTAGAGGGGGTGAGTGGTGGGACCAAAAAAAACTACCAACTCCCTCCAAAACTTCTCCTAATCTCCACTTCTGTTCTCATTTTCTCCAAACCTGAAGGTGGTGGTCAGCAAAGTATCACATAATTAGTTGTCTTCCATCTCTTTTCCAAGTCTCGCACAATGGCTTCCCTTTCAATTATGACATCTATTGAAATGAGGCAATAATAGTTTCATTTCTATATCCTGATAGTATTTCTAAGCATAAGTTCTTACAAATCAAATGCACAGGACTCTGATTTTGGTTCATAACTGAAATTTCACAGGGTGACCGTGAGAAGACAGTGTACTCCACTGTAATTTCAGGTATTACTGACATAGTTTATAGGAATAGCTGTATGATCTGCTTTGTCTACTGAGAGCAAATCAATTATAAAATTTTTATATACATATTTTAATATTATAAGATAAATAGATACATAAAATGAAAAAACACATTTTTATTTTTGTAATTAGGAAGGTATTATAGAAAAGTCAGATAATGTGGCTTTTAAAGCCTTTATGTGAAATCCATTCAAAGTTACTTTAATGGGATTTCATTAGATTGTGTACCCCTAACTGACCACTAAGCTAAATGTTATTCTGAGCACAAATGAAAGATTGGCTTCCTGCCCGCCTTTCTCCTTGACTGACGTCGATGGAACGATAAACAGCCAACATCTGCCTGTTCTTCTATAGAACATTATGTTACCATCACATTTTGGGCCACAATCACTTGGAGTTTATTATCACTGTTTCCAATCCTGGATAGAAATTCCTGACAAGACCAGAGTGGTTCAAGTATTTTGGAAGTTCTTACTTTGAGAAAAAGGATTCATGGCAGGTAAGGATACTGTTTTAAAGGTACCTATAAATTGGTTGTTGGACATTTTTGCCTGTAATGAGAGAAAGTTCGAAGTAATGTAATGAAAACAGTTTTGGCAGAAATTGGCTTGGATGTCAGATTTAGGACTTCAAAGGAGTGCCATGGAGCCACGCCTGCAGCTTCATCGTTAAAATCATCCCCACCTCAGGGAAAACCACACTCTTTCAAAGAGGAAAGAGAATGGAGAGGGCAGCATGGGCCTCTGTGGCTTCTCCTCTGCCCACACACTTCCTATTCTCACTTCTTGTTGGCCTTCCTTATTACTCAGCATAGATTAGCACTAACTGTTCCGCATGTGGCATTGATCTTGATATTGCTTTGAGCAGGGGTCCCCAAACAATGGCCCGCGGGCCGCATGCAGATACAAATATTGTATTTGTTCCCGTTTTTTTTTTTTTACTTCAAAATAAGATATGTGCAGTGTGCATAGGAATTTGTTCATAGTTTTTTTTTAAACTGTAGTCCGGCCCTCCAATGGTCTGAGGGATAGTGAACTGGCCTCCTGTTTAAAAAGTTTGAGAACCCCTGGCTTTGAGACATCATTGACCTTGTCATTTTTTTGAGTCTGCAGGCCAACGCTCTATCCATTGAGCCAAACCAGTTAGGGCTGACCTTGTCATTTTTTGTTTAACCTGATTCTTTGTTTCATTTATTTATATTGCCTCCCTGATACTACACAAACTTTAAAATAATTTCTGTGTGACTCCCATACACCAGACATTAAACATCTGACTTATTTTCACATATGTGAAAAGCTTCTGTATAATTGTCTTAACATTCATTTTAAATGAATATCTTAACACCAAATCTCATTTAGAGGAGATTAAATAGAATTCTTCATTCTATCAATTGGATGTGTTTCCATTAGCAATTATCTTTAATTTATTGATAGTCTTCATTAAGATTTTTCCAATGAAAACATTTCATCTTCTTGCTAAATTTAAAGTAAAATTGACATTTAAAATTTTTAAGAGTGAACTTTCACTCTTGGGTAATTTATAGATATATTTTATATATGTACATATATAAATGAATGATTCTGTAATGAATATATATATTACAATTGAAATTATAACCTTCTTTCATAAATCCTTCTGCCTTAATTTTTTCAAAATGTTAATACCTTTTCATTGCTTGTTGTATCCATTATATATCTTGGATTTATTTTTCTTCCTGCTACAGTATATTTTCTGGTAATATTTTAGACAAATTATGCATGGGCAAGCCTTCTAAATACTTATATATTGAACATATCTTTACTTTACCCTTGATCTTGAAGTGATAGTCTGATGAATACAGATTTATTGTGTTAATTATATTTCTCAGTATTTCAAGTATGTTGCTCTATTGCCTTCTTATGTTCTTCTCATGGCTTATAAGAAAAGAGTAGTTTTCACATATGGCTAATAGAACTATAAATGTTACAGTCTGTTTTTGAAAGCAGTCTGACAATATCTCTTAATATTAAAAATACATTAGATCTTTGACCAAGAAATTCCATTCCGAGGAATTAATTACATGGAAATAAAAGCACCAATAAGTAAAAATTTCTTTACATAAGTATACTTACCTCGTAATGGGTAAAGAGAAATTGAAAAACAAGTGAATGCAAATCAATATAGAAATGGATAATAAATTAAGGCACAGCTAACTCATGAAATATTTTGCATTTATTAAAAAATAAATGAGCTATATAAGCTAATGTGAAAGGCTTTTAGAATGCATCTATGAAAGATAAGATGAAGAAAGATATTTTAAATAATCTCATTTTGTAATTAATGACCAAAACCTTTCTATGCAAGCTAATTTGTATGTCTAAATTTGGAGGAAAATATGGAAAGAGAAAAATGTTACCTCTTTGTGTTGGAGTGCAGAATGGTCTTATATAGGAAGTTATAAAAGCAGGAGGAAGAGGAAGACTGTGTAAAGACCAGGAATAAAAAAAATAAAATTGAATGTATTAAATAATTAAAATACAGAAAGCATACATTTCTTGAGAACAGGAATATGCTTTCAAAACTGGTCCTACCTGGAGAGTATCATGCTAAGTGAAATAAGTCAGTCAGAGAAAAACAAGCATCACATAATCTCACTCATATGTGGAGTCTAATGACCAAAATAAACTGATGAATGGAGTAGATCCAGAGACATGGAAGCATAGAACAGAGTGCAGAATCTAAGAGGGAAGGTGAGGGGGGAGTGGCAGTGGGTGGGAGGTAATCAACCAAAGGCCTTGTATACATATATGCATAACCCCTGGACACAGACAGGGTGGTGAAGGCCTGGGGTAGAGGGTGGGGACAAGCTGGGGGGGAGGTCTGTGGGTGAGAAAGGGAAATATATGTAATACTTTCAAAAACAAAGATTTAAAAAAATAAAAAAAAACTGGTCCTAAAATTGATTAGCTTTATCAAATTTCATAGTCACATATATTCATATATTCTTATAGAATAAAGTTACATCTTCCCAACATACATTAATTGTTCGACTAAATCAAACTTAATTAATGGTTTATAGACTGAAGCATTGTGAGAGAGAATTACGGATCAGCTGCCTCCTGAACGCCCCGTACTGAGAATCAAGCCTGCAACCCAGCATGTGCCCTGACCAGGAATTGAACGGAGATCTTCTAGTCCATGGGTCAACATTCAACCACTGAGCCATGCTGGCCAGGCTAACCTGGAACTTTTTGAATTAAAGTTTATAGAGATTTATTCAAGATTTGAAAAGGATCTGTATTTTAGGATACTGTTGTGAGAAAAATGTCATAAAACATGACCACTGGGGTCTTTTAGTGTTCTCTAAATGACAGTTATACTCAATAACCTTCCATGTACTCCAAATTTTATGTGAAGACCAACTGAATGACATGTCTTCTTTGCATTTTGGGTGATAAAAACAGCTTTGTGATTGTGTTTTGGAACTCTTTTATTCTAATTAAGATATTTACATATTGTGAATAAAATTCAATATTTAAAAAAAGTTCTGATTTTTAAGGCAGCATCTGCTGAACTAATAAAAAATTTCTTTCTCCAGATAGGACTTCTTATGTCACAACTGATCACATTAGCAAGTGAATCAAGACTGTGATATTTTCCACTAATACGATTTTCATAAATCAAATGCCCCTGGAAATGAAATAAAGCTAGAATGCTACCAAGATATTACAATATCTCAAATAGTTTCCTGGTAACAGTCAGTATATAGTAGAAATGAATCTTAATATATTCCCTAGAATGGATTAATTCTACAAGGCTATTCACATCTCAGACCTCAATAAGAAAGAGTGTGTTCTCTTGGTGACTACTGGTAGGAATTCCTTGGCTGCCATTCAGGATGAGCACCAAGCTACCAAGATGCTCTATTCAGTGAAATGGGCTACACATCTGGACTTAGCTCATCAATAAATTACCAGAAGGAATATTTCCTGTCTGTCACTTGGGAGCCACATATGAATTCAGCTTCTGCCTGCTGCTTGTTCATGGTCAGGCCCAGACCTATTGGGGAGCAGGGAAGGCCGGGCACAATGACTCATTCAGGCCTGAGCACAAGGAAGGAAATGCTCGATGGCCAAAATGCTATGTGGAGTTCCATTCAGAGCACCACACATTTCCCTGAAACTTGCTTAGGAAAACATTCTAATGCTGTTTTTAGTGTGTTCTATTTGTCATTCTGAAACACAACATATTAGCTGCTTTGAACTCCTGGGCACTAAAAATATTTAAGTTACATAAGCAGATTGAGTGAAAGACTAAATGGAGCTTTTAACTCAACACACTCAAAAGCATCTCCTTATTGCCCTAACGAATAGTGAAGCTCTTGTAAGCGACTGTGGAAAGCCGTCCAGACAGCCAGCCCATATTGAACAGTGCAAGGGAGCAGCAAAACCAAGATAAATAGCCATGCATATTTTCTCCTGCTGGAATGAAAAGTAATGTTTTGCAAAAATATATGCTCTTTTTCCTATTACTATTACAGTTCTTGTATGACTTTCATGTCCAATTGTTGGCTGACTCAGACTTCCAAAATGTTTGAGGGTAGAAGGAAAACAGAAGGAAGAGATATTGCTTTTGTGCCCTATTTTGTACTGGGCACATTTCAAAAGTTGACACTATGTAAATACAAAGGAAGACTATTGAAATTTACTAGTCCTTTTCATTTTTGTTTTCTTATATAGTTCTGAAGCTTTGATTCATAATCTTGGATCTTTTAGTGTTGATCTCTTTTTATCTTTGGTATAAGGCATCCACTACCTCTCTTTAGGACTCTATAGTTACCAGTGAATCAGGAATTTTTTTAGGATGGATATTGTCCGTGAGTGTAACATTATATGTAGAATATATTATATAAGAGTAATGAGGGAATTGTTATAGGGCTCCTGTTAAAAGCAAGCTTTAGTATGCATGTGAAAATAAATTGAATGATAAGGAGGACAAGAAGAATAAATGGCATCATAAATATTCACATATAATTCTTTAAAACAATTTTTAAGTTAAAATTTATTCATTGATTTTTGATTTAGCATTTTTGGGTCAAATGTGTACAAAATTCACAAAGGAAACTATATTCATTAAAATCTATATTTATATAAGTAAATAAGACAAATGCCTGTTACCTTGCTGTAAATATGAATACAACTTCACTTCATGCTCATTTCCTAAAGACCTCAAAATTTTCTTACTCTAGGAAAAAATATAATAACAAGACTGTCAAATCAATCTGCATGGCTATAAAAATGTATAACAGATATTTCTTAGAAGAAAATATTTTTAAATTCTCTAGATTTGAATAATAATAAAAAAGTGATGGCATTAATTAGTGGCAAACACAGATGTGAAATAAAATGAGGAGGGACACAGGATATAGGAAACTATTTGAACTATTTTAGCACTGGAAAATGTCAAACAATTTATTGAGGATTTATTCACTTGGTTTGGAAGGTCTTAGGGACTGGCTACAAAAACATCGAAGAATCGGCGCTGTTATAACCGAGTCACACAGCAGTGTGAGCAGAGTACTTTTCAGGTTGTTTTATTACTAGTGCACTATTAAATGAAAGGAACAAATTAATTACTGTTCTTTCAACTCTAACTCCAAAGATAGAAGATAAATAAATAATAAAGGAAGGCAAAAGTTAAAAAAAGTGTAAAGTTCATTTTGGGAAAAAAATTAGACTCTCTGCTCTATATCCCTCTACCCCAATGGAAGATTGTACCTCAATTCACTACTTTCATGCATCAGCTTTAATTCAGGGAACTTAACCATTAATTTGTGATCTTTTGATTTTTAAAAGTAAAACTAATATCAAAAGTACTATTTTACTTTACTGTAATATTTTTACTATAATACATAAGATAAATTATGTGTCACTACTTTGAGATCTTAGGAAACAAGGAGTTAAGGTAATTTTTTATTTGATAGGGACACATTTGAATATTGAGTAATTTATAGGAATTGTAATTCTGATAATTGAATATATTTACATTCAACCTCTAATCCAGGGTTTATCATGTGTCTAACTATTCCTTCCTCTGGAGGACAGCACATCAAGCATATTGTAAAGTAATGAGTAACCTAAAAGGTGAGTCACACTTTCTGAATTCAAACTTGTAACTCCTTTTTAAACTTCCTTGCCTTATTATCATTACATTAGCTCATCTACTCAACTCAGTTTAAAGGAAGCATATTTTAAAACAAAGCCAACATTTACCTCAGAAAGAAACTTCGTTTTCCATGAAAATGTTTGGATATCCCAATTCCCTTAACATCATAACCAAGTTCTTTTCAAACGACATGCGATTGGCCATAGGATGCAAGACACTCAATACTATTTCCCTTAAAAAAAACATGAATGTGTTTACATAAACTGTTTTTTAAATTCCTTAATTACTCCTGTGGTGTTTTCTGTAGACACTGCCCCCCCCCTACCCCCCCCCCCCGCCGTCCCCCCCCCCCCATTGAATGATGAGACGGGATACTCAGAGAAAAAAAAAAGCACAACACATTTGAAAAACAAAAATACTATTTTAGATTTTTTTCTGCCCTCTGAGTAATAATCTTGGATTATTAATGTGTGCTACTTAATACCTTTGTGCTGAATGTTGGCATTTGCTTTGTGTGCAGAAAGCGAATCATCTCACGTGCTGAATGCTTTTCATAGTTTAAATTTCATGACAGTAATTGTGCACAAATCAATAGAGTGTTTGCAGCAAGAATTGTCAAAGAAATATTCAAATGAATGTTTCAAAGTCCATTTGTACTTTTAAATTACAAACAAAATTTTAAAAGTAAGAATGATAAGGATCATTTTAAAGCTAATAATAACCCCCTTTCCTTATGAACTTAAATTTCATAATCATGGAATCCCAAACTCTGAAGCTTTCCCATCCCCTCATCCTCCTTTTAGATCATTTTTTTTTTTCTTGTGTGTGATTTAGAAAAAATGAAAGTACAGTAATCCAGTCACTGTATCCAGGTCACTGGAGCACCCTGCCTTCCTTCTTTCCTCTCCTGTCTTCCCATCCACCCCACACACGCTGGAATGTAGTTGTGAGCATCATTTTCCTTGTCCTAAAGACATCATAAAACCAACTGAATAAGTGTTAACAGTGGCCAATTTTTCTTTCTTTTTCTTTTGGTAAACAGTGTGGTTCCCAAGTCTTCAACTCCTCTTCCGGAGCCTTCAGTCACTTTCATTGCAAACCACTGCAGCCTGCCAGGGCTAGACCACAATCACAGAGCAAATTCATCCTCCAAAGCAGGGACAGCTGTGTGAGAGGGAGATTTATAGGAGAAGTGGATAAGAAGATGATTTTTTTCTAAGTTGTTTAGTTACGATTAGGAGGATGTTGTAGAGCAAAACAATGAGGCAAAGCATAAAATGATGCAAACTTGAGGTTTTTAAGAGATAGACTTTGGCTAGTTTCCTGCACATCTGGTCAACTGTTCCATGAACCTACTGAATTAAATTGAAATCAATGAGAAGACAGCAAAACTCTTTGCCATTAAAGTAAATTTCTACTACTTGCGCTATTGTTTTAAACATATTTTTCCAACCTCCAACAAATACTTTTAATGTGATTCCATTTGGGGAGTTCAAAGTAAACAGTACAAATTCACAAACTTCTGAATGTGCAAAGATTTTTCACTGCATAAAATATGCACAAGCTCAGTTCAAACTCACCAACATCTTTCAGTACATCTTTTGACTACAGCCACCACTGCTTGGAGCAACCTAGGAAACAAATGTCATTTTACTCTATAACCAATATAGTCAGCCCTAGCACAAAAAAGAAATGTCAATACAACTTTAAAGACTCTGAGCTAGAAAAGGAACTGAAAGGAAAAGTGCAGAAACTGAAACATAAACGGAAAAGAAGGAACACAAAGATTATAAAGTAATTATATTGTTAGGGCTGTCTCCAGATTATTTTAAAGGCCTCTTTATTATCGCTAGACAATTTACCAATTACCTTCTGACCTCTATTTTACATAACTCTATTTTTATATACTTTTTCCTGACAAGTTTGTCCCAATCGTATATTTGAAGCAAGTCAGTCTATTCATGATCAAATATTACTTATGAATGATGCTACCTAATTATCCTTTTAACAAACTACCTAGGAGATGATTTATTGTACTATCATTCCAAAATAGCATTTATTCTGTAAAATTGCATCTATGCTTACATAAAACTTCTGGGATTTGTTTTATTCTGATTTTTTAGAATTTAAAAATAAAAGTGGGGTGAGTCCTTTGCATAGCCTGATATGATGGGTCAACCTGCTTGTGGCCAGGCCTAAGAGAGCACAATGGGCATTAGTACATTTTGGAAGTGGTTTGATTACTGTATTTGTCTCAACAATGGGATGAGATGAGTTGAGAGTAAAACAATTGGTAGATAGTTACATGCAAGAAAACACTCTGATCTTGGAAAAGAAGTTTTTGAAAGAATGTGTAACGAAGCCTTTATTAAAATTCATATACTTTACTTATCAGAATGAATCAGAGTCCCAAATGTCACATTGTGGGGGTTTTTAGTGTTTTGTTTTAAGGGAAAATCTTTAGTCCATCTTAAAATGCAACACTTAGACACCTGATACCCAATCTCTATAAATACTAAACCTAGAAATATCAGAACATTTTAGGTGTAGTTAGTGAATTTAATGTTTGAGCTAGAAACCTCACCAGTGTGATAAATGTTTAATACTGTTGAAAATTATGTACTGTGTATAAGTTCTAATGTAAACTATATTATATTTTACATAATTAATTGAACATTTTATGAGGTAAAGGATTCAATTGTCAGTATGTGTAAAAAAGCCAATTAAAATGACACAGTGCTTGTAGCACTGCAGGTATGATTCAGTGGTTGAGCACTGACCCATGAACCAAGAGATCACCAGATCGAATCCCAGTCAGGGCACATGCTCAGGTTGCATGCTCCATCCCAAGTAGAAGGCGTGCAGGAGGCAGCCGATCGATGTTTCTATCTCTCTATCCCTGTCCCTTCCTCTCTCTCTAAAATCAATAAAAACATATTTAACAAAATAAATAAAGTGACACAGTGCTATTAATATTATAAATATTAGTGTTATTTATAATACTAATAAAATGACTGATAATTAAATAGCTTCTTTGTGTGTCCAAATATAGTATAACAATTTTTTTATTTTATATATAAAGATACTGATGCTCAAAGACACTAAAGGACTTACAAGTCACATAGGCACCATGTGGCAGAGCCAGGGACAGAGCTGGTCTCATGCTGTTTGGTGCTGTCAAAATGAAAATAAGTGCTGTTTTGAAACGTGTTGAAGTTGAATTAAATTTGAAATCATGATTGTGACTCTTAACCCGTCTGATAATCTAAATAGTCATCTGAATCTGAATAAACACCTGTGTTCAGAATCATCTGGTTTTCTTCCACTTTCTCCTCTTTGATATACCAGTCAAATAAATTTTAACAATATTTCACTTTGCTGTCATACATTTATGAGCCATCTTCAAGAGAATAAGACATAAAACATCAAGGATTCCTGCCACCTGAGAGATTAAAAGTCTGGTAGCAGCTTTCATCCCACTCTGCTTGAACCTGTCTGTTCGGACTGAGCTAGCAGACTGTTTAAAGTTCCTGTGGCTTGGGCCAAAGCCAGTCTTTACAGACACAGTTTCATAGAAGAGAGACTTTTTCCCCTCACATACGGCCAAGTTTTAAATCCTTCATTGGTTGAGTCTGATTAGGAAGGTAGCATTGGCGGGGAGGTGGAATGAAGTGTGGGAGTTGTTTGATGAGGAGAAGGTATGTTTTATAAAAAATAATAATAGAAAGTCATCAGCTGTAAAAAGGCATAAAGGCACAGATAATTTCAGTTTATATCAGGAGCTAAAAGATGGGCTACACCTCATTCACGGCTGTTGTCTTTGGATTCTCAGCTGCCTGGACATAAATATCCAGCAACTCCTGGCCACCTCAGTGTCATTACCATTTTCCTCGGCGAGGCTTTTCATTTCATTCACTCACTCGTTCACTAACACATTCACTTAGGCATTCCTTCATTTTTCACTGGTCCATGCAATCAACCACATCATTGTTCTAAAACTCTACATTTAGCTTTCTAGGTCTGTCTTGCTCTACTCTGTAATCATTTAGTATCAAAACTACTGAAATCTTTCTCTCTAATCTAGTGCAGCCAAAATAGGACAGTCTTTAAAAATATTTGACATGACTTTTTCTTTTCTTTTTTTTGCAGAGAAATATGTGTGTGTCATATAACTTTAATTCAAACATTCTGATGCCACTAGAATACTGTAACAGTTACTTTTGTGTTCATGGGAAAATACAACAATCACTAGAAGCTACACTAAGGACTCAACTACAGATACTTGTGCCCCTTCATTAGATGAGTTTTGGTGGGTTTGTGAACACCTGAAACTATAATTTTGTATATACAATATGTGTGTATATATACTTATATGTAATATTCAGTACTGACATTTGGTATTTTTATCAGATTCTCACATAGTCTGTGATACACACACACACAAAACTATCACCTATGCATGCATACTTTTATTAAAATCAATAGTGAAATGAATTTTATTGCTAATTGGCAAGGATTACACATCTATTCAGGAAAATATTCTCCCCAAATCACTCTTCTAAGCCTTCTTTCTTTCATGAAACTACCAGTCACAAATCTTTAGAGGTAATATTGCTTATATAGAACAAAAATTTTAAAAACCAACCAAAAATAAACAAACCTTAAAATACTTCTCTTGATTCTATTTTCTTAACCATATTTTATCTTTGCTTTCCTTCCAAATTTAAAATCTTCAGCAAAATTCTACAGTCATCTTTATGTCAGGCACAAATCATTTAATCTTAATATTGGTGACCTGAGTCCTATCTAAATTGAACTAAAAAGCTTTTATGAAATTTTGCATTCATTGTTAGAATACTTTACCATACATATTCTGTGAAAAAGCTATGGAGGTCTGAAAGATGAGGAAAGCAAAGATAAAAGAAGGAAATGTCTTGCTGAGGTCACAGTTTATAAGTAATTGTACTAGGAATTAAACAAAGGTCTTGTTTTGCTGTTCCTCCTACTCACTCATACCATCCTTTGCTAAAATCATATTTTTCTCCGTTACTGTAGTTTCTTATTTATCTTTTCCAAGTCCCGTTTTTATGCTGTACTTTTATGTTATTTAACATCACACTTCTGCTTGAACCCATCCAGCCAAGTTATTTGATAAGAAAGATAACCTCATTTTTCTTCAGGTGCATTTTATAAATACTATAGAAGATTTCATTTTTCTTTCCTAAACTTAATCCCCTTTGGAACACCAAGCATAGTCCAATGAAAATGATTAAGTTAAATTTTTGTACATCAGGTTAATAATAGGCTTATGGGTCTTAAGGGTACAATTAAATGTTTTCACAAGTGAATCCCATACTTCAATTAAGCTATAGAATATTTCCATAACCCCAGAAAGGTCCTTCATGCAAAACTGTTGTAGTTTCCCTGATTGTGTTATCATTTAACTTTCCAAATAAATGCTTTTAATTTTACAGTATGATGATGTTTCCTAATCAAAATGATGGTATGAATTAGTCACAGAAATAAATTTCAAAAGTCAATAAAAAACTAAAGTTAAGAAAGGAGCAGAACAAATACTCTATTTCTAAATCATTCTAAATCTCTCAGAAATGCCCTTGGCATCTTGCTTGTATTGACTTTCCAAATAATAATTTTATATGAAATACTAATGATATATGAAAGCTGTAATATTCTGCTCTTTATTTTGATATTGTCTTATGTGTATTGTCACTTAATTTTATCTGATCTATTAGATTTTTATCTCATGTCTATTTTGGAACATTTCTGATAAATAATGCTTCCTTGTGTTGTACTTCTTCATAGCTTTTAATTTAACCTATTCTCTTAGTAGAAGAGAACTCATGCTTTCCAGGAAAATATTGTTAATAATTTAATCCTGATTTTAATCACATGTTGATTCAAATACAATCTCTACTGTTCTGAACTTTAATGCTTTTTGGAAAAATAGAATAATACTTTTGTAAAAAGTTAAACAAATAGTTTCTTGCATATGTGAACCATATTTATTTGAGATTCATATTTCAGAAATGCTGAAAGCTACTTATTTGTTTATAGGCTCTGAATAAATCCTTAAACCAATGGAGAATAATTAAAAGCATTTAAGTGGCCAAGTTTATCACTTTTAAATTCATGTCAGATGACCAAAACCACTTGAAAATCTGCTGAATTCCCAGAAATACTACTTCTTTCATGATTTAGTTGAGAACAAGTCTCCCTATTTTTGGAACCTTCTTGGTATTCTCCATTGGTAACATCTTGTCATCTTTAATCTCTGTCCTCAAAAATCTCCCTATAATTCCTCCACATGGGAAAGAAACTTCTTAACTGAAATATGAAAATCCCTCTCTTGTTTCTGCCTGTAGACCCTACCATCTGGCCTCAGCCTGCTCCAACCAACCAACACATATCTATGAAGCTGAGCCTCTGGAAGCCAACCAGGTATCACGAAGAGAAAATAACTTGACAAACAACTTTTTTGGGATCACTGTCTCTATTTTTAAAGTCACAAATGTTTACTTCTTGAAAACGAAAATGTTTTCCCATTGGCTTTTGTTATTTTGTAAACTATGCTTAGCTCTTTACATTTTGATAGCATTAGGCCATTGTCAGTTTTTTGAGAGGTGCATTTGGGGTAATGAAGGGACTAGGAGGATACAGGGTCAGAATGATGGGGGCCAGAATCAAGTCTTTGCCAATTCCTGGGTATGTGAGGTAAGGAAATCTACTTATGTCTCTCATATTCTATTTTGTCATATATAAAGTTAGAATAATTACACATAACTGGAATTTGAATACCAAAAAATTTCTGTGATAATAGATATACCTATATCATAAATACTTTAAAATATTCATTATTTTGGTTAGAGCAGGAACAACATTCAAGGAATCTTAATTAAATCTCTGAAAATTATCACACATTTAATTGTCATTACTAGCCACTGGTAATTTTTATGATGTCTGCTACTGATAGCAGATTACCTCACACACCAAACACCAGAATTTGTTCATTTTTTTCCAATTCAAAATCTTTTCACAGATGGATTAATAGGCATATATATAATGAAATGAGAATAATAAAATATAATGTTATATTCAGGTAATGTGTATGTGGGCATTTACTGTATAATTATTTATACTTTACTCTTAATTTTTTACATGTAATAAAATATTTAGAATAAAACACCCTTCCATGGACACAGACAATAGTGTGGCAAAGGCTTGGGAGGGGAGAGGTGGGGGAGGAGGGGGGTCAGTGTGTGTGTGTGGGTGGGGGGGAAGCAGACAACTGTAATACTTTCAACAATAAAGATAATTTTTTTAAAAAAGAATAAAACACCCTGCTCTAGCCGGTTTGGTTCAGTGGATAGACCATCAGCCTGTCGACTGAAGGGTGCCAGGTTCAATTCTAGTCAAGGACACATACCTTGGTTGCAGGTTCAATTCCCCAGCCCTGGCCTGGGCATATGTGGGAGGCAAGCAATTGATGTGTCTTTCTCACATAGATGTTTCTTTCTCTCTTCTCTCCCCTTCCCTTCCACACTTTAAAAATCAATGGAAAAATATCCTCTGGTGAGAATTAACAAACATACAAAAAGAATAAAACACCATGAACTAAATGCCAGATGGTAAACATATATCTTTTTACATTGATATACTAGTAAAATCATTCTCCCTCAAAACTACTTAAAAAAATAAAAATAAAACAAAAGAACTGGCTAATATTAAAAGCTTAGTTTTCAAAGGATTAACTCTTTGAAAATATTAACTCTTTGAGGAATATTATTATTATACTAGAGGCCCAGTGCACGAATTCGTGCACTGGTGGGGGTCCCTCAGCCTGGCCTGCACCCTCTCACAATCCAGGACCCCTCACAGGATGCCGGGCTGCCAGTTTAGGCCCGGTCCCTGCAGTCCAGGCTCAGCCCAGGCTGAGGGACCCCACTGGTGCATGAATCCATGCAATGGGCCTCTAGTATACATATAAGATCTTTGGTTAATCTCTTCCCACCCGCCTCCCTCCTCTCTTCCCTCTGAAATTCATCAGTCTGTTCCATGTTTCCATGCCTGTTCATTAAGTGTCTGCCCCCTGGTGGTCAGTGCATGTCATAGCTAGTGGTTGAACAGTAGAATGGTTGAAAGGTCGCTTAGGCTTTTGTATATCTAGATATATATGAAACAAGTCTCATTTGTCATGGGTTGTTTACAACTTCTTATTATATACCAATAAAAAATGGTATTTATTTAGCCAAAAGTAATTGCTCATTTCCAAGTAAAATGAAAATTCATTGAAGTTTAATAAGAGAAAATTCCCTAGGTTTACCCCAAAATCTTAATAAAGTTAACATATCAAAAATAAATTTTGTAATGCTCAATGCAATGAAAACTTTACTCCATTTAAAAAAAATAATAAACTTTCATCTAATAAAATTTAAATGTTAGTAAAAATAAACTGTATTAGGCTTTTAACTCTTTAGTAAAAGGCAGGTAACAAAGTTTTGAAATTGCCCCACAGTTCGTGTGTGTGTGTGTGTGTGAGAGAGAGAGAGAGAGAGAGGGAGTTTTCATTTTTTTTCACTTTGCATTTAATTTTTGCAAGTTTATATTGATAGCTCACTGATTCTTGCCTTAGCTATATTTCAGTCTGTTGATGATCCCATCAAAGGCATTTTAAAATTTCTGCTTTGTTTTTGATTTCTAACATTTCCTTTGATTCTTTCTTAGAATTTCTACCTTTTTCCATTGGAGCTGTTAACATATTAAACATAGCTATTTTAAATTCCTGATTTGATAATCCAACATTTTTGCCATATTTAAATCAGATTCTGATACTCACTTTGTCTTACCAGCCTTTGTTTTCTCTTGATTTTGATCATGGCTTGTATTTTTTGTTGAAAGCCATACATGATGTATTAAATAATAGGACCAGAGTTAAATAGGCGTTGAGTGTGAAGCTCTAATGTTAATCTTACTAGGAGTTCATCTGTATTTAATGTTTGCTGTAGCTGTAGGTACCAGAGGCCTCAAGTCCCTCTAGTATTCTTGATTGTGTCTTTCTTCCTGTAATGGGGCTCCCCTACAAATTATTTCTTAAATAGAGATGGGTCCTTGCAATTCTTTCAGCTATAACCCACCATTATTATACTTAAGCCTTATTGATGTAATGGGAATGCGTGTGATTGTAGGTGAAACATCCTATATACCTATGATTACATTTCAGTCTTTACTGGGCCTATGTCCCTGTCCTGTGATCATCACAATTGTTTCTCAGGTGAGACAAGAAGGCAGAAGGGAGCTAGAGAAGGTCAATTTCTTTTCCCCCTTGTTGGATAAGGCTATAGTAAAGTTATTTCTCTGAGATTATTGGCTTTCCTACAGCAAATGCTCTGGGCATATTTCAAAATGGTTAGTTTTTTTCTCCTTTCTGCAGGAAGCACATAGATATTTTTCTTGTTTTCTACTGTGAGAACTTGGTGATGTTTCTGGAGGGCATAACTCATGAAAGTGTTGGGACCAGCTGATAAAAATTTCTCACTCTCATACTAATGTATACTCTGCTTCCAAAAATTTGTCCAAATTATCACTGAAGTCTATGTATTAATTTATGGCTCCAGAAGCTTCTGCTCCTGATAAGCTAATCTCACCTATAATTTTGATATTTGGCTTTCTCTTCAGACTTGGAGTAGTGTTTTGCCTTGAGACCTCAATTCTTTTAGCGGTCCAAGAAAAGTATTTGACTTTCTCTCCCTCACACATTTGTTTTCTTATTGTAACATGGAAGTGATGACTTCTCAGGTTTTTACATGTCGGAGCTGAAACTGGGGGTTCCCAATATACATTTATGATAAAAACTTTCAGAAAAATAGAGAGACTTCCTCAATTTGATAAAGAGCACTACAAAAACATACACTTAAACATCATATTTAATAATGAAAAAGTGAATATTTTCTGAAAAAGGAATAAGACAAGGATATCTGCTCTCACTTCAATTATTCAACACAGTGATGGAAGTTGTGGTTGGTGCAATCAGGCAATACAAGAAAATGGAAATAATATATAATGAAAGAAATAAATAAAACTGTCTCTATATATGATGCCATGACTGTATGCAGATAACCCCAAGGAATCTACAGAAAAAACTCTTGAACTGATACATGAGTACATAAGTTACAGGACACAACATAAACATACAAAAACCAATTGTATTTATATAGACTGACAATGAACACATTAATACCAAAGTTAAGACTGAAGTACCATTTATAATTATTCAAAATATAAAAAGAAATACCCAAATGTAAGTGTAATAAAACATAAAAGACTTGTATGATAAACACAACAGCATGCTGATGAAAGAAATCAAATATCTAAGTAAATGGAGAGGTCTACCATGTACATGAATCAGAAGACTCACCATAGGAAAAATGTTCAAAGATTAGTATTTAGAATAAATGCATAAGAACTCTCAAGATGCAACAGTAAAACAAAAAAATATCTAAGTAGAAAATTGGCAAAGATATGACCAGACATTTCACCAAAGACATACAGTGGCAAAGAAACACATTAAGAGATTCTCAGCATAGCCTGGCCGGTGTGGCTCGGTGAGTTGAGCATCGGCCCATGCACCAAGAGGTACTGGTTGGATTCCAGGCAGGTCAGGGCACATGCCCGGGTTGTGGGCTCAATCCCCGGTAGGGGGCATACAGAAGGCAGCTGATCAATGTTCCTCTGGCATCTATGTTTCTATCTCTTTCTCCCTCTCCCTTTTTCTAAAATCAATAAAAGCATATTTTTAAAAAATATACTCAATGTCATAATTATTTAGAGAAATGTAAGGTAAACCACAATGAGATATCACTAGGTACCTACCCATAAAAATGGCTAAAATGGAAGTAGTGACAATGCTATATGCTGGAAAGATTGCTGAGAAACTGGATCACTCATACATTGCTGATGGGGATGTAACTACTTGGCAATTTCTTTAAAAACTGAACATACATGGCCTTACAACCCAGCAATTACACTACTGGGTATTTACCCCAGAGGAATTAAGGCTTGTGTGCATATAAAAACTTGTACATGAATGTTTATAGCATCTTTATTCATAATAGCCAAAGCCTGGAAAAATTTTTTTTGCAGAATGAATGATTAAACAAAATGTGGTACATACATATCATGGAGTTTTCAGCAATAAAAAAGGGATGAATTATTGATAAACACAAAACCTGAATGAATCCCCAGAGAATAATGTTGTATAAAAAATTAATCCCCCAAAATCATATACTATATTATTAAATTTACATATAATTCTTTAAATGATAAAATTACAGAAGTGGTTACCAGATTAGCAGTTACCTGGGGGAAATATATGTGGCTAAAAAGAACAACAGGAAGAATCCTTATGGTGATCAAAATATTGTGTCTTTACTGTATCCATGTCAATATTCTGGTTGTGATATTGTGTTATAGATTTTTGTGATGTCATCATTAGAAGAAATTGTGTAAATGGTACACAAAATCTGTATTATTTCTTAGAATTTTATGTAAATCTACAATTATCTTAAAATAAAACATATAATTGAAAAGTTAAAAATAATTCTGGCTGCTGAATGAAGAATGGACTGTAAGATGCAAAAAGGAGAAAGGAATGAAAGAAAAAAGATCAGAAGGTAGATGTAGTAATCTAGGAGGGAGATACTGGTGACATGGACTATGGGTAGAAATGAAAAGTACCGAATAGAGGCAAGATGTAGCTTGTTCTTGTTGCTGAGCCAATAGACCTGCTATATGTTTGGATGGAAAAGGAACCAATAAAATATGGCTCAGAACTGCAAAATGAGAGTTGGAGAGATAATAGATGGGAAAAATAAGCTGGGTGGAAAAGAATAGAAGGGAACATGCTAACAGGGAGAAGGTTTAGAGATTACCATGCATATCTTGAAAGTCTATTGAACATATAGTGTGAAAATAATTAATAAAGATTGGAAGTTATATCAACGGCATATTTGAATTAATTAACTATTACATGGAGCATTTCTGGATTATTTGTAGTATGCAGCTAAAATGGAATAAGAATGAAAGATATTGAGGATAAGAAGTTCATGGGCTGAGAGGCCAGAGGAAGGCTAGCAGTGATAGATATTGGGGTCACCCAGGATGGTAGCAGGGCTTTAGGTAGAAAAATGACATGATACAATTGCTAAAACATAGAATTAGTTGGTGAGAAGTAAGAAATTAATAGCAAAAATGAAAGCTTCAGTGTATTATAGATGAAGGCACAAGGGTTGTTCAAGGAAGATGGGGGCATATTAGTCTGTAAATGGCATTGCTGATCTTGAGACTGAATTCTGAGGTAAGATGGGTGTGACAGAATAAACAGGATGTCAAGCAGCACTGGAATCCTTAAGGAAGCCAGGTTTTAGGTAAGGCAGAGATGGACTGTTTGGTATAGATGGCTAGAATATTTCATGGAATGTGACATAGAATGTATATGCTGATTTGTGTGAGAGAAAAATTTGGAAGACATCAAAATGAATAAGACAGATATCCCAAATAGCTAGCTATTCACTATAAAAATACTCCACTGAGATTCATTTACTGTCCCATGCATGGAGCATTTATAGTGAATAGCTAGCTATTTGTCCCATGCATGGAGCATTTGTGCATAATATACTCACATGTCCTTCACTATCAGAGGGTCCTTTGCTAGTGGGCTATAATTACCTTCCCTGGCAGGTTAGTGTGGTGGAAGAGTCTCATGTTGTCATGGGAATAGTGGGACGTTTTTATTTTGACATAGAGGGAGGTCACATTGCTCAGGTAATGCTTTCAGGGTGTCCACAATGAACTCTTTCTGAGATGTGAAACTGTCCCTGAGATCCAGCCAGAAACCACCCTTGGCAGTGATAGAATAGTGCTCTGAAGACTCAACTACCTCAAAGCTTTTTGGAAGTAGTTTGGGTATAAATACTGCAAACAAATCGATTGACTGCATAGTGGATAGCTTGTGATTTCATTGCTCTTCTTTTCATTGCTAAATTTTAGAAGAAGGTATGTCTCAAAACAGAAATTAAAGTGTATTATATTAGCAGATCCAGATTCAACGACAACCAGTCTAGGCTGGAAGCCTTGGTAATAAACTGCAAGCAGGGAGTGGAAAGGCACTTCTGCCAGAGTCTAAGTCTGGAGTGGATAGGTTCCATTTGTCACATAACAACTCAGCCGGGGCTTATCTTCGTGAGTACAACACAGTTCCTTTGAGATCAGTTTCCAAAGAGCTTTGTGCTTGACAACCTGAAAACTTTAATTTAGGTCAGAATCTTACATACTTGGAGAAAAAAACAAGGGCAGGTTCCTTCATCTGGAGTTTAATTCTGTGCAATGAGCATATGTTTTAGTAAGTTAAATAATTTATTCCTGAGCACAGTACTTTCCCATTTGTAATTTTTTCCTAAGACAAAATAAAGGTTTGTTCTACATCCAACTGTTTAGAATGCAGAAGTATGGAAAGTAGGTGTGGTGGTCTAAAGAAAAAGGGCAGATCATGGTCAAATACAAGGACAGTAGCAAATACATAGTCAATACTGTGAATGAAATCTAACTTATACATGAGGAATAATATAATTTAGCCACCTTATAATTAAATTGGGATTTTATGTATGGGATACCAGATTCAGACTAATTCCTTCATTTATAATTGACAGTATAGTTCTTTCTAAAATGATTACCTAGCTACGCTTCAGTTTTGTGTGACCATGAGATTTGATTCCAGCCAATAGTATGTATATTTGTTATATGTAATTTCTAGTAAGTGTCCTGCACATCTTTTTTCTGTTTTTCTCCTTTTTCTGTCAGGCCCCTGCTGTTGACTGTGTAGACCTATAAGTAGCCATCTTGGACGACAAGCTGCCTTGAGACTATGCATGGTGTTTCCTGGATTTCTTCTTCTGAGTAGCATTCCTCTGATGTTCCCACCAGGCCATGGGAGCATTCTGGCACTTCCTGACAAATATAGCCAAAGGAATCCTTGAATATTTTCAGGGCTTCTATGATACCCAATGATAGTTTATCTAGCTTTACATCTATGTCACAGTGATTTAGGATTTTTCTTCTATCTAAAGTAAATGTTTTCAATTATCCTATCTAATAAAGAGGGAATATGCTAACGGACTCTCATGCTGTTGCAAAGATGGTGGCACCCACAGCCAATAAGGAGGGAATATGCTAATGGCCTGCCCCTCAAAGATGGCAGTGCCCACAGCCAATCAGGAAGAAATATGCTAATTGACTGCCACGCCCTCAAAGATGGAGGTGCCCACAGCCACAAGATGGTGATGCCCAGTCCCCTCAGCCCCGCTGTGGCAGCAGGCACTCGGCAAGGCCGGGCCTGCCCCAAGGCGGGCCCGGCCTTGCCACGTGCCTGCTTCCGGAGTCCCCCAGTCCTCTCAGGCCCCCAGCTGCCCAGGGCAGGCCTGAGGCACAGGTAACCAGGGCCAACTGAGATTTGCGCTGCCGGCAGTGGCAGCAGCAGAGGTGTAATAGGGCCTTCACCTTCCCCTGATCACCAGGTCAACTCCCACCCCTGAGGGCTCTCAGACTGTGAGAAGGGAAAGGCTGGGATGAGGGACCCCCCCCTCCAGTGCATCTCATGCACTGGACCTCTAGTTTAATAATAATATTTCATATATTGTAGGAAAAACTTCAAAGTAACAAAAACATCAATATTTTTTCAGCCATTTTTGAATCATAAAAATTTGACTTTGACAGAAAATTTTGTAAGAATATATTTAATTATTCAAATTTTATTTTACTTGATTAGGATAAGCTACTTAAAAGTTTATGTGATTCCTTTATCAGACAACTGATTTGAACAAAACAGAAAAGATTCTATCTTAATTCATTTCTATGTTGAAGTATTATGGATGAATTTCATAACCATATTATGATTTAAATGTGGAGATGATATCACTAAACTTTTATAATATTCTGGAGGTTAATGTGAGGTCTCTAGCATGAAAGAGAAACAAAAAAAAAATGCACAAGGAGGGGCAAAAATTAGCCATTTAAGCAGCATACCCAATTACTGTCAGCTTTCCATATGAATTCTTGAATGACAGCATTATGTGAGAGAAAAGAGGTTGTTAATCAACTAATACAAACACACATTATGAATGAATTAGAGAATATACATGCTTAAAGGGTGAAAGCAGTGTTTACTGTCCTTAGGTACAGCAACAGCTAAACACTATGCACAGGTTTCTCTTAGCCCTTGTCTGGAGCTTTGCATTTCAATAGAGGGGTGATGAAAGAAGGAAGGGGAGGTTCAGGTGGTCTCCTGGCAACAGGTAATGGGCTCAAGTATCCCTGGTAGCAGAAGACACAGATGGATTTAGGTAGCCCTATCCAAAAGCGACACTATTACAATGTGTGTCATTTATACTTCAAGCCATTACAAACCAATTAACAGCCGTGCAGCCACTAGCCCAAAGTGCAAAAGTGTCATGTATAATCAGTGCTCAAAAGCTTCCACATTTGTTTCCAATCTGTTCTGTCCTCATCCCCAGTTCTCAGCCATAACATCAAATATCCTCTTAACCTTCAGATTTCCCCCAAAGGCTCTTACTTGACTTGCCTGGTTTGAAGCTTCTTGCTGGTCCATAATGTCTCAAATAGGAGCTTCTATTTTAGTTCTGACCACGTGGAACCTAAAGAAGGACATTGGCCATTAGATGGCCAGGTCAACATACCCCTTCCTATTTTCAAATCCCACCCTCCCACACTGTAACATGCTGTAAAATGACTGCTTAGAATTTCCCTGACAACAGTCACTATTGCAGTTCAAGAATAGCTCAATATTCAACTGTTTGGTTCACTTGTTTTATAATACAAATGTTGACAAGGCACACCTGTCTTGATGACGTTTCTGAGACTATGTTATAAACCCACATTCTCACACATATGAAAATATTTCATGACCTGTAAATTCCAAGGGAAACAAATTAATTCTCCATAATTATACATAAATAATTGGTTGGGTGGTTTATGTTTTAATATGAAATACTTGTGGCTTAGTGCATCATTCCAAAATAATACAGTCATAATAGCCTGCTTTAATAAATGACGATTCCAAATTTGCATTTGAAAAGATATTAAAAATTAGAGTCACCCTTTTATAAAATTTGTCATTATTGATGGCAAGTTTAGCACTCTTAGGAGCAATATTGGTAATTTTCTAATTCAGTTTTCTTACTTTATATATACAATAGGAAGGTTCATGGTAGGCATGGATTTGAAAAGGAAAAATAAACTAGTTACTACTTTCTTCCCAACACCTGGGAATACAATAGAGTATTTAGGGAAAATATATTTTAGAACCCTAACCATTTAATTAAAATGGTCATTAAATACCATTAAATACTACTTATTTCAAATAACATATGTAATATATTAACATAACATATTAACATTTGACTCATCTCCCAAATGGGAAGACTAAATCAAATAAATATATAACCATTGTTCTAGAGTAGGTTACTATCAAGTGATGAGAATGGAATTGTGTGTATAAAATCAAGAAACAGAGGGTAGCCTGGACTGTATGGCTCAGTGGCTGAGTGTTGACCTATGAACCAGGAGGTATTGGTTCACTTCCCTGTCAGGATACATGCAAAGTGGGTTGCTGGCTTGCTCCCAAGTGTGGGGCATGTAGGAGACAGCTGATCAAAGATTCTCTCTCATCATTGATGTTTCTATCTCTCTCTCCCTCTCCCTTCCTCTCTGGAATCAATTAAAAAAGAAATAGAGGATAACTTCTCAGTTTTACAAGTAAGTAAGTTTAATTATGTTGCGATAAGTATGAGCTAAGTTATAGTGAGAGATTCTCAGAAATTTCAAGCTCACAGGGCTTTAGATCTATTTTGAAAGACATATATTTTCATTTACAGAGTAACTTCCTCCTTCTAGAAGGGCAAATTTTTAAAAAATCACTAATAAAAATAAAAATTGATAGGAAAAGAATTTATTGTTGGCTTGTTTTTTTAAAATAGATATTCATTCTAAGAAACTAAATAAAAAGGAAAGTACATTGGCAACAGTTGAATTACCTAAATATTTCTAGAATCACTGTGACCTTTGACAAGTGAAATGACCTCTTTGACACTCAGCCTCCTTATCTATTAAAAGAGAAAAACATTCTGATCTAATGAATTAATAATAAAAAATCTCCTGTCCATAGATACTTCTGTACCTTCCCTGCATACCCACATCGTGCACATAATCCTTTAGGGGTTGGTCTTCTCTGTTAGATCACATGTGCTTAGACGACAGAAACTCTATTGTGTAGACACCCCACGAGCCTGTATAATTTATGGCACATAAGAAGAACTTAATGAATACAAGTTGGATAAGTTAATTCATATAGCACAAAAGTTGAAATTTTTTGAAAGATAATATATGAGTGATGGAAGAGCTACATTTCATATTATTAGGAGTAGTAAAGCAAATTCTCTGTTCAACAGCACACATACCAATTTTATGAAATAAAAACTATTTTATTCAGTTAGATAATACAAAACTAAAGTTAAACCTTTTTTCCCGTGATATTTCTAAGAATGAGTTCAGGAGGGATATTTTCAGTGATGGGCACATGAAACTAAGAGCTTTTGGAAATCTCATAGTAGTTTTTAAAGCTGTCAGCAGTCAAACATCAAAAAGGAAGTCAGACTCTTTATTACAAACCAGCAAATCAGAGACTTCTCTTCATCAGTGCCAAGCCCAGACACCACTAGACTGGTCTTCCTGAGGAGATTGAAATTCATGCATAGAGTGAACCCTCAGGCCATTTAGCAGCCTAATAATGATTTATTCACTTCATACACTTTATTCAAAAAATGGCAGTGTAGCTAATTCATTAAACTAAATGTTTATCTGTTCTGCACTTGAAGTTATGTGTTACATTTGAAGGTTTAAAAATATAAAATGTATACGTAACTTTTTAAAAATGGGTTAGTTCAGCTGAAAATTCAGCAACTTTTCATAGTGGCTAGTATTCCATAAAAGCGTCTGCCTAATAAGATATAGTTAACTCTTTTTCAAACAAAATTTGTAATTTTTAATGTAAAAATATTTTTAAGATTTTCAGATTAAATTCCTTGCATAAATATATAAAACAGGCCACTTTGTTTCTGACACTCTCCCCTGAACGTGGCATACTCAGAGAGGCACGTGTTCTCCAGAAAAAGGATAATCATAAACATCTGGCTTTTCAGTGATATTTTTTTTTCACCATAATACATGAAGGGAGTAGTCCAGGGACTTCTATGAATATAAAAATATGAATTTTTACGTAAAATATTGGAATCCCTCATTTAATAAAAGCTTAGTGAAGTGTGGAAAGTATGTAAAATATGTTGATTTTCTATCTCTCCCAAATTTTCTAAGGAAGCATTTATAAACCTGAATGCCTTTAAAAACAAAATGAAATCCTTCTATAGGTCTATAGTTTGATGTATTCCCAAGTTAACCTTTTTTATTATTGTTTTATTTTGGATGCACTGTGGCTGTGAGCCTACTCACTTATCATGAGGCCGATTGAAAAGAACCTGCGGTCATTCTGACATTTATGTTGCAAGTCCTTAAGCCTCTTTGTATGGAGATTTTAAATGTTGACTCAGCCCACAGAGATGGATTGAGAACAATTCCACTCAAAGGCAGAGAAAAAGACTAGAGAATTGCAAAGTGTATAAGTGTGATCCATGCAGCAGAGTTTATTAGAGCCATAGGTTTAGTTTCCAGAACATTCATGTCAACGGGTCATGCATTTTTTATAGAGATTTATATAATCTAGAAAATACATTTTTCCCCTTACAAGAAACAAGAAATCTAGTTCTCATAACAATCTTGTTATCTGTATGGCCTAATGTATTCAGTTGATGAAGTGCTGACTGCAAAATTTATCTAAACAAAAAAAAAAAACCGTATTTTTGTATTAAAAATGATTTCCAGGTTCCTTTTTCAAAACCACCCAGTACCTGGTTTTTCTTTTCTTAGAATTTCTTAAATCAGTAACCTACATTCACAGGATAACTGAATGTCTTAAAAGGCACTTGAATTACCTTGGAGGTTACTATCTATAATAATAAAAGCATAATATGCTAATTAGACTGGACAGTTGAACGATCTTCCGGATGTCATTCTGGACGTCCCTCCAGGTGAAGCCGCAGTGGCGGGGGCCAAGGCAGAGGCAGTTAGGGATCATCAGGCAGGCAGGCAAAGGTGGTTAGGGGTGATCAGGCAGGCAGGCAGAGAGGTTAGGGATGATCAAGCAGGCAGGCGAGGGGTTGGGGTGATCAGGCAGCAGGCAGGTGAGTGGTTGGGAGCCAGCGGTCCCAGATTGTGAGAGGGATGTCCGACTGCGGGATTGGGCCTAAACCAGCAATCAGACATCCCCCGAGGGGTCCCAGATTGCAAAAGAGTGCATGCTGGGCTGAGGGACCCCTCCTCCATGCACAAATTTTATGCACGGGGCCTTTAGTTTATTATGAGTTGTCATCCTTTTATGTTCATAAAGGTTTTAAGGTGATATAATAAAGAATACATTCAAGAAAATTGTCAATATAGGAAAAATATTATGTGGAAAAGAAATATATACAAACCTACATAAATACAGCATTACAACTGACATTAAATGTGACTATATTATCTGGTATGGTTACAGCAAAATGTGAAATAAAATATTTTGTTTTAATTTTTGGATAAGGAAATTTGTTTCTGTAATCAGTATAGAAGACAATTTATTCAGAAGGGACTTCTATAAGAAAACTAGAGTCCTGGTGTAAGAAATTCAGCGCCCAAAGGGGTCCCTCAGCCTGGCCTGAGCCCTCTCGCAGCCTGGCAGTTGGGCATCCTTATAGCTGCTGCAGAGGCAGAGAGGCTCTTGCCACTGCCCCTGAGCTCGCCAACTGTGGGGCTTCTGGCTGAGCGGCACTCCCCCTGTGGGAGCGCACTGACCACCAGGGGGCAGCTCCTGCATTGAGCGTCTGCCTCCTGGTGGTCAGTGCGCGTCATGGCAACTGGTCATTCCATCCTTTGGTTGATTTGCATATTAGCCTTTAATTATATAGGATAATTATAATGGTTTTATAAAGAGGATTACTAAACAATAAAAACATTTATGGAGGACATGCAAAATTATTTTCTCATGAAACCATTTCTTAATTTGGCCCTTAAGAATAATTATGTCAGCCCTGGTCAGCATCTGCCTGCAGATTGAAGGGTCCCAGGTTCCATTCCAGTCAAGGGCACATGCCCAGGTTGCGGGTTTGATCCACAGTGGGGATGGGGGGGGGTGCTGGAGACAGTCAATCAGTGATTCTCTCTCATCATTCATGTTTCTACCTATCCTTCCCTCCCCCTTCCTCTCTGAAATCAATAAAAATTAAAAAGATCCTTGACTTAATCACATCCATGGAGTCCCTTTAAAAAAAAAGAATATTATATCAAAGGTAGCATGGAAGCTTTTTCCCATCAGGCATTTTTGTGAGGATGTGGAGAAAGAGCATACGGGTTGCTGGTTCAGTGTACTGAGATATGCATTCTTTGATCTATAGCTAGAGGACTACAGACCACTTTAGCCATATCTAGAAGATCTTTTGGATGCTTTAAAAATGTAGTTGCTGAGCTCCAAGCCAGAAAAATTGCTTCAGAATTTCTGATGGTAAGATCCTCAAATTTGTATTTTGGGGTTATTTTTTTAAGTTAAAAACACAATTAACATTTTTAGTGTAAAATTTTGTGAATATTGACACACAAATCCACATATTAAGCAAACACTTCAAGTGATTCTTTTCTCCACTACATTTGCTTATCATTGATTACATTACTTTATTGTGTCAAACTTTATTGTGCATCAGAATCACATAGAGGACCTTTTAAAACACACTCTATTGTTCTTCACCCCTAACATCTCTGATTTAGCAGATCTGGGGAATGCGTGAGCATTTCTACTTCTGACATTTTCCAGGTGCCTTTGCTGCTGCTGGTCTGGGAGCCACACTGAGAACCACGGGACTAGAGCAATAGTTTTCAACCTTCACTGTGCATCACAATCACCTTGAGAAGAGAGAGAGAGAGAGAGAGAGAGAGAGAGAGAGAGAGAGAGAGAGAAAGGAAGGAAGGAAGGAAGGAAGGAAGGAAGGAAGGAAGGAAGGAAGGAAGGAAGGAAATAATACCTAGGGTCCATCACTTTAGAGAAATTTACTTACTTGCTCTGTAATAGATACCAGACATACAGTTTTTCAACAACTCCCTATGTGCCCTGGCCGGGTGGCTCAGTTGGTTGCAGCATAATCCTGTACAAAAGGTTACAGGTTCTATCCCTGGTCAGGGTGCAATTGATCTATGTTTCTCTCTTACATCCCTCTCCCCATACTCTCTCTCTCTCTCTAAAAATCAATAAAAACATATCCTTGGGTGAGGATTAAACAAAAACAAAAAGAACTTCCCACATGATTGTAATATGCAGCCAAGGTTGAGAAGTGCTGCCATAATGGAAAGGATGGATATCATTCCTTGTAGTAATTTTTCCAGAGTATATGTTGACTGGACTTTTGAGAGGAACCAAGGAATCAAGAGTATTGATACTCCTGTTATAAGGAGCATTAGGTATTTCCATTTTAGCACATTATTCCTGAAAAAGATATATCTCACTGTATCCACTATATCAGTGATGGCGAACCTTTTGAGCTTGGCATGTCAGCATTTTGAAAAACCCTAACTTAACTCTGGTCACATATAGAAATTTTTTGATATTTGCAACCATAGTAAAACAAAATTTATATTTTTGATATTTATTTTATATATTTAAATACCATTTAACAAAGAAAAATCAACCAAAAAAATTAAATGAGTTCTCATGTCACCTCTGACATGTGTGTCATAGGTTCACCATCACTGCACTATATTGAGGAGGAAATTGATGCACATGCTATTAATTAAAATCCCAAAGAACATGATTGAAATTAATCCGAGGTAGGGATAGAAAACAAAATCATTCCTATCTGATTCTATAGCCCGTAGTTTGTGATTCATACTTTGAAGATCAGATGGTCGTGGGGGGCATAATTTTTGTAAAAATTGAGAATTTGACTTGTCTTATTCCCCACATGCCAATTTTACAAGGTCATGGACACTGAAGTACCATGAGGAAAAGTTAGGATCTATTCAAGCACCAGATCATATACTAGTTTTCTCCCCACAGTTATTCACCATTAAGTATGGGAAACATTATTTCAGCCTGGAAAAAATGGAAGAGGAGATGTTATAATTGACCATCTGGGCTATAGTATTGCTCCAGTGGGATATCTGATTTTGAATAATATTGCATTCAGATGGGCTGGCCAAGGAGTAATGAATCCCTAATAATTCAGAGCAAAGTCTATTCCTTTCCCTGGGGGCAGCTTCTGCAGTGGAAGAATATGCTCTTAGGATATATTATTTTCCAACATGGGTTTTGGTGACAAGATATAAAATATTAACATATGAAAAATTCACAGCCTTTTCCCCTCTCCCTAAACAAAGTCAATTTTATTTATTGCCCCCTCTGAGTATTCTTTTAATTCCTATGCCTACACGAATGTTAGTTTTGTCTTAACTACTTCTGCATTTTTTATTTTAATATGTTTTTATTGGTTTTAGAGAGAGAGGAAGGAAGAGAGAAACATCCATGTGAGAGAGAAACACCCATCAGTTGCCTTCCACACACACCACAACTGGGGGATCAAACCCCCAACCTGGGTATTGGCCTGACCGAGAATTGAACTCACCACCTTTTGGTGTATAGGTCAATGCTCAACCATTGAGCAACACCAGGTGGGCTGGAATATACTTTAGAACATTAAAAACTACATACCATATGAATCATGGTAAAAATACATATAAATTCAACATCATTAGCTTTTTATTAATTAAATCAGTCTAATTTTTGTTCTCATTGCCTAGGAACAAATTCTACATCATTTGCTTTTCACATGTGACATACTCTAAAATGTCCAATAAGTAAATATATCTATCTATATAAAAAGCCAGTGTCCATGACAACCAGGATGACCAAACGACTAGTCGCCATGAGGTGCATTGAGCACCTCTCGGTTACTCCCCCATGGCCCACAGGCTCTGATTGCAGCAAGGTGGGCAGCAGGTGGGCGGGCAGCAAGCGTGACAAGCAGTGGCAGGTGGGTGGGCAGGGCAGCAAACACTGCGAGCAGCAGCGGGCGGGTGGGCGGGGCTGCGAGTGAGGTGGGGCAGTGGGCTGGTGGGCATGGTGGCAAGTGTAACAGGGTGGCAGGTGGGCTCTAGTAAATAAATAAAACATTCTAAGCTTTTAAAAAATGTATGCTTGGTGAGAAAACAATGAGATGTTTTCTAAGATCTGAAGCATATATTTTTCTAAATTTTTCTTACTCAGGTCTCATTGTGGAGTTTTATGTCAAATTTCATGTAAAATATTTCGATTTTAATATTTGAGAAAAGTTCAATTTTTTATTATAACAGTAATATAATTGTGAAAAATTCAAACATATTAGAAAGTATAAAGGGGAAGTAAAGAACATCATTGCGCCAGCTGGAGAGCATTATGCTAAGCGAAATAAGCCAGTCAGAGAAAGATAAATATCACATGATCTCACTCATTTATGGAATATAATGAGCAACATAAACTGATGAACAAAAACAGATCCAGAGACAGAGAAGCATCGATCAGACCATCAAACCTCAGAGAGAAGGTAGGGGAGGGTGTGAGTAAGGGGAAGAGACCAACCAAAGGACTTGTATGCATGCATATAAGCCTAAGGGTGAGGGCATAAATGGGGAGGTGGGGAAGCAATGGGACAATAAGGACACATATGTAATACCTTAATCAATAAAGAAAAAAAGTTTAAAAGAAAAAAAATCATGATGTAGTCAATCCAGAAATAGTCACTGTTGATACTTTCATTATGTATTTTGCAAAGTTTTATCTATGCATAGAAATTTATGTATATAAAATCATACCAAATGGCTGTAGATATTTAGTATTTATGACATTCAGAATATTGTGAATTTCCATGTTAAAAATGAAAAGAATGGTGAGTTAAACATTTAAAAATATTTAATGGCTATATAGTGTTCCTTTGTAAGGAAGTATCAATTTTTAAATGATTCCTATAATTATATATAAAGTTGTCTTTTTTATTGTTGTATTACTATTTTAAACAACAATGAGGTGTATAAAATTTTATAGACTACGATATTTTTAAAGACTGAGTATAATCAAGAAACATTTTTGTGAAGAGTACAGAAATAATTAAGGACATGATAAATTGACCTCAATTGGAAAAACATCTTGGAGGGTTATTGTGTACGTGTGTGTGTGTGTGTGTGTGTGTGTGTACAGTTGGCAGAGGGTTCTGAGAACTTATAGTAAGTGAAGTAAGCATCTCCTCTTGCTACAGCTTTTTTTTTTTTTTTGTACTATTGAAATCTACTAACGATGAACATTATAGAATCTCTCAATGGGGAAAACAATGATTGCAAAACTATCACATACTGGTGTAACTTCAGAAGTTGTTCATGCAACAAAATACTGGCATGGCTTTGCTAAAAACATGATGGTATATGAATGCAGTAAATGCAAAGCCCCATAGCCACCATTAAGCACTAGTTGACCCAGTTGCACCCTTCCCAATCAAAGACAGCTTTCTTTAGCCACTGTTCATTTGTCCTTTCAAAGAGCAGAATCTACAGGGATAATTGTGCTGATCAGGAAAAAAGGCTTATTAATGCTGGCAAGTACATGGAGTCATGTTCTGTGGTTGGGGAAAATAAAGCATAACAATTTTGAGGAATTTTCACTCCTAGGGATTTTGTAAAGAAGAGAGACATCCCCTTCTTGTGCCTTTGATCTTCAACTGCCCAATTCCAACGAGCAATAGTAGTGTCTCAGTTGTTGCTCTGTATCCCACAGTAAGCTGTTTCCCTAAAATCCAAAGCATTCACTGCAACATTAATAGAGGTTTGTTGTTTTCTTCACTATTCACATATATTTTATGTTGATATGCTTCTTGGGAGATTTAATAATTTTAAAGAGCATAATATCTCCATTTCTGACAGCTTCTTGTGGTCACACTGTCTGATTCCCCCATCTTACCTAAGAAACTTTTAGTTAAACAAACAAAACAAATAAACAAACATTGTATTTCTGAGAACAATCAAAATTTTTTAACTTATAGCCAGACTTTTTCTGAGTTAATTTGTTTAGAACCACAGTTAATAAAGTTAATTTTATCAAGCCAAAGTCTACTTGTTTTATAGTTCAATGTTTTCAATCAATCCATGTGCAACTTGACTTAAACAATTTACAATACTAAATATTTTTTAAATTATTTTATTCTATTAAAACATTTTTGAATTATAGTCACTATTTTTAATAGCCCTCCAGATCTTACTAGACAATTTCCAAGAATAAATTAGAGACTCATACAAACCTAAACTTGCCCAAGAGAACAAGAAAATAACTATCAAATGTGGTAATAAAGAGTCTCAGAAAAAAAATAACATTCTTAAAGACAAAGATAAGACAATTTGGTTCACAGAGTGCAATGCAGTTTAACAATATAACTTTGAATAATCATTACTGTCAAAATATTGCTGTTCTATAACTCTAAGACCTTTCTGTCATCTTCACATTTTCCCATTCCTCTACATCAGACATTCAAACATAAACAATTAAGTTTGCTTTCAATAACTAGAATAAAGACTATATTTTGAACTGATAAAACTCAAGTTAACTTGCAGCTACTCTGAATTTATTGTTTACAAGATATTTTTCAAGTATTTATTTCTCCAAAGTAAAAAGAAGGAATTGTGAATTAAATACAATCTGCATTTTTTATTCATATACTGTTATTGTTTTTAAATAGTTCCCTTTTGGTTAGACATTTCCTAGGATCATGACTATCGTTGGCAGAGATGTGGAGCCATGATGCACTGCTGTTGAGCATATAGACTTATGTAACTATTCTGGACAGCAATCCTGTGGAACTTTGTCAAAGTAAATATAGATGTACCATGTGGCTCAGATATCCTCCTGAGTGTAGACTCAAACAAATTCTCAAATAAATTCCTAAGGAGACATGTGATAGAATGTTCACTGTTGCATCATATTTGATGTCAGGGATTGGGAAGCCAGCAACCTTCTGCTATTACCAGAGAGCTATATAAGTATGGTGTCATGGATGCAACATGGAGAATTATGAATCAGTTGAAATAAATGTAATCCTTAAAATCATAAAAATATGCATATATAATTTTTAAAATATACTGCTGACTGATAAAAAAAGTAGAATGAGTAGTAAACATGGCTTGATTTCTATAAATTAAAAATATGTCCATATAAAATAAGCATACCAAATTTATAAGGACACAAACAAAAACTTATATATATTAAATCTACACTAATAAAAGAGAAAAATGGTAATTGGCGTACGACGATACCCTTTTCATTGGCTAATCAGGGCGGGGGCCAGAGCCAGTGATCGGGGGGAGATGGGGGTCCCCTGTCCAAGCCTGAAACCTCTGGCGGAGGCGTCAGGCCTGGGCAAGGGGCCAATCAGGTGATCAGAGGGTGATGGGGGTCTACTCCTCTGGCTGAGGCATCAGGCCTGGGCAAGGGGCAGAGCCAGCAATCGGAGGGGTCTGGGGGTCCCCTGCCCAGGCCTGATGCCTGGGCCAGAGGCATCAGGCCTGGGCTGGGGGCAGAACCAGTGATGGGGGAAATGAGGGTCCCCTGCCCAGGCCTGACACCTCTGTCAGAGGTGTCAGGCCTGGGCAAGGGGCCGATCCTGCGATTGGAGGGTGATGGGGGTCAACGCCTGAGGGCTCCCAGTATGTGAGAGGGGGCAGGCTGGGCTGAGGGACACTCCCCCCTCCACACCCAGTGCACGAATTTCGTGCACCGGGCCCCTAGTATATTATAATGATTGTTTCTAAGTGGAAAATTTTTGTATGTATATTCTACTTAATGTATACATGTGTGTATACATACATACATTCACACACATACATGTAATTTTTTCAACTGCAGAAAGTAGAAAAAAACAGGTGGTAATCATAGGTAGCAGGCTGGTCAATACTGTAGCTCTGGAGATTACTAGTAAATTTGGCTCTATTTCTATCTCTTACTGGCTTCATAAACTTGAATAGGTTGTGTATTCTAAGTCTTGATTTCCTCATTTGTAAAGTGGAAGAATCATATAAATACAGGATTTTTGTGAAGATTTGCACATAGAAGGCTTACACATAGAAAGCATTTGCAGCCCAATGTTAATAGTATTAACAATTGCTGTACAATAGCAGCCCTCAAATTGAAGCTTGATACAAAAGCAAATAGGTACATAAAAAAGTCAGAATGAGTCAAGAAAATGTCACCCACACTAGGTCACGACAGATAATATCCCAATTGATTTGCCCATGACAATTATGAGCACAATGAAAAGCAACAACAAGGCATCTACGCAAAAATAATTCAGGAGCAAACAAAATGAAAAAACTCAAACAAAATGAAAAAACTCAAACAAAAAACAGAGTTTAATAATTAATATTTCTACTTCTTAAATAAAGTTGTGAATCTCTATGTTCTCCCATACTATAATACCTATAAACTCTAGAAAAAACATATAAATAACTACTAGATAATAGGTTCTGGAGACTGATGGAGAGCAGGCAGTGTTTGGAGGTGAGTGAAACTTGAAGGAAGTGATGAGCATGGGGTGACTTTACAGTTTTTATTATTGATCAATTTTTGTCTCTGAATAAGTGGCCTTACTATGGTAACAACCATAGTTTCTGAAACTCTACTGGAACAACCTACCATCATCCTAGCTGGAGGAACCAAGTGAGGGGTAATTGGGGCAAACAGGCCCCTATAAAATGAGGGAACATTTCAGAAACATGAAAGCCAGAGAAGGAGGCCACTAGTTTGGGGCATAAACTGAGTGCATGGCTGGCCTTTAACCAGGCTCTGAAACCAGCTAGTAGTTAAACTGAGAACTGAGCTACTAGTACAGTGGTTCTCAACCTTCCTAATGCCGCGACCCTTTAATACAGTTCCTCATGTTGTGGTGACCCCCAATTTCATTGTTACAAATTGAACATAATTAAAGCATAGTGATTAATCACAAAACAATATGTAATTATATAGGTGTTTTCCGACGGTCTTAGACAACCCCTGTGAAAGAGTCGTTCGACCCCCAAAGGGGTCGCGACCCTCAGGTTGAGAACCACTGTACTGGTATTTCCCACTGCAAGCTTAATTGTCTCAGTTTCAGTCCAACCAAGACAACTGCCTGCTAAAACAAACAGAAAACAAACAAATAAACAAACAAAAAACCCCCACAAAAACAAGCAAACAAACACACAACAACAATAACAAATTCAATTCTATCAGGGCAGTATAACAGAATCAGAGTCTGCATAACATAACATTCAAAATGTCCAGGATAAAATTTAAAATTTCTAAACATATGAAAAAGCCAGGAAAATTTTAACCCAATCTCAAAGAAAAAGACAATCAATATATATCAAATTCAAAATAGCCCTAATTTGGGGATTATAAAAAAAGGACTTTATTTTTTTTAAAATATGTTTTTTTGATTTTAGAGAGAGGAAGGGTGATGGATAGGGAGATAGAAACATTGATGAGAGAGAAAAATTGATGCAAAGCTCCTACTAGCAATCAAACCTGCAACCTGAGCATTGCTATCACCTGGAATCAAACCTGTGACCTCTTGGTTCTGGGGTTAATGCTCAACCACTGAACCACACTGGTGAGCAGGACTTTAATTTTTGAGAAATAAATGAAGAATATTAGAATTTCTAAGTATATGGATTAATATAAATAATATTCATATAGTATCTTAATTTATTTAAATTGTACATTATTGTTTGCAGCTAAAGCTATAACATTGTTTTGTGAAGATATAATACTTATAGGTATAATACATATAACACCTATAACATAAGAATGATGGGGTGGTGAATCTGTATGGTTGGAGAGCTTCTATGTTTAATATAAAGTGTTATGATATTAAATATTATGTGAAAAATTAAGGCTTTAATTTTACACTAGACCCATGGTCAGCAAACTGCGGCTGGTGAGCCACATGTGGCTCTTTGGCCCCTGAGTGTGGCTCTTCCTAAGCCTTAGGAGTACCCTAATTAAGTTAATAACGATGTACCTACCTATATAGTTTAAGTTTTAAAAATCTGGCTCTCAAAAGAAATTTCAATCGTTGTACTGTTGATATTTGGTTCTGTTGACTGAATTTGCTGACCACTGCACTAGAGCAAGCAATAAAAATGGCACAGAGGGTTATAGTAAAAAAGCCAATAAATATATAAAAATGGCATTAAAATAGTAATTGAATAATTCATAACAAAGCAAGAAAGGAAAAACAAAAGAGCAAAGTCAGGAAAGACAACTAAAACAAATGACAAATCATACATTAAATATTAGACAGAATGCTCTAATTCAGTGGTTCTCAACCTGTGGGTCGCGACCCCTTTGGGGGTCGAACGACCCCTTCACAGGTGTCGCCTAAATACATCCTGCGTATCAAATATTTACATTACGATTCATAACAGTAGCAAGATTACAGTTATGAAGTAGCAATGAAAATAACTTTATGGTTGGGGGTCACCACAACATGAGGAACTGTATTAAAGGGTTGCGGCACTAGGAAGGTTGAGAACCACTGGTCTAATTAGATATCACAGGTAATCCTATATAATAAAAGACTAATATTCAAATGGTCGTGACAGCCTCACATTGTAACGACTAATCAGCAGGAGGTTGCATGCATGGCAGGCACGGGTGGGCAGGGATGTGACACTGTGCCCCTGCCCGGTGCCAGCTGGGGACATGACTAATTTCCTTTTAATGTGCACAAATTTCATGCATGGGGCCACTAGTAATAGATAAATAAGTCACACCCAACTATCTTTCACCTACAAGGTATTTTAAATATAAAGACACAGATAGATAAAAAGTAAAAGTATGAAAAAGCATGTTCCATTCAAATGTAAGCATATGAAGGCCAGAAATGTAATATAAATATCAGATTTGTTCTTAATTGATACACAAAACTAAAGGAGCCTTGAAGATAAGTGTCTTTTTCTCTCAAGTTTCCACTGTCCTCATTTGTCTCTTGGTTCCTGGTGTTTCTTTTTACCCTGTAACTCACATTTTCATTTCCATAGCCTATTCTCTTTCAGGAACACTGTTCCCCAAGGCTTTTATAGGTTTTTACTATAGGGCTTGCTTTGGCTAAAGAATATCATCTCGTGTGATCTCTGTTGCAGGATTTGAACTTTCTCAAGGCAAACAAATTTTGCCTGTGAAAACTTTAAACCACCTCATACAATTCACTTTTCTTTCATTGCTGAAAGATTATATACTGAGTAATCTCAACTCTCTTCTGATTATTCTTGGGTTCTCAAAATCTTGGTAAGCCTAGGATACTACCTATGCCACAATCAAGACATGAGGGCTAGGGTATATCTTCAAAGAGTGACATGTTCTTCCATTTAGTTGATTATTTTCTGTTCATAGTGGTGGAAGCATGTCAATGTTACTGATTCCATATTTACTTGGGATGACTTTGTTAGAGCCTTTCAGATCTTGTAGAACAAAGGCATTCACTGCCATATCAAATAGAGAGTGATGTAGTCATCTTTTACTCTTTCTTGGACAAAAATACCAGGTTTTAACCCAGTTTGGGGAATTTTTAAGGTGCCTCAGCCACTCTAGAAGCTATCTTCCCAGTACATACTTTCAACTGCTATACTGATCAACCCATTTCTGATTAAAAGCAGTTTTTCAAGGTTGAATCATGTAAAATTGTGTATATTTTACTTATTTGGCCCCTAAAAACAGATATTTCATATATTTCATCATAATATTTCTGCCATTATCAGCTTCCTGCTTTCTTTGCTCTGCTTCATGATTTCTCCTTACTAATTTTTCCTGTCATCATACAATTTCTAGTTTCTTATAGCTTCTTCTTATTGATTTCTCGGTGTCTTGAGGCTTATAGAATACAACCATTTGTCTCTATTTGCTCATCAATGACATATCTTGAGATAGGTAATCTCATTAGCTCCACTGATCACTACTCAGAACAAATACACGCTTTGAGTAGAGCTCTCACCAGGCTATTTCATATTTCCTAATCAGCCTGTAATTCACGCCTCAAGGACTGGTCCCATACCTGTTTACATGGTACAAAATGTGACTACCTATGAGGCATAAACAGCTAAGAGGGGAGCATTGAAAATACTAGGCTTTAGAGTCAATCAATACAGTTACTCTTTTTTTTCCCAGCTGTTTGTATACTTGGAAAAAATATATATACTCATTTCTCAAGTACTCAAACCACATTTCTCCAGAGGCAGTCATATTATTTTGATTATTTCCCCCTCCCTGTGAATTAATAGAAAACATATTCAAATTATCCCACTAAAAACACACAAAATAAAGAACTCCTGACAATCTGCTAGGCTATAGACCAGGGGTGGGTAACCCCTGGCACGCGTGCCAAACATGGCACGCCAGTAACTTTTGCTGGCATGCGAAACCCTCTCTTATAATCTTCCATTTACAATTTTTTCTTAATATCGACTTTTTTATTTTTCAGATAAATTCAGTGTAGGTGCATCTTAGATAAATAAATAATTTTACATAACAAGTTATCTTAAAGACCATAGACATGGATTGACGAGAGAGGGGAAGAGCAATTTCTATGCCTCTGCCTTAACTCTCCCTGCCTTCCTAGATCCGACCAGTGTTTTGGTTTCATCCTCATACGCTTGTGAATCTTTGTTCTCAGTGATGAATTTGGTTAAGTCTCGTAATAGGAGTAGCCTGACGGATGAAAGTAGTAGCTCGTGCATATCTCTGAAGGTCACGAAATAAAAACCTGATGTAAAATCTCTGTCATCAGTGATGCAGCAGCAAAAGTCCCACTGATAATATCAAACAGAGTCATAAAGTTTTCTGTCGGACTATCAGTGTACAGGTATACATTAAAAAATAAATGTATTTTTCATCATCATATACTGTGTTTTTGTCACTTGAATGAATTTTATTATTTCTTCAAGGTTCTTCATATATGTACACCTTAAGAGATATCAAGTAGGTGTAACATGTTCTCAAAAAATTAGGGTTGGCACACAGAAGAATTTTGAGTCAGAGATTTTGCTGGTTTTGGCACGCACTCACAAAAAGGTTGCCCACCCTTGCTATAGACTCAATTATAGTTTATCTCTATCCTCACAAGTGTAATATATATATATATTTTTTAAATATATTTTATTGATTTTTTACAGAGAGGAAGGGAGAGAGATAGAGAGCTAGAAACATCGATGAGAGAGAAACATCGATCAGCTGCCTCCTGCACATCTCCCACTGGGGATGTGCCCGCAACCCAGGTACATGCCCTTGACCAGAATCGAACCCGGGACCCTTCAGTCCGCAGGCCGACGCTCTATCCACTGAGCCAAACCGGTTTTGGCTGTAATATATTTTTTAAATGACTTTAACATTTTCTTCTTCCAAAATATTGAGTTTCCCTCTATTTATATTCTATCCCAAATATTTAAAATCAATGACATGTATTTAAATACTCTTTGAAAACTTTATACAGACTGAAGCACTTTAGAATGGCCTTCAGCTTTTCTTTGCTTTAATGCAAGCAATAGGTCCGGTTGTCTGTAACTGAAACAGGTCTAAGTACATCTGGCTCTCTTCCTCATTGTTACTGCTTGGCAGGCTCAAGGCCCTACGGTCAGATGAAGGCCCTGTCTTTCCAAAATGTGATGGAGCGTGAAGTCCGGCCTCTCCTTCACTCCCTTTCAGACGGTTTTTTTCCCCCCAGTGTGGCCAGAGGGACTTTTTTACATCCTGTATACAGCACTAAGTTTGGATCCTGTTTTTCAAGAGGAATCCAAGTTTAACCTCTCAGTGTTATAGGATCTTTCCAAGGGAAAATTTTTCCAACCACTCTTCTGCATTTAAAATGTCTCAATAATAGTGTTTTTAAAAACTGATTGCTTCACCCAAACTTCCTACTAACTTCCTATCTACATCTAGTGGACATTTATATAGGCACACACACGGACAGAATTGTTCATGGATTCAGCTCATGCTTAGTTAAAAATAAAGGAAAAATCAATTATAAGAAAGTTGATTATATTTTATAAAAGAAACACACAGAGACAATTGGGGGAAAAAGAGAGCAAAAGATTATTTTTTCAATTGTGGTTCATTTTTCTTAATTATGGTACCATATGTCTTAATACTTTCTTATTCACTCCTAAGCAAAGAGTAAATAAATCTCATTCTTTTGCTGCCTCAGACCTGGACATGGGGCATCTCAGAGCCCTTCTCTCACTTTTAAGATCTGAGCTGGCCCTGGCCAGTGTGGCTCAGTTGGCTGGAGCATTGTCCCATGCACCAAAAGGTCTCGGGTGGGTTCCATTCCCATATGTGCAGGAGGCAACAAATCGATGTTTCACTCTCACATACATATTTCTCTCTGTCTCTGTCCCTCCCCCTTCCTCACTCTCTAAGGTCAATAAAAGCATGTTCTTAGGTGAAGATTAAAAAATAAATAAGGTCAAATTTCAGAGGGAAGGCAAGGGTGGGTGGGTGGATGGGAAGAAATTAACCAAAAAAATATTTATATGCATATATGTATAACCCATGGACACAGACAAATAGTGTGGTGAAGTCCTGGGGCATGGGGAAGGTGTGGGCTAGAAGGGATTAACTGGGAGAAAAAGGGGGCATCATTAATACTTTAAACAATAAAGATAAATAAAACATAAATAAATAAATAAATACATAAATAAATAAATTTAATTAAAGGAAAACATCAACTTTGGTTATGTTGGTTACTTATTTTGGCTATCTAAATATAACATGGGGAAATTTGGATTTGAGACTTTATTTTCAATAGTTGACTAAAATATATTGTTCCTGAATAAAAGAATGTAATAAATAACAAGCTAGGTAGGAGCAGTGTCTCAAGGCAGAGGCCTTCCTGCCAAAACCCTAAGCTGTGCTCTCCAGAATGACAAAACCCCTTCAGTTTTCGGTTGACACTCATTCATTAAAAATAAATTAGCGTCCCCATCTGGTCTGACTCATTTGATGGGAACAAAAAGTTCTTCTAAAAGTACAAATAGGGGGAAGGGAATTGAAAAAGAAAGGAGACATGGGGCTGACCTTGTGCAACTTTCCTAGGTCTGGGACCACAAACGTAATTCTGACATATGATTAAAATATCCTGAGCAGAACGTCCGCAGCCCACCTCTGTATATTTATCACCCTGGATTACCCCGCAGGTCAATGGAATTTTCAGCCTTAACAGTTTTTCCTTAATCAATTTTTAAAACTAGCTTCTGTTCCAGGATAAGTGTTAAGTTATTAAGGAATAAAATTAAAGGTGTTCTGCATTCATTGTGATTTACTTTTACCAAAGCAGTGGTGGCATTCATAAATAAATTAAAATGTAAATTTCTTTAGCAGAAGCTCTTGAAACAAGTAGCTCAAAACTTCTTCCATTTCTAAGCCCTCTATTACAATCTACAGTCAGGGAGGGAAGATTAGCTATTCAATCAACCACAGTAGCCAATTTAAACAAGCTATAAATCAGGTTTATTTATATTTATGTCAGGCAATCAAAATTCTCTTTCACTTCTTGAGCTCTTAAATTACTTCCTATTCCCATCTTAATCTCTTTGGCCTTTATAGATGATAAAATATACTTTTCTTGGCAGAATTAATATAAACTATTTTCTGGTTTTTTAAAGTACTTAATCCAGTATTTAAATTTTCAAAAACACATAAATATAATTAATTAAATTCCCACATAAGTATAGTATATTTAACTCTACACATAAAACTACCTTGATTATTCTTATGGTCAATCTTAAACTGGCATGTAAAGTGAGATTTCCATTGAGTCCATGTTTTACTCGTCATCATATTTCAAGGGAAAAAGTTCATAAATGATAAGCCAAAGAGATTTGCCAACTTTGACAATGTATTTTTTTATTTCATAGGTGAACTAGGAAAGACATTATTCACTTATATTACTTATTTTTGGAAACATGTTAATATCTTTTTCTTAAAAAGAGCATACACAGCATCCACAAAGAAATGGAAAAAGTAGACAATATAGACAAATTATTTTTCAAAGGTAATGTTATCCAAAAACATTGATATCTTACCCTGTTTTGAATTTGAGAAATAGACTTAAACTTGGTTTGAAGTAGCACTGATTCTTGGGGTGGGATAGCAAGTTCAAGATGTCTAATAATTATTTGTTCTGAGAATCAAGCATCTTATCACAAGAAATCAGAGCCAAGTTATAATATATAGAGTAAATATTATATTGAATTTTGACTTCAGGCGTTCTTCTCTATAGAAAGTCAATATTTCCTTCCGAAGGATTTTTAAGATACAACAGCCCTCATGTTTTCTAAGATGGCTGCATGTCTACATGTACAATTTAGAATTCACAAAACATTACTGTTGTTTTAAAGTCAGGGTACATTTAATGAACTCAAGAAAAGAATGTGTTTATAGATGTTTGGCTTGCTGCTTAGTCAGGGTCTTTTAAGGGTAATACTTCAATTGAGTATTAACAATCAAAGTCTAGTCCTCCACTTAAGACATTTAGAAACTCAGTAAAATAAGTTCATTCTGAGATAATCAATCTCCCTGGGACTGGCCCATGTAAATCCAATTAGTAAGAGAGTTATGAGTTATATTTAGTCTCCTCTCTGTGTTCTAGGCCCACTGGACTTCTTCCTGCCAATATAATCCCACCAGACACCTTTTAAATTAGGTCTAACTTGTGTCTAAAATGCTGTATCTTCAGATCTGTTGACGTAAGAAATGTCCAAGCTTGTAGAGAATTTTTATAAGAGTTTATTTGAGCCAAACTGATGACATACTAGTAGGCCATGGAGCAAGATCTCAAATGCTCCAGAGAATAACTGTTTTTGAAGCTTCATTTATGCATTTGAAATTAAGGAGGTGACATAAAGAAGATTATATGGAGGTGGGAAAAAGCAAGGCCAGGATTACAGGATAATTGACAAGATTATATGTTTCTATAGGATGGTTATGCCTTAGATGGCTATTACTTCTGGCATCTCAAAGGTGTGCTAACCTAGATGCACAAACACAATGAACAGGACTTAGCTTAAAAACCTTTCATAGAAAAAGTTTATAGTCCTGGGGTGTGACTACTCACCATGACCTACCCAGTTAGGAATTTATAATTTATTACACCACCTTCTTTTTGTCCACAGATCTCTAATTCTGAATTTTGGTCTCAGTTGAAAATCACTGTCTTAGAGAGGCCCTCAATGACTAGCCTATCCATAATAACCTCTCTCTAGATTTCTCTAGTTTACTTTACTTTTTCACATAGCACTCAGTAATATTTGAAATACTCTGATTCATTGAATTTTCTACTAAATTATTCTCTCTTTCCCACAACTACATAAGGCCCATGAGACAGTCTTGGTCTTTTTCACTGCTGCCTGAGCACTAAGACCCGCAGAGAGCTGGTACTCAATATGTTCACTTGCAGAAGAAGAAATAGGGCAGAAGCAATGGTATACTCTTTGCATTTCCCTGTTTCAATCTATATAAAGAGCACAACGACTAAAAAAAGAAAACATCAACTCAGACACAGCATCTCTAGCTCACATAGGTTAAAAGGTGATCCCCCTGCAAACTTCAGTATATGAACAGCCACATGTTGCCACAAGGCCAGTATAGAAGCATCAGCAATTGTGGAAAGAAGTACAGTTGAAGGCAAAGGGGTTTCTGTAGTCCTGAGAGCCAGAGACCCCAGACATTGACAACAAATGCTTACTCTCGTGAGGAAGACAACTCACTCTGTGTGCCAAGTCTGGTGGGTCAACATGAGAAGAGCATTCAAAACTGGGAGGGGGCATTGCAAGCTCTGAGATAGGGTACAAGGAGAGCTCAGGAGGGCTAGATGGTTATTTTTTAGTGCTCATTTGTGCTGAGTGAAATGAATACCAAAAAATAGTCATAGTCCCTGTGATGGTTAATTTTATATGTCAATTCAACTACAATGGAGTGCCCAAATATTTGGTCAAATATTATTCTGAGTGTGTCTGTGAGGGTGTTTTGGGATGAGATTAACATTTAGACTAGTAGAATGAATAAAGCAGATTGTCCTCCTTAATGTGGGTGTGGCTCATTCACACACTTGAAAGCCTGAATGGAACAAATATGCTGACCATTCCCAGGAGTAAGAAATCAAGATGGAGAGATAACGGAACATGGGAGATTGTCACGGCAAGTGATTTTGGCTACTGCATGTTGGAGCATTGTTCAGATTAAGGAATTTAGTTGGATTTATATAAAAAATAGTTTTTAAGTTGGAGAGACTGTAGGCTGAAGACTCAATATTTTAACTTTGGAAATTTGTTTTTGGTTATGCTTATTCTCTCTGGCACAAAAGACTCTTTCTGTCATTGAATTGATGGAAAAAATAAAAAAATTATCTATGCTTACATCACTAAAACCTGAAAATATATCCAAAGGAGAGATAAAGGTTGGCTCCACACTACCACAGAAAGCTTTTACTCAAGTTGCAGTGGCAACAATACTTTTTAAGGTAGTTCCTGTGGACCCGTGCCCTTGTACAGGATCTTAGGTCCTCAACTTCTGTACAGCAGAAGAAACCATCATCAAAACAACAAGGAAGCCCACTGCATAGGAGAACATATTTGCCAATATTATCTCTGATAAGTGTTTAATCTCCAAAATTTATAGGGAACTCATGCAACTTAACAAAAGGAAGATAAACAATCCAATCAAAAAATGGGCAAAGGACCTAAATAGACACTTTTTGAAAGAGGACATACAGAAGGCTAAGATGCATATGAAAACATGCTCAAAGTCACTAATCATCTGAGAGATGCAAATCAAAATGACAATGAGGTACCATCTCACACCTGTCAGAATGGCTATCAACAACAAATCAACAAACAACCAGTGCTGGAGAGGATGCGGAGAAAAAGGAACCCTTGTGCACTGCTGGTGGGAACGCAGACTGGTTCAGCCACTGTGGAAAACAGTGTGGAGTTTCCTCAAAAAGTTAAAAATGGAACTCCCATTTGACCCAGTAATCCCACTTCTAGGACTATATCCTAAGAAACCAGAAACACCAATCAGAAAGGATATATGCACCCCTATGTTCATAGCAGCACAATCAGCACAATTTACAATAGCTAAGATTTGGAAACAGCCTAAGTGCCCATCAGCTGATGAGTGGATTAGAAAACCGTGGCACATCTAGACAATGAAATACTATGCTGCTGTAAAAAAAGAAGTAATTCTTACCATTTGCAACAGCATGGATGGAACTGGAGAGCATTATGCTAAGCAAAATAAGCCAGTAAAATCAGAGAAAGATAACTATCACATGATCTCACTCATTTGTGGAATGATAATAAACAACATAAACTGATGAACAAAAATAGAACCAGAGGCATAGAGGCATTGAACAGACTGTTCAACCTATGAGGGAAAGTGGAGGTGAGGGGGTAAGAGATCAACCAAAGGACTTTTATGCATGCATATGAGCATAATCGATAGACACAGACAGTATGGGGGTGAGGGCATGTGCTAGGGGGTGGGAATGGCTGGGGAGAGTTCAATGGGGGAAAAAGAAGACTCATGTAATAATTTAAAGAGTAAAGAATTATGTGTAAAATAAAATTTGCACAATGTCCCCTGAAGACCATCAGGCTGGATCTGGGAGGGCTGCCATGCCCTTGCATATGTAGCCCTGGGGGACAGGCTCCTTTGTGCTAAGATATGTCCGTGGCTGACTGACTGTGCACTCAAATATGAGGTGCTGTGAGTGAAAAGGAATCTATTGCCAAGATCCACATATATTTCTCTGGTCAGGGAAAAATATTCCTCCTGAACCACATATCCATCCATTTCTTACAGAAAATTCAGCTCCATTTTAATCTTATGGGACCACCATCATATACGTGGTCTGTCACTGACTGAAAAATTGTTAATTGGTGTCTGAACATATTTTTAAAAAATGACTTGAAATGGAAAAAATCCATGATAATCAAAACTGCAAAAGAAAACTCAAGAAAAAATAGTGTGGAAGGCTCTGTGTCTATTAAAGATGTTAACACACACACACACACACACACACACACACACACAGAAAACTTCCCACAAAGAAACCTTTTGAATTGTAGCAAACGTTTTAGGAATAAATGTTACCAGTTCTACAGAAAATCTTCCAAAAATATCAAGAGTAGGGAATACTTCTCAACTCATTTAATGAGGTCAGGATTACTCTGAAGCCAAAATCATACAAAAACATTAGAGAGAGAGAGAGAGAGAGAGAGAGAGAGAGAGAGAGAGAGAGAGAGAGAGAGAAATACTGCAGATCAACATGCTTTAGAAAAAAATATACAAAAATTCTAAACAAAACTTTAGCCAAACTGAACACAACAACACAGAAAAAAAGATTTATTTCAAGAATTTAAGGTGTTTTAACATTTAGAATCAATCAATGTAATTCACCATATTAACAAATTAAGAACGAAAACCCATATGACATTTTAATATATGCAGAAATAGCATTTGAGAAATCTAAAATTCTCAGCAAAGTGTGGATAAAAGAGAATTTTCTTAACCTGATAAAGGGCATTCATGAAAAACATAGAGCTACTATCATGCTTAATGATAAGAAAACAAACTTTTTTTCCTCCTAAGTTCAAGAAAAGAAGGATATTTGCTCTAACCATTTATATATAATATGGTCTAAGAGGTTTAAGAAAAAGGGAAATAAGATTTGTCCACACTAGAGAGGGAGAGGTAAAGTGTTTATAACACAGATGACATGCTCATCTATGTAGAACATCCATGCAATCTACAAAAAAACTACTAGAACTACTAAGAGAAGTTTACTCAGGTTGTAGAAACATATATCAAGTGTGATTCTATATAACAACTAAAAAACAAAAATTAAAATAAATAAAACAATATTATTTCAATTGCATCAAAAATAGAAAGTACTTAGGGATAAATCTGGTAAAAGAAGTACAATATATTGACATTGAAAAATACAAAACATTGGGGACATATGTAAAACTTTCCACAATAAAGAATTATTTAAAAATAAAAAAATACAAAACACTGAAAAAAATTAAAAAATGCACCAATAAATAGAGACTGATATCTTACGTATGAGTTGGAAGACTCATTGTTAAAATGTCAATTATAAACCAAATAGTCGGCATATTCAAAACAATTGTGATCAAAATCCAAGTAGAATTTTTATAGAAATTTATATATCATGTATAAAACTCATTTGGAAATGCAAAGGATTTAATATAGCTAAAATAATTTTGAAAAAGAACAAACTGGAAGGCTGAGCATAGTCAAGACAGCATAGTATTGGCATAAATATAGACAACTAATTGATCAAATCAAACTGATAATTTAACTTCAACATTAAAAATGTTTGCTGTTTAAATTATACTGTTATAGTAATTAAAAGACAAACTATAGAATATAAGAAAAATTTTGCAAAGCATGTCTCATAAATGATGTGTATCCAGAATATATAAAAAAAATCTCAAACTGTATAATACAAAAGCAAAGAATGCAATAGACAGTGGGCTAAAGATCTGAAAAGATACTTCAACAAAGAAGATATATAGGTTGCCAATAATCTTATGGAAAGTTATTCAGCAATAACTAAAAACTAGAAACAACCCAAAAGCCTATCAATAGATAAATGGATAAATACACTGCAGAATACCCATAAAATGAATTATTTCTCAGCAATAAATATTATTGGACTACTGGTGCATGGAAGAACATGAAAAAAAAATCTCAAAAAATATGCTTAATAAAAAGAATAAAAGAATTTGCTATCATGGTTCCCTGGAGATTGGGGGTAGGGAGACATAGGAGGGAGGAATAACTAAGGAACACAACAAAACTTTGGGGTTGATAGATACTGAGTGCACTCTTACTAGCTCTTATCCTTTTTTATATAGTTGCAGAGTGGAACAATGATTTGATTCTATATTATGCAATAGTTTCTGTATTCAACAATGAGCTCATTAAATTCCTGGAAATATAACAATCTGTTCTTGAACACTGGTTTAAGCAATTTTCAGCACACAACTGTATCTGACCCCTCCAAAATAAAAAAACAAAAACTAGACCCAGCAGACTTCTAACAAAACATCATAGGTCCCAATGTTAAATAAAAATTTCCAAAGCATAGAAAATGAAGGAAAACTTGCAAATTCTTTTACGAAGCAAGTGTAACATTTACATGTAAATTTGATAGGAATAGTGTAACAAATTAAATTAAAACCTAGTAACACTTATGAATATAAATGCAAAAGTAATAATTGAAATGATAGTGAGTAGAATCCAACAGCACATTAACAAAATAGTAAACCATACATTTCAAGGATGCATAATTGGTTCACTGTTAGGAAATCCATTAATAGAACATAATAATAGAAATTATAGGAAGACAAATTATATGCATATCTCCATAGATTCTGAAAAAAAACTTGGCTAAAATGCAAGACTCATCCCTAATAAAAACCCTCTGGCAAGTAAAAATTGTTAAATATCTTGGCAAAGTAGATAAAGTACAACCATAAAAAATTAGAGATGAGTAGGGAGAATTTATAGAAGAGAATAAGCTTGCTAATGTCATT